>NC_133331.1:105371273-105684607 GCF_042186555.1 Aquarana catesbeiana | reverse complement strand
AGATTATTTTCAGCTGAGGAGGGGTACAATATTCTTGCAGCCGACGAGAGCAATGGGGAGCTTTCCACTTCGGATTCCTCCTCATATTCAGATTTTGAGTCTGATGTGGACTACGAGTCTGTCCTAAGCAGTGGAACACTGACAGCCTCAGAGGAGGATGAGAGTCCGCCCGCCAGACAAAGGCGTTCTGGTGAGGAGGCAGTGCCATCCACCAGCACCGCATTGTCATCAACCCACACCATAGTGCCATCCACTAGCACCGCAGTACCTCGGCAAAGGCCACGTACCAGTGGCGTGTCACCTCAGTCCCAAAGGGTTAGGTCCCATGCCAGCCTTCCCTATTCCCTTCAGAACCCCTTGTGGTTTCTTCCTAATTCAGGAGAAGCTATCATTCCCCCTTTCACTTCCCAGCCAGGAGTCTAAGTGGACACAAAAAAATTTTCCCCAATGGATTTCTTCCATTTAATTTTTACTGAGGACATGCTAGCATCAATTGTGGCCCAGTGCAACCTGTATGCACAACAATTCACAGCATGTAACCCAACGTCCTATTATGTCCGTCCCTACGAGTGGAGAGCCCTAACAGTGGAGGAGTTTAACATTTTTTTGGGCCTCACATTCTGAATGGGACTAACCAAAAAAAATGTATTACATTCATATTGGTCAACCCTCCCCATCCACCACATGCCCATCTTTTCCTCAGTAATGCCCAGAACCAGATATCTCATGATTATGAGATTGCTACACTACAATGATAATCCCCAGTGCCCTCCCCGAAATGACCCAAATTTTGACAAGCTTTATAAAATTCGGCCACTGCTAAATTATTTTTCTGAAATCTTCCCCCTGTTGTTTACCCCAGACCAACACATATGCGTGGATGAGTCCCTTGTCAAATTTTCTGGCAGGCAAATTTTCTGGCATAAAACAATTTATTCCCACCAAAAGGGCCCGCTATGGGGTGAAGCTTTATAAATTATGTGACTGAGCCACAGGGTATACATATGCCTTCATGGTATACGAAGAGAAGGACACCCAGCTACATCCCCCTAATTTCCCAGACTACATCATATCAAGCGGGAAAGTTGTTTGGGAACTCATAAACCCACTCCTGGAGAGAGGCTACCATTTGTATGTGGACAACTTTTATACTAGTTTGCCCCTGTTCCGCAACCTTCACAGAAAGAACACTCCAGCATGTGGCACTGTAAGGACGAACTGGAAGGGCTTTTTTTAAAGCCTCGTCAACAAGAAGCTAAGAAGATGGGAGACGGCAAGTTTACAGAATGAGGAAATTCTGGCTGTGAAGTGGAGGGACAGAAGGGATGTCTACGTGCTTTCATCGATCCACATCAATACATTCGTTGAGATCACCAAGAGGAATGGCCCAATCCAAAACCAACCAATATAATATATTCATGGGGGGAGTCGACTTCAGTGACCAAATGCTTGAACCCTTTCTTGCCACAAGACGAACATACCAGTGCTATAAAAAAGTTTCAATTTATTTGTTTAATTTGGCCATATACAGCTACGTTATCTATCACAAATCCACTGAAAAGCCCCAAATCCTTCCTTGGCTACCAGGAGGAAATGACCACTGCCCTTGTATTGCGGAACAGCCCACCAGAAACCATTCGATCCAATGTGATTAGCTGACTCTCCGAATGTCACTTTCCCAAAAAAAAACCCTCCCAGGCCAACAGGCCAAAAACATCAGAAAAAAATGCTGGGTGTGCACCAGAGGAGGAGTTAGAAGAGACACCACTTCTGCCTCTGCATAGTTTCTGTTTCCGCCGTTACCATACTTCACTAAATTATTAGTGAAGTATGGTAAACATAAACCTGACTTCCTGCCATTTACCTTCACACCCCTTATGCCTCTACTTGCTCTGTAACTGACCCTGGCTTGTTATTCGGCCACGCTTCTGCCTACTGATTCTGTTCATACCTCTGCCTGATCTGGAACTGACCCTGGCTTGTTATTCGACCACACTTCTACCTACCGATTCTGTACATACCTCTGCCTGATCTGGAACTGACCCAGAACTGTTTGACCATGCTTTTTGCCTGCCTCTTGGACTGATCTTGTACCCTGCCACTGGACTAGTGGGATTCATAACACAGGGGTCTGACATATGTGAGGGGCTCCAGAATTGTTTTTCTGGATAAAGAAAATTTTTTTTTTGTTTTCTCATTCCTAGATTAGGGTCTGGAGACTCGGAGGCTTTAAAGAGATTTGGGTGGGAGAAGCCTCTACCCATGTTACCATTCTGTCCTGAAGAAGGACCCTGGACTGTATATGGACAGTATCCCTGCCTGCTGCCTGAACTGACTATGGACAGTATTCCTGCCTATTGCCTGGACAATTGCGTTTGCTTTTGCTGACCAAGTCACTGCCTGCTGCCTGGACCAGTGCTATCCTTGTGTGGACAACTGTGCTACTAAAACCACAGGTAATCTTTTGTTTACCCTTTGCTCAGCAGAATGTATTTTGGGGTGTAATTCTTGGTGTGTGCAAGCTATGTGTCCCTAGAACACCTGACGGTGTTGCTTGTATGTGGCCAGGCTGTGTAAAAGTTTCACACATGTGGTATCGCCATACTCAGGAGGAGTAGCAAAATGTATTTTGGCGTGTAATTTTTGCTATGTACATGCTATGTGTTGGAAATATCTTATAAATGGACAACTTTGTGTAAAAAAAAAAGCGTTTTCATTTTTTTTCCACATTTTTCAAAAACTTCTGGAAAAAAATGATCCGTTCAAAAGACTCAATATGCCTCATAGATTATACATTGGGGTGTTAGCTTTCCAAAATGCGGTCATTTTGTGGGCGTTTCCATTGTCCCGGTGCTACAGGGCCTTCAAAAGTGTAATAGGTGGTTGAGAAATGAGATATGAACCGTTCAAAAGACTCATTATGCCTCATAGATTATACATTGGGGTGTTAGCTTTCCAAAATTGGGTCATTTTGTGGGCGTTTCCATTGTCCTGGTGCTCCAGGGCCTTCAAAAGTGTAATAAGTGGTTGAGAAATGAGATGTGTAATTTATGCTCCTAACACCCTTGAAGGTGCTATTTCAATGTTGGGCCTCTGTATGTGGCCAGGCTGTGTAAAAGTCTCACACATGTGGTATCGCCATACTCAGGAGGAGTAGCAAAATGTATTTTGGGGTGTCATTTTTGCTATGTATATTGGGGCAAAAAAGTATTTAGTCAGCCACCAATTGTGCAAGTTCTCCCACTTAAAAAGATGAGAGAGGCCTGTAATTGTCATCATAGGTATACCTCAACTATGAGAGACAAAATGTGTCACATTGTGTGATTTTTGTAAAAATGTATTTGCAGATTATGGTGGAAAATAAGTATTTGGTCAATATCAAAAGTTCATCTCAGTACTTTGTTATATATCCTTTGTTGGCAATGACAGAGGTCAAACGTTTTCTGTAAGTCTTCACAAGGTTGTCACACACTGTTGCTGGTATGTTGGCCCATTCCTCCATGCAGATCTCCTCTAGAACAGTAATGTTTTGGGGCTGTCGCTGGGCAACATGGACTTTCAACTCCCTCCAAAGGTTTTCTATAGGGTTGAGATCTGGAGACTGGCTAGGCCACTCCAGGACCTTGAAATGCTTCTTACCAAGGCACTCCTTCGTTGCCCGGGCGGTGTGTTTGGGATCATTGTCATGCTGAAAGACCCAGCCACATTTCATCTTCAATGAACTTGCTGATGAGAGGAGGTTTGCACTCAAAATCTCACGATACATGGCCTCATTCATTCTTTTATGTACACGGATCAGTCGTCCTGTTCCCTTTGCAGAGAAACAGCTCCAAAGCATGATGTTGCCACCCCCATGTTTCACAGTAGGTATGGAGTTCTTTGGTTGCAACTCAGCATTCTCTCTCCTCCAAACACGACGAGTTGTGTTTCTACCAAACAGTTCAACTATGGTTTCATCTGACCATATGACATTCTCCCAATCCTCTTCTGGATCATCCAAATGCTCTCTAGCAAACCTCAGATGGGCCCGGACATGTACTGGCTTAAGCAGGGGGACACGTCTGGCACTGCAGGATCTGAGTCCCTGGTGGCGTAGTGTGTTACTGATGGTAGCATTTGTTACGTTGGTCCCAGCTCTCTGCAGGTCATTCACTAGGTCCCCCCGTTTGGTTCTGGGATTTTTGCTCACTGTTTTTGTGATCATTTTGACCCCATGGGGTGAGATCTTGTGTGGAGCCCCAGATCAAGGGAGATTATCAGTGGTCCTGTATGTCTTCCATTTTCTAATTATTGCTCCCACAGTTGATTTCTTCACACCAAGCTGCTTGCCTATTGCAGATTCAGTCTTCCCAGCCTGGTGCAGGTCTACAATTTTGTTTCTGGTGTCCTTCAACAGCTCTTTGGTCTTCACCATAGTGGAGTTTGAAGTGTGACTGTTTGAGGTTGTGGACAGGTGTCTTTTATACTGATAACAAGTTCAAACAGGTGCCATTAATACAGGTAATGAGTGGAGGACAGAGGAGCCTCTTAAAGAAGAACAGAGTACAGGTCTGTGAGAGCCAGAAATCTTGCTTGTTTGTAGGTAACCAAATACTTAATTTCCACCATAATTTGCAAATAAATTCTTTCAAAAATCAGACAATGTGATTGTCTGGATTTGTTTCCACATTTTGTCTCTCATAGTTGAGGTATACCTATGATGACAATTACAGGCCTCTCTCATCTTTTTAAGTGGGAGAACTTGCACAATTGGTGGCTGACTAAATCATTTTTTGCCCCACTGTACATGCTATGTGTTGGAAATATCTTATAAATGGACAACTTTGTGTAAAAAAAAAATACGTTTTCATTTTTTTCGCACATTTTCCAAAAACTTCTGGAAATAAATGAACCGTTCAAAAGACTCATTATGCCTCATAGATTATACATTGGGGTGTTAGCTTTCCAAAATTGGTTCATTTTGTGGACGTTTCCATTGTCCTTGTGCTCCAGGGCCTTCAAAAGTGTAATAGGTAGTTAACAAGTTAGATGTGTCATTTATGCTCCTAGAACACCTGATAGTGCTCCCTGCATGGTGGGCCTCTCTATGTGGCTAGGCTGTGAAAAAGTCCCACACATGTGGTATTGCCATACTTAGGAGGAGTAGCAGAATGTATTTTGGGGCGTCATTTGTGGTATACACATGTCATGTGAGAGAAATAACCTATTACAATGACAATTTTGTGGGGAAAAAAAAAAATCTTCATTTTGCAAAGAATTGTGGGGAAAAAATGACAACATCAAAAACCTCACCATGCATCTTACCAAATACCTTGGAATGTCTACTTTCAAAAAAGGGGTCATTTGGGGGGTATTTGTACTTTCCTGGCTTGTTCCGGTCGCAAGAACCGAGGCTACCAGAGGCCACCAGTACACCAGGTGTGATCAATTTTTTATGATTTGCACCACAGCTTGTAGACTCTATAACTTTCACACAGACCAAATAATATCTACTAATTTGGGTTATTTTACCGAAGATATGTAGCAGTATAAATCGTGGCCAAAATTTATGAAGAAAAATTTATCATTTACAAAATTTTTCACAGAAACTAAGAAAAATTGTTTTTTTTTTTTCAAAATTGGCGGTCTTTTTTCATTTATAGCGCAAAAAATAAAAAACCTAGAGGTGATCAAATACCACCAAAAGAGAGCTCTATTTGTATGAAAAAAAGGACAAAAAATTCATTTGGGTACAGTTTTACATGACTGAGTAATTGTCATTCAAAGTGTGAGAGCACCGAAAGCTGAAAATTGGTCTGGTCAGGAGGGGGGTTTAAGTGCCCAGTTGTCAAGTGGTTAAATAGGTCAAAAGCAGCACAATTTCTTCTAACTTACAATGGCTGGATAAAAGCTAGATGGTCCAATACGTGCATGTTGACCATTGCTGGATCAGGAAAGATAGTTGTCAGGCACCAACTACTACTATTCCGTTTGGGAGGGGGGCAGCAAATAAGCACCCCCCCTTCTGGGCGGCCAGCGGCGCGGCCTTGACAGCACCCCCCGGGCGGTCTGGGGCACGGCACTGACACCACCCCCTTCCTCCATAGGCCGGCAGCGCGGCACTGACATCCCCCCCGGGTGGCCGGCGGTCAGGCACCTACCGGATCTAGTGCTGGCGGGCTGTGGTGTCCCCTCCTTCTCTCCCAGGGTGCGGGCAGCGGCTCCAGTGTCCACTCCTCCCACGGCTTTCTCTGCTGTGTGCTTCCTCTGTGTTCCTCCTAAGTGCTCTGCATCCTAAGCACTAGGCATCGCCTGGCGGTTTGGCAGATCGGGAAACAGGTCTCATGACCTGCTTCCTGATTGGCGGGGAGGAACTTTAGTGTGAAAATAGTGAAAATCTATTCGCTATCGCCACATCGTCACACAACTGGTTGAGATCGGGGAGCAGTGCTCTGCGCCCCGAGCCCACCCTTTTTTGAAGTCTATTAGAGCCTCTGGCTCTAATCAGGTGCCTCAAAAGAACACTCCCCCCCACTGGAATCCATAGTCCGGCGCCCTGATTTGTTGATCAGGGGCCAGACGCATGGATGGGGGGGCGGAGCCGTGCACCCTCTATGGACGGACTGCCACTGAGTTGTGCATAGTAACTAATAAGCTTCTATCTTCAGCTTGTTTGTTTAAAGTAGTTGTAAACCTCAGCCATGAAATATGAACAAAGCACTAGGTGTCATTTCTGTCTGCTGTTTTGTTCCTCTGCTAAGGTGTGTTTTTAGAATTAGAGCCCACTCTCTTCTGACACTTTCTGTTGGAGGAATTAGAGAGCAGAATCCTTCCTCCAGCACCTATTGAGGACCCTGCTCCTAATGACAGGAGTGACTTGTGTCACTTGTGTCACTTCTGTCAGTAGGGCAACCGGAGAACAGAGCAGTCAAACTCCCAGTGTGGCCTCTCCATATATCAACACTGCACTGGGGGCATGTGCCCCTTCTGTGCCCCCTTGTCCTTTCTCCAAGTATACAATCCATCTGGAAGGTTACAGAGCTTGACCTCTTTTATAAGTGGCCCTGTGGTGACAAGGTGATCTCCAGTAGTAGTAGGCAACTCCTTAGCCATGTTATTCTTAGTAATTGACCTCTAATGCCGCGTACACACGGGCGGACTTTTCGACGGACTAGGTCCGGCGGACTTTTCGACGGACTTTTCGACTGACTTTCCGACGGACTTTCGAATGAACGGACTTGCCTACACAACATCAACCAAAGTCCGACGGATTCGTACGTGATGACGTACGACCGGACTAAAATAAGGAAGTTCATAGCCAGTAGCCAATAGCTGCTCTAGCATCGGTTTTTGCCCGTCAGACTAGCATACAGACGAGCAGACTTTTTGACCAGACTCGAGTCCATCGGAAAGATTTGAAACATGTTTTATTTCTAGGACCGTCGGACTTTTGGAGAAAAAAAGTCTGCTGGAGCCCACACACGGTCGAATTGACCGACGGAGTCCGGTCCGCCGGACCTAGTCCGTCAAAAAGTCCGCTCGTGTGTACGCAGCATAAGTCTCTCACTAGAAAAACTGCCCCTGGCATACAGTCAAATAAGAAACAACTTTCCTATTAAAAAAACTTCAAAGGGAATGTAATCTCAATACAAAATTGTACTCAAGCTAAACTAGATTAAAAATGTTATTGTTGGTAGGTGAATATTTCTGCACAAAGTTAACTTTTGAAAACATCCATTGGACTAAACGGGCTGATTACCAAAAAGCTACTAATAAATAGACATGTGCGGTTTGTTTCGTACGAATCCAAAATTCGTACGAATTTCCGAAAATTCGTTCATTTGGAAGCATCCGAAATACGAATTTCTATGCTTCCAAATTGTATACGAAATTTCTTTGACGAATTTCGGATCCAAATTCCGTTACAACGGAAACGTGACTGGTGTTTTGTTGACCAATCAGAGGTTTTCTTTTGCTGCTGAGTGAGGGTTGGGAAAATTACCTTTTTAATGGGAGTGGGAGACTGGTACTGGTAATCGATGGGAGATCCAGATTCGGACAAAATAAGAATGTTCGATAATATCGTTTCACTATTGTCATAATAATTACGATTATTCGTTATGATGAAGTTAAAAACCCAGGAAGTCAGCACAGCACAGGGATGGTGGGAGCCCCTCAAAATGAGCACAGCACAGGGATGGTGGGAGTCCCTCAAAATGAGCACAGCACAGGGATGGTGGGAGTCCCTCAAAATGAGCACAGCACAGGGATGGTGGGAGCCCCTCATAATGAGCACAGCACAGGGATGGTGGGAGTCCCTCAAAATGAGCACAGCACAGGGATGGTGGGAGCCCCTCATAATGAGCACAGCAGGGGTACAGCCCCAGGAGGAAGTCAGCACAGGGATGGTGGGAGCCCCCTCATAATGAGCACAGCAGTGGTACAAACCCAGGAAGTCAGAACAGCACAGGGATGGTGGGAGCCCCTCATAATGAGCACATCAGGGGTACAGCCCCAGGAGGAAGTCAGCACAGCACAGGGATGATGGGAGCCCCTCATAATGAGCACAGCAGGGGTACAGCCCCAGGAGGAAGTCAGTACAGGGATGGTGGGAGCCCCTCATAATGAGCACAGCACAGGGATGGTGGGAGCCCCTCATAATGAGCACAGCAGTGGTACAAACCCAGGAAGTCAGAACAGCACAGGGATGATGGGAGCCCCTCATAATGAGCACATCAGGGGTACAGCCCCAGGAGGAAGTCAGCACAGCACAGGGATGATGGGAGCCCCTCATAATGAGCACATCAGGGGTACAGCCCCAGGAGGAAGTCAGCACAGCACAGGGATGATGGGAGCCCCTCATAATGAGCACAGCAGGGGTACAGCCCCAGGAGGAAGTCAGCACAGCACAGGGATGATGGGAGCCCCTCATAATGAGCACATCAGGGGTACAGCCCCAGGAGGAAGTCAGCACAGCACAGGGATGATGGGAGCCCCTCATAATGAGCACAGCAGGGGTACAGCCCCAGGAGGAAGTCAGCACAGCACAGGGATGGTGGGAGCCCCTCATAATGAGCACAGCACAGGGATGGTGGGAGCCCTCATAATGAGCACAGCAGGGGTACAGCCCCAGGAGGAAGTCAGCACAGCAAAGGGATGGTGGGAGCCCCTCATAATGAACATAACGAGTCCGACAACTGCCATATTAAGAAAGGTATTTTTTGCTTTTTAAATTCATCATAACGAACGTTCGTAATTGTTACGAAAAGTTAACGAACCTAATGAAAATTCATATTTCGTACAAATCCAAATTGGATTTCAGACACAAATTACGAAATACGAATTAACAGCTAATACGAAACAGAACGAAACGAAACAAATTTATTGATGGCGCACATGTCTACTAATAAACTATCCATATTTTTTTGACAGGGATTGAACATATTGGTCTGAGCTGACCACAAAATAATCCTTAACTATTGATCATCAATTTAAAGACATTGGGGTTGACTAAGACCCCATTCACACAGGGGCAACACGACTTGCAGGTCGCCTCAGCGAGGCGACCTGCAAACGACTTCCGCAGCGACTTGCAAAACGACTTCTGTATAGAAGTCTATGCAAGTCGCCCCAAGTCGCCCCCAAAGTCGTACAGAAACCTTTTTCTAAGTCGGAGCGACTTGCGTCGCTCCGATTAGAACGGCTCCATTGTACAGAACGGGAGGCGACTTGTCAGGCGACTAGATCGCCTGACAAGTCGTCCCTGTGTGAATGGGCTCTAAGGGTACATGGTAATACTAGATGAAGAAGGAGAATTGCCATACAGCCCTGCTTCCGGTCTTTATGGAACACAGACAATATTCATGTAAAAATAATTATCTAGGGTATGTCCTTTAGATAAATCAGACAAAAAAAGGTAATGATCTTGTCATGTTTATGGGAATTTTAGATGTTACAGCAAATGACAATATAACTGAATTTGTTACAAAATAACAAAGAAATGATTATCTAGGAAACAAACTGGATTCTAGATTCTCTCTAGACCTCACAATTTATTAACACTAGATGGCAATGTATTACCATGGATAACGTTAGGGAGCGTAGTCTGTTATGAATCATTTTAAAATACATTCTAAAGTACAACTAACATAGACAACCATAGTATGGCTTCTCTCATTATTATTATCAATTATTTTAAGATACACTAAGAAATTCCAACATAACATTAATGAAGGCATTTCCATTGGGGTTGATTTACAAAAGGAAAATAGATTGTTCACTTTGAAAGGGAAGTTTCCCCAGAGCTAAGTGAATGAAGTGAAGATGAAGTGAAACTCTGCTGACTTCCAGCATGCAATCTTTTTTAAGCAAAAATGCTATTTTTAAAACAATTTCCTTGCACATGGTTGAGTATTGTTTGCAAAATGAAATTTCACCACATTCACTAAACTCTGGGGTACATCCCCTTGTAAAGTACAACTTCCTGGGCAATGCAAAACAAACAGGCCATTGAGTCTGCCATTGCACAGATTATATTAAAAACTAACAATACATTTGATTAAGCTCCTAGTTCCTGTTGTAGAATATATATATATATATATATATATATATATTTAAATATTTAAAGCTTTATTAAAGTGATTTTAAAGCCTCAAGTGTTTTTACTGTAATGCATTCCCTGCAGTAAGGTAAAAAAACCTTCTGTGTTCAGACCCCCCGCTGCCGCCCCCCCCCCCCCCATACTTCCCTGTAGCCCGATTTCGATCCAGCGCTGTCCACAAAAGCAGCAGCTCTCGCCCCTCTCTCCTCACAGGGCAGATTGATAGCAGTGGGAGCCATTGGCTCATGCTGCTGTCAATCAAATCCTATGACGAGGGAGCAGGGGGCAGGCCAAAGCCCTGCTGTCTATGTCTATGAATTCAGACAGTGGGGCTCAGGAGTGAGTCCACATGAGTACCCCTAACAAGCAGCTTGCTGAGGGGGTACTCGGAAGGCAGGAAGAGCCAGGAGTGCTGCCAGGACCCCAAAAGAGGAAGATCTGGGCTGCTCTGTGCAAAACCATTGCACAGAGCAGGTAAGTATAACATGTTTGTTATTAATAAAATAAATATAACCACTTCAGCTCCGGAAGATTTACCCCCCTTCATGACCAGGCCCTTTTTTGCAATACGGCACTGTGTTACTTTAACTGACAATTGCAGGGTCGTGCGACGCTGTACCCAAAAAACATTTTTGCCTTTTTTTTCCCCACAAATAGAGCTTTCTTTTGGTGGTATTTGATCACCTCTGCGGTTATTATTTTTTTGTGCTATAAACAAAAAAAGAGTGACAATTTTGAAAAAAAAAAAAATATATTTTTTACATTCTGCTATAAAACATAACCAATAAAAAAAATGTAAAAAAAATCCAAATTTCTTCATAAATTTAGGCCAATATGTATTCTACTACATATTTTTGGTAAAAAAAAAAACAATAAGCGTATATTGACTGGTTTGCGTAAAAGTTATAGCGTTTACAAACTATGGGATATTTACAAACTATGGGATATTTATATATTTTATCAGTGCTAAAAAATATGAACTGTCACTGTACTAATGACACTGGCTGAGAAGGGGGATCACAGGGTTAACTGTTTGTAAAGGTTGTGCTTACTCACTGTGGGGGGGCGGGGGGGCTTTGACCAGGGGAAAGCAAAGATCTGTGTTCCTGCTTTGCAGAAACACAGGATCAATGCCTTTCCTTCTGACAGAAAAACAATCTGCCTTGTTTACATAGGCAGATTGTCGTTCTGCCTCTGTACTGTGTAATTGGTGGGTGCCGGTGGACATCAAGTCCGTGGTACCCGGCACTGGGCTCTCGCTGTGTGTGATTACAGCAGGTGCGGGTCGCCGGTGGCACGCGCGCGTGACCCAGTCCCAGAAGGGTCAGATCACATACTAGGTACGTGATCTGGCACAGAGCTGGCAGACTATTTAACACTGGCAGGGGTGCTTACAATGGTCAGCTTTTATTCCCTTATGTAAAACCTAATACCAAAAGGAAAAAAAAATGCTTGCTATAACTGTTAAAAATTGTTAGCTGTCATTTGACTTTAATTTGTTAGTCAAGCTCCTCTAAATGTGCAAGTCTAATAAAACTCTTCACCACAGACTGACAATGCTGCTGTCTAAAGGTGTCTCCATTGTCCTCCATTACTCCTTCAGTGCAGACACCTTAAAGTGGTTGTAAACCCTTACACACCACTTTTACCTACAGGAAAGCCTATAACAATGCTTACCTGTAGCTACTTGAAGTATCTCCTAAACCTGCACGGTTTAGGAGATATTTACTATACATGCTTGCGCTGACGTCATCGGTGCATGCGCACTAAAGAAAGGACATGATCATACTGTTTTTATAGGGCTCATGCCGTGACCGTTGGCTCCTGCGCGGGAGTGGCGTCACGAGACTCCGGTCAGTCACAGAGCCAGAGTCCACGGCCCCGGAAGGAAGAGGGGTGAAGATGGACACGGCCACCAGAAGGGACATCGCAGGCTTCGTTTGCAGGTAAGTGGCACAAAATGGGCTAGTATGCGATGCATACTAGCCCATTATGCTTTTACTTTGCAGGGGAAAAAAGAGGAAGTAAAACTCATTAGGGTTTACTTCCTCTTTAAGACAGAAAGTGTGTTAGTGGCAGGATCACCAGTTGGAAATACACCAGGAAAGCAGCGTTTTGGGACTTTGAATGAGGCACATAGCACATATGGCCATGTGTCTCCATCCCTGTAAATATTTAAAGGAATCCGCTTTAAAGGAAAAAATAAGTTGGTACTTTGAATGAGGCGACTAGATGGGCAAAACATAAATATGTACACACAAATGGTCTCATAGAAACAGATTGAATTAAAATGTCATCAACAATTTATATATATATTGATACATACATATGGTAAAATAAGTACATTAATGGTTGAAACACGGCACACTGTGGCAAGAGATTGTTGCATTAGGACCTGGTTCTAGATAGAATAAAAAAATTTAAAGTAGATACATAATTAGCCAAAATTTCTGTTTCAATCGTTTTTATTGAAATTTTTTAAAAGAGTAAAAGCAATATGAACAATCCTTGCATGCTCTGTATAGACAATAAGAGATGGTACATGAGTAGGGGAAAACAAAGTTACAGAATATCTCAGCAATTGAGTGAGGTCTTCTCTAAACTCACAGGTGAGCGTTTAGTCACCAACATAAAAGAGCTTGAATAATATGTTTCCTGCTATAACATACAGTGCTGTATTCTGGCCTAGGCCAACAAGGCCCAGGCCTAGGGCGGCACTTTGTGGGGAAAAAAAAAAACCCTCCTCCTCGGAGTCAGTCCATTCACTGCTGGAGGCTGCTGGCTGCAGAGCGTGTGCTCACATTTCTCCCCTCCCCCTCCTCTGCACAGACAGGAGAGCAGAGAGAACTGGTCAGCTTCCTGTGTTGTGACTCCAGGTGTTCGTGGAGCCTGCAGGGTCGGTCGGATTGTGGCTTCAGCTGGCAGACCCAGCTACATTCTGCATGTCCTGGAGGGAGTGAAAGTAAGATACAGAGCCTCCTCACTGTCTCTCCTTACAAACCTCACACCTCTGCTTTCACTTTGTTTGTCCTATCTCCTGTTATCTGAAATAGGGAGGACTGTTTGATAATTAACCCTCTGTGTCCTTGGTGCATCAATGGACACATGCTGCTTACATATATGGTTAACTCTTTACATCTCAATATCTGCAGGCTGGTGCTTCTGGAATCAATGGCATTTAACACTTTCACACTGAGGCACTTTACAGGTGCTATAGCTCTAAAAATAGCGCCTGTAAAGAGTCTCTCCTGTCACTCCAATGTGAAAGCCTGAGTACTTTTACACTGGAGCGGTGCGCTAGCAGGACACTCAAAAAAGTCCTGCTAGCAGCTTCTTTCAGGCACTTTAGGAGCGGTGTACACACCACTCCTAAAGTGCCCCTGCCCATTGGAGTCAACAGGCAGCGGCACTTTGTGGGCGCTTTTAACCCTTTTTTGGCCACTAGCCGAAAATCGCTGCAAAAACTACCGTGAAAAATAGCGGTGATTTACCACAGACGCCTCCATGCTCCAGTGTGAAAGTCGCCTTAGTGTTTGCTTGTATACAGGCAGGTCCATAAATATTGGGACATCGACACAATTCTAATCTTTTGGCTCTATACACCACCACAATGGATTTGAAATGAAACGAACAAGATGTGCTTTAACTGCAGACTTTCAGCTTTAATTTGAGGGTATTTACATCCAAATCAGGTTAACGGTGTAGGAATTACAACATTTGTATATGTTCCTCCCACTTTTTAAGGGACCAAAAGTAATGGGTCAATTGGCTGCTCAGCTGTTCCATGGCCGGGTGTGTGTTATTCCCTTATTATCCCATTTACAAGGAGCAGATAAAAGGTCCAGAGTTCATTTCAAGTGTGCTAATTGCATTTGGAATCTGTTGCTGTCAACTCTCAATAAGAGATCCAAAGAGCTGTCACTATCAGTGAAGCAAGCCATCATTAGGCTGAAAAAACAAAACAAACCCATCAGAGAGATAGCAAAAACATTACGTGTAGCCAAATCAACTGTTTGGAACATCATTAAAAAGAAAGTACGCACCAGTGAGCTCAGCAACTCCAAAAGACCCGGAAGACCATGGAAAACAACTGTGGTGGATGACCGAAGAATTCTTTCCCTGGTGAAGAAAACATCCTTCACAACAGTTGGCCAGATCAAGAACACTCTCCAGGAGGTAGGTGTATGTGTATCAAAGTCAACAATCAAGAGAAGACTTCACCAGAGTGAATACAGAGGGTTCAAAACAAGATGTAAACCATTGGTGAGCCTCAAAAACAGGAAAGGCCAGATTAGAGTTTGCCAAACAACATCTAAAAAAGCCTTCACCGTTCTGGAACAACATCCTATGGACAGATGAGACCAAGATCAACTTGTACCAGAGTGATGGGAAGAGAAGAGTATGGAGAAGGAAAGGAACTGCTCATGATCCAAAGCATACCACCTCATCAGTGAAGCATGGCAGTGGTAGTGTCATGGCGTGGGCATGTATGGCTGCCAATGGAACTGGTTCTCTTGTATTTATTGATGATGTGACTGCTGACAAAAGCAGCAGGATGAATTCTGAAGTGTTTCGGGCAATATTATCTGCTCATATTCAGCAAAATGTGGGGACCCCCACAGCTGCATTGGAGTGTGCCTTCATCCCTCAGTGCATATATGCGTTTCTGACCTCCTATAATAAGAGGTCCACCTGATCCGGTAAGCACATCTGTTTGTCTGTGGTGGAGAATATTGTCCCCGACTTACCACTGGAGAATTTATTTCCTTTTCCATCACGAGGGAACTTGCCATTCTTCATTTTGGACACCTGAGTCCCTATATTTTGAAACTTTTTTCCTCATATTATTGCGCTGCACTAAAATTGTTTTATTGATTGTTTATAGGCTTTGTGATTACCTATAGTCTTCAGCTTGCATCCATTCATTTCACCTATTTGTTTGCGCTGATTGCTTCCTGTTTATACAATTCAGGCTGTAATTGACTGCAAAGGATTTGCAACCAAGTGTTAAAAAGTGAAAGTTTGATGGATGATTGTTAATCTGACCCATTACTTTTGGTCCCTTAAAAAGTGCGAGGCACATATACAAACCGTTGTAATTCCTACACCATTCACCTGATTTGGATGTAAATACCCTCAAATTAAAGCTGAAAGTCTGCAATTAAAGCACATCTTGTTTGTTTCATTTCAAATCCATTGTGGTGGTGTATAGAGCCAAATAGTTTAGAATTGTGTCGATGTCCCAATATTTATGGACCTGACTGTATATGTGGTAATCTTTCATAGCTACCTGTAGCTACCTGTAATGCTGCCTTCTGACATATGAAGAAAAGTGTCATTTCTGATCATAGATCAGTCTCGATTTTATTACCCATCCTGCTGACTACATTAAGCCCAGGTTCACACTGATGTGGGTAGAAATCATGTGACTTCAGCTAAACTCACTCAATGTCAAACTGGCAATGCAGTCTGACTTCGGAGGGGGGGGTTGGGGGCGATTTGACAAACATCTATGCGGGTTCATGCACAGATGTCTATACAAATCGCACCCAAAGTCACCAAAAGTAGTACAAGAAGTACATTTGGGAATCATTGCAGCGCCGCAAAGTCGATGCCATTGCTGACGAATCGGCCCGATGCAAACAGGTGCTTAAAGAGGAAATGCAGTCTGCTCACATAATTTGGTATGATTAGAATGCAATGGGAGACCCTTATTGGGTACTGATGAGGCTGTGCTGATGGGCACTGGTGAGGCTGCATTTATGGGCACTGGTGAGGCTGCACTGATGGGCACTGGTGAGGCTGCATTGATGGGCACTGGTGAGGCTGCATTGATGGGCACTGGTGAGGCTGCACTGATGGTCACCGATGAGACTGCATTGATGGGCACTTATGAGGCTACATTGATGGGCACTAATGAGGCTACGCTGATGAGGCTGCATTGATGGGCACTGATGCGGCTGCACTGATGGGCATTGGTGAGACTGCATTGATGGGCACTGGTGAGGCTGTATTGATGGGCACTGATGAGGCTGCATTGATGGGAAATGATGAGGCTGCTTTGATGTGCACTGATGAGGCTGCCTTGATGGGCACTGATGAAGCTGCACTTGGTACCCACTTGTAATGTACAGTGAGGAAGCGGAGGGGCTCTAAGAGGAGAAGGTGGAGCCTAAATAGGAAGGGTGTGGTTTACAGATGACAGGGCAGGTCTTAAACAGGAAGGGACGTGACATTGACAGGAAGGGGTGGGTCATATTTAAATTAGGGGGTGCACAAATTTAGTCAGGCCTAGGGCAGCACAAAACCTAAATACACCACTGATAACATGGATATAGAAACGACTAGAGGAAACAATGGAAGAAATAAGAAAGGGAGAAGAGAAGAAGAAAAGAAAAGGGGTCAGTCGGAGAACTCTACATCAGCTTGTTCAGACGACTACCCGATTGTTTAACTCGTAGGACACTCACAATCTTTTCATTCAACACGATCCATGTGAGTTTTCATTTAACTATTGCAATACCTATGACAGGGCTTTTCCAGGCTGTTGCTATAGAGATTTTGGCAGCTAAAAACATAAAGTAATTTAAGGTCTGTGTGTGTCATAGAACATTATCAACAGGTTTATTTAGTAGGGCAATACTTGCATCCTTAGTGATGTTAACCATCATGACTGGAAAAAATAAGTGAGTGCAGCCTCATCCAAAAGCGGCGGACCTTGGAGCTCACCACTACACATGTAACGGAGAGCCTATCTGGCCACAGCCCCTTAAACAGGTAGCCGAGGTGCCTGGGTACATTTTGGACAGGCGTTCCGGCACTAAATACCATATGACGTGGACCTTGTAACCTGCCTCAATCGAGGCCACATTAAGGATGCTTTTATGGATTTGCTCACTCCATTTACGCCAGTCCTCCACCTCAGGGGCTATGGACAGATCCCCCTCCCATGCTACCTAATAAGATAACCTAGAAGAGGAGTCAACAAACAGTTTATATAGCATAGAGACGCCCCCTCGCAGAGCAGCATCCTGCATGCATCTGTTTTTGAACATGGTTCGAACTACTAATTCTGAGCTTTCCCTCTGCAATGACTTGAGAAAGTTGTAAATTTGTTGCAAATGGAAGCTCTCCTCTGGGGGCATGTCCAGACTTCCAATAAAATAGGAGGGGTCGTATGCCCCATGATAAAAATAATCACATATACGATACAATTCCTTGTTCAGCCACCAGTCAAACCTATCAGGTTGCATGCCTGGAGGAAGGGGTTGCCAAATAAAGTAGCTACCGGGACATGTGCTGAGCGCAAAGGCCATCTCCTAGAGCTCGTGTCCCACACATGTAATGAATGGGAGAGCGTAGGGCACAGTATAGCTTTCCAATGTTTTGATGGAATCCAAAGGACAAGGTCTATCACAAGTGGAGAACACGCCTGAGCCTATATAGAAACCCAGTCTGGTCGATAATATCAGCCTTGTAGTTGAAATAATTGGGCGAGCTGCGCCGCTACATATATTTCCTGAAATCAGGCATGCCTAGTCCGCCCCGAAACCTTAGGAGCATACATTGTGGCCCGAGCTATCCTGGAACCTTTGGTTCCCCAAATCTAGTGGAAAATTTTTGATTGAAACTGTCGCGTGGCATGAATAGGGACTTGGATAGGCAAAGTGCGAAAAAAATACAGTAGCCTAGGTAAGACTGTCATCTTCACTGAGGGGATCCTACCCTGTCCATGACAGATTGACATCAGATCATGCCTGCACATCTTGTAATAACTTAGCGGATAAAGTCGGATAATTCGCTTTATAAAGGAAAGAGATGGTGGGGGTCAGTCGGATCCCTAAATAGGGAAGGGATGTCTGCTGCCACTGAAAAAGATAGTGAGCCTGAATGCCCTGCAAAGTCGAGTTTGATAAGTTGATATTCAGCGCCTCCAATTTGTCTTGGTTGCCATGAACCCCGAAATTTTTTTGAAACAATTTAGAAGGGACGTGAGATTTGGCAGAGTAGTGTGAGGGGAGGTGATGAACAGCAAAGGGTCATCTGCAAATAAAGCGTACTTATGGCTCCCCCCACTCTCTATTCCTAAAATGTCTCGGTTTTGACTTATCGCTATAGCAAGGGTTTCGATAGCTATGACTAACAATATGGAAGATAACGGGCATCCCTACCGAGTACCCAATGAGATTTGTATCAGACCCGATCCTGATCTTTGGCCACGCATAACTATCAGGGCTGTGGGTGAGCTATATAATGAGTATAGCGAGGCCAAGAACTTGGGACCGAAATTCCATCTGGACAATACCCGGAGAAGAAAGGGCCATGATAGGGAGTCAAAGGCTTTGCAGATTTCAAGTGACAGCAGCATCCCTGTCTTATTCGCCCCCCAACCATCCCAAGAGGAGTGCAGTATGGATATAAGGTTGATTGCTCTTGCTACAATGGCCAGTTATAGGTGGGGGCAGTGGCTTCCTTTTTTGTATTATTGTTATATTGGTCAGGCAATCCACTGACACCTTTGCAGTCATTGTGCTATGTGCTGGGTGTTCAGTGTGCTCCTGTACCTTTAAAGCGGAGTTCTGCTTAATAAAAAAATTAAATGTCAGCAGCTACAAATATTGCAGCTGCTGACCTTTAGTAATCAGACACTTACCTGTCCAGGGATCCAGCGATGCGAGGGAATGAAGCCCCGCTCATCTCCCCTTCCTCTCTACAATGCGCCGGCATTGTAACTGTGGGTACCCGTGCACCCACTGTGCATGCGTGAGCTGCGACTGTGACGTGTCCCAGATGACTGCCGAGAGGGAGGGGGGAGAGGTGATCTCCCTTCCGGTGCCGCGGTATGCCGGGAGGAAGTGGGAGCTGGGACCCTCTAAAAAGAGGGTACCGGCTTCCCCCCCAAAAAATGACATGCCAAATGTGGCATGTCAGTGGGTCACCTTCCATTTTTGGGTGGAACTCCGCTTTAAAATGGGGTGGGCTCCCTTCAGTTCATCTGCCCTCCATCTATTCATCAGAATGCATGTGCTTCCAATGTGGAGTGACTCATAAGCTAGTGAAAGGACTACATATACCAGGGTGCCTTGGCGGGGCCTGTAGCTTACGCATGTATTTGCAAATGTGTGCAGACTAAACCCCTGTTTTTAACCTCTTGCTTACTGGGCACTTAAACCCCCCTCCTGCTCAGACCAATTTTCAGCTTTCATCGCTGTCACACTTTGAATGACAATTGCGCGATCATGCTACACTGTACTCAAATGAAATTTTTATCATTTTTTTCACAGAAATGGAGCTTTCTTTTAGTGGTATTTATTTATTTTGGGTTTTTATTTTTTGCTAAACAAACAAAAAAAAGACAGAAATTTTTGAAAAAAAAACATGTTTCATAGTTTGTTATAAAATTTTGCAAACGGGTAATTTTTCTCCTTCATTGATATTCGCTGATGAGGCTGCAGTGATGGGCTGCACTGATGGGCACTGATGGGCTGCACTGATGGGCACAGATGGGCTGCACTGATGGGCACAGATAAGGCGACACTGATAGGCACAGATAAAGCGACACTGATAGGCACAGATAAGACAAAACTGATGGGCACTGATAAGACAGCATTGATGGGACCTGTTGGGTGGCACTGATGGGTGGCACTGATGGGCACTGATAGGTGGCACTGATGGGCACTGGTAGGTGGTATTGATAGGCAGCACTGGTAATGACGCACTGATTTGTGATTTATAGGCGGCACTGTGGGCACTGATAGGCGGCACTGTGGGCACTGATAGGTGGCACTTATAGATGACACTGTGAGTACTGATGGGTGGTACTGTGGGCACTGGAAGGTGGAGCTGGTGGGCACTGGTAGGTAACGCTGGTAACACCTCCATGATCAGGACCAATGTCCCTCTCGCAGACGCCGGTGATCGGCTTTTTTTTTCTCCTCATGCTATCAGAGTGAGGAGGAAAAATAGCTGATTGCAGGCTCTTTTTACATCACATGATCAGCTGTCATTGGCTGACAGCTGATCACATGGTAAGGGGTCGGGATCTCATAGACTCGCTGATCACAGAACGCGCTGCGCTTGCTCTGCAGGGGATGCGCAGGCCACTCAAGCAGGAGAGGACGCCCAGGGATGCCCTCCCAGCAAATTAGGTCCACGCTGTAGCCGTCTTTCGGCTATAGCGCGGACGGCAAGTGGTTAAAGCATAATGTTACACAGGTTATTTGGTTGTCTGCGGGTTGGTCAGTAAGTGAGCTTGGAGTTTTCCTTGGATTTTTCCTTGGCTTTTTTTCTAAAATATGTCGCTTTCCAATACTACTTGCTGCAATGGCCAGTTATAGGTGGGGCAGTGGCTTCCTTTTTTGTCCATTGCGCTATTAACCTGGTCCACTGCCTGTCTATGTGACAAAAAGCCCACCTGATCCGAATGTATATAGCCAGCTAGAAATGTTGATAGCCAGTTTGCCAGAATTTTGGTGAAAAATTTCAGGTCAGTGTTAATTAAGGATATGGGGAGATAGATAGCTACGTCACTGTGGTCTTTGTGGGGTTTAGGAATGAGGGTAATAAATGCTCTATTAGAGTCTGCATCTATGGACCTGCATCTATTGGATCTAAATGGCTTTGAAAAATTGCGTTAAGGTGGGGGCCAGTAAAGAGGCACATTTTTTATAGTACATGGTGTAAACCCGTCAGGGCCCGGTGCTTTCCCCGAAGGGGTCTGTTTAATGGCCGCCAGCACCCGCTCGATAGTGATTTCCTTGTCCAAAAGGTCTCTATGATCGTCAGATAAAGTTGGAATAGGGAGCTGGTCAACAAAATCGTCAAACTTCAAATGGCCAGTAATGCTCTGACCATTATATAGGTTCTCGTAGTATGTCTGAAATTCCTGCAATACCCATTTAGGGTTTTGGGTGTAGGTGTCATCAGGTTTCCTAAGTTTGGGAACGTGAGGAGGGGGGCGTTTAGGGGCCAGCCTTGTAGCTAGAAGTTTGCCTGGTTTGTCTGTTTGATAGTAGAACCTGGCCTGTGTCCATCACAATTGCTTTTCTGCCTTTGTAATAAGGCAGACATTTAATTCCAAATGAGCAGCTTCGATCTGACTAGGTAGGTCCAACTGGGGGTTATGTATGTGTTTTTTTAGAGTGGTTGTAAACTCTCAAAAAAATAAACAACCTGCAAGACAAAGGCATAATGAGCTAGTATGCATAGCATAGTTAGGTTGTCCTCTTTTTGTTTAAGCCAAGCACCATAATGTCTCCTGTTCCTTGCTACAGTCTGAATCAAAATACTCTTGATCGTGGCCTTGTGGGCGGCTCAAGTGCACGACTGAGAGGTATGTGCTGGGTCATTCAGGGACAAGTATTCCTTCAGAGCAATTTTGATTTAGAGGCAAGTAGCTGGATTGCTGAGGTGAGATTCATTCAGTTCATTCATATCCGCGAGTACGTCAGATGGACGTAGGAGTCATTTAGCTAAAATTTCAAATGCCAATATTTCAGACACAGGATTGTGGTAAGAAACTTGCATCCTAGATCTCGGCGCGTTTCGTGGACTGTGTTCCACTTCCATGAAACGCATCAAGATCCAAGATGCAAGTTCCTAACCACAATCATGTGTCTGAATTATTTACATATGACAATTTGGCTAATTATGTATCTACTTTATAATGTTTTAATCTATCTAGAACCAGGTCCTAACCCAACAATCTTGTACCATGGTTCAATAATTAATGCACTTATTTTACCATATGAATGTATCAATATTTATAAACTGTTGATAAAATTTTATTCAATCTGTTTCTGTGAGACCATTTGCTTGTACATATTTATGATATGTTCATTTGCCCATTCAAAGTCCCAACCCCTTTTTTCCAGTTTGAAATAAAGAAGAAAAACAGGCTAAAAAGGAAACAAATGCAGCCACCTAATACTACTTTAAAACTGCAGCATTAATTAAAATAATACCATGTGATCCTGCCGTGATGGCTCTTGTTCAGTCACTTCCTGTCCCTATCTCCCATTTGTGTTGCTGAGTTGTCACATGGGCTTTCCAAATTCCTTCCTACAAATTAACATCTCAACACACATATGCAGGCTAATTATTTCTGTAAAATTAGTTAATGAGTCCAGTGAACAGGATGCATTTAGGATAGGGGAGATCACCTAGTGTGGGTTCATTGTCTCCTCACTGCTCTGCATACTGAAGCCACAATTGTGCTTCCTGGTATGATTGGCAGGTCCTTTCATAGTCATGACAGGTGACAGCCTAGCAGGGGGACAGCTATGATATAGGTTTTATGTCAATCGTGAAAAAGTTGATGGACCACAATACCTCAAGAAAAAATAGTCACATAATATTTGTTATGTTAAAAGCTAGTAATAATCTTCCCATCTACTAGTTAACACCTAGCATTTGCCAAGACTTTCCCCTCTATTCCTCTTCTGTCTAACACCTGTCATGTGGACCAATGTCCAACATTGGGACACCAGCAGACATTTTTACCCTTCTCCGACAGCAATAGCAAGTTTCTTAGGCTTCCCAAAACGTATAAAATATTTTAATCAATTTGGACTCTAAAGTATATCTAAAGGCAAAATCTTTTTTTTTCTTTTAGTTTTTGATAGGGTGGAGAGGGATTAGAACACCGGTCAGGTATTTGTTGCTGTGTGTCCCCATTAGGAAGATTCACCCACTTTGTCCTGTTTATCACCAGGTGTGAAAGTGAAAGAGAATCCCAAAGAGGGGAAATCTTCAAACAATAATTCTGGTGACAACCAGGGCTATTCTCCCCTTTGAAGTTATTTTCTCTAACTTGACATAGATGGCAAAAAAAACCTCCCAGGGGTTCTAACTCTACCTTACTTTATCCAAAAATGAAAAAAATAAAGTTTTGCCCTTAGTTCTACTTTAACTTACCGCCCGGCCTATAGCAGAATGACGGCCGGGCGGTGGTTCAGTTATCCTGACTGGACGTCATATGACGTCCAGCAGGTTAACTGCTGCATCGCGGCGATCGGTGGTGCGGTGTGTCAGTCTGACACACTGCTACACCGTTCTCAGTAAAGAGCCTCTGACTGAGACTCTTTACCACGTGATCAACCGTGTCCAATCTGTTGATCGTCTTTTCCTCACTCGCGTTTGACAGACGCGCATAGAGGACAGCCGATCGGCAGCTCTCCTGACGGGGGGGGGTCTGTGCTGATTGTTTAGCAGATGGCAATCAGTGCCCATCAACAATGCCTGCCAGTGCCATCAGTGATGCCTATCAATGCCATCTATCAGTGCTGCGTATCAGTGCCCATAAGTGCCGCAAATCAGTGCCCAGCAGTTCTGCGTATCAGTGCCACCCATAAGTACTGTAACATTGGGGGTTGTTTAGCTCAGTGTAGAGCCTACCAATGAGTGCAGTCCATGCCAGATATGCTGTTTAAGGGCTTGTAGGCCCACTTTTATTAAAGAAATAAAATGTCCATCCAGAATTCCCACGCAGGGGTTTCAACTTCACAGCAGTAATTTAGTAATTAAAGAAAAATACCAAGCCACCTGGCTCTCGAGCAGCACCACTGCTCAGTCTTATGCTTCAGCCCTCTTGGAGTTCCTGTACAAATCCTGTACCTCAGCACTCTTTTCCAGCTTCCTTGCTGTTCCAGCCCACCGGCTTGGACCCTCTGTCTGCTCTGACAGACTGAACTGTGCAGACATGCACACTTCTCCCTTGCTCGCCTGGACTCCTCGGGAGGGTGGAGCCCAGAACCATGGTCAGGTGTCTACAAATAGCCCAGCACACACCTGACCAGTCAGCTGGTGGACCTCAAAACCCAGACCCAGGACTGGGGATTTCATCCCACTCAGATTGCTACAAAATCCCCGGGCTCCAGGTCCCAAAGTGGACTTTAGTAAAAAAATGAGGAAACTAAAAAGCCAGTTTCCTCCAAAATAAGCAAATAAACTGGAGCCCCTCAACCTGCCTGGTTGAGAGTCCTGTGTCCATACACTGGTGGGGTACCACACTACCACAGTACCCATCAGTGTCACCTATCAGTGCCCACCAGTGCCACCCATGAGTGCCCATCAGTGCCGCCTATCAATGCCCATCAGTGCTGCATATCAGTGCCACCCATCAATGCCACCTATCAGTGCCCATCAGTGCCATCTATCAGTGCCCATCGTCAGTGCCCATCAGTGCCACCTCATTGGTGCCGCCTTATCAGTACCCATGAGTGAAGGAGAAAACGTACTTATTTACAAAATTTTTCAACATAAACAAAAGAAAAACGTTTTTTTTTTTCAAAATTTTCAGTCTATTTTTATTTGTTTTGCAAAAAAAAAAAACCACAGAGGTGATCAAATACCACCAAAAAAAAGCTCTATTTGTGGGAACAAAATGATAAAAATTTTGTTTGGGTACAGTGTTACATGACTGAGTAATTGTCATTTAAACAGCGACAGCGCAGAAAGCTGAAAATTGGCTTGGGCAGGAAGGGGGTAAGTGCTATTGAAGTGGTCAACCACTTCCTGTCCCTTCACTGTTTACAAACGGCAGTGGGTTGAAGTGGTTATGCTAAGATCATGACTGCAGCTACAGTCATGGTCCTGGTATAGTTTTTTCATCCAGTTATTCTGCACACTATGAAAGTAAACCTAGCGGATATACAGTTGCTGGATTACTTTTACAGGCAGAAGAAGGGGAGCCCAATAAAGATTCAACTGGCGGCACCCAGTTCCTGAGACACACTGATCGGAACTGATGTTGTTCCTTCCACTATGTGATGTCAGAAGGTGATGAGCATTTTGTAACTTCTGATTTCACTTTCATGCAAACAAGGTGTTACTGGCTTGTGAAAGCATCTGATCAAACCAATCTCAGTTTAGTCAGATGCTTTTGAGGCCAGCCGAGAGATTTGGGGTCTAACAGATCCCAGATCTTTCCATATACTGTACCTGCCATGGCCCATGCTATCACAAGTGATTGTGTTCATCCATTGTGATAGCACTAACTTTGATAAAAAAAATAAAAAAAAATTTAAGGCACAGTGTTTAAAAAGTTTAAATCGAATAAACAATAACATAAAAATGTTTTAAAGCACCCCCGTTTACATGCAAAGGCGAGCACACACGTCTGTCCCGCACCCATATGTAAACAGTGTTTGAATGAATGAGTGACTTGTATAGCGCTACCTATGCGAACTGAATCGCTTCAGGGCACTTTTTAACCTACCAGCATGTCTTTGGAGTGTGGGAGGAAACCGGAGTACCCGGAGGAAACCCACGCACAGGGAAAACATGCAAACTCCAGGCAGGTAGTGCCGTGGTTGGGATTTGAACCAGCGACCCTATTGCTGCTAGGTGAGAGTGCTATCCACTACACCACTGTGCTGCCCTCCAGCACACATGTGAGGTATCACCGCGAACGTCAGAGCGGGAGCAAAAATTCTAGTGCCATACCTCCTCTGAAATGCTAAACTGGCAACCTGTAAAGGCTTTTAAAGCTAAATGGAGATTTTTAGCGCCATTCCACTGGAGTACGCAATTTTAAATCGTGACATGTTAGGTATCTATTAACTTGCCGCAACATAATTTTTTATTTTTTACCCAAAAATTGGATAATATATTGTGATTGTGTTCACTAAAACTCATTAACCACTTGCCGACCGCCTCACGCATATATACGTGAGCAGAGCGGCACGGGCAGGCAAAATCACGTACCTGGTACGTGATTGCCTTCCCGCGGGCGGGGGGTCCGATCGGACCCCCCCCCGGTGCCATCGGCGGTCGGCATTTGGTTGGAAGCGATGAGAGACGAGGGGGAGACCATCCGATCGTGGCCCCCCCCCTCACGATCGCTCCCAGCCAATGAGAAACATCCCCTGTCTCTGTATAGTACACAGAGGCAGAGGATGTGATGTCATCTCTCCTCGGCTGGCCAGTTTCCGTTCCAGCACCGAGGAGAGAAGACATGTAAGTGCACAACACACACACACAACACAGTAGAACATGCCAGGCACACTAAACACCCCCGATCCCCCCCCGATCGCCCCCCGATCCCCCCCCAATCACCCCCCCCCTGTCACAAACTGACACCAAGCAGGTTTTTTTGTTTTGTTTTGTTTTTTTCCTGATTACTGCATAGTGTCAGTTTGTGACAGTTAGCAGTGGTAAGACAGTTAGTATTAGCCCCCTGTAGGTCTAGGGTACCCCCCTAACCCCCCCTAATAAAGTTTTAACCCCTTGATCACCCCCTGTCACCAGTGTCGCTAAGCGATCATTTTTCTGATCGCTGTATTAGTGTCGCTGGTGACGCTAGTTAGGAACGTAAATATTTAGGTTCGCTGTCAGCGTTTTATAGCGACAGGGACCCCCATATACTACCGAATAAATGTTTTAACCCCTTGATTGCCCCCTAGTTAACCCTTTCACCACTGATCACCGTATAACTGTTACGGGTGACGCTGGTTAGTTCGTTTATTTTTTTTAGTGTCAGGGCACCCGCCGTTTATTACCGAATAAAGGTTTAGCCACCTGATCGCCCGGCGGTGATATGCGTCGCCCCAGGCAGCGTCAGATTAGCGCCAGTACCGCGAACACCCACGCACGCACCGTACACGCACCGTACACCTCCCTTAGTGGTATAGTATCTGAACACATCAATATCTGATCCGATCAGATCTATACTAGCGTCCCCAGCAGTTTAGGGTTCCCAAAAACGCAGTGTTAGCGGGATCAGCCCAGATACCTGCTAGCACCTGCGTTTTGCCCCTCCGCCCAGCCCACCCAAGTGCAGTATCGATCGATCACTGTCACTTACAAAACACTAAACGCATAACTGCAGCGTTCGCAGAGTCAGGCCTGATCCCTGCGATCGCTAACAGTTTTTTTGGTAGCATTTTGGTGAACTGGCAAGCACCAGCCCCAGGCAGCGTCAGATTAGCGCCAGTAGCACTAACACCCACGCATGCAGCATACGCCTCCCTTAGTGGTATAGTATCTGATCGGATCAATATCTGATCCGATCAGATCTGTACTAGCGTCCCCAGCAGTTTAGGGTTCCCAAAAACGCAGTGTTAGTGGGATCAGCCCAGATACCTGCTAGCACCTGCGTTTTGCCCCTCCGCCCGGCCCAGCCCAGCCCACCCAAGTGCAGTATCGATCGATCACTGTCACTTTTTTTTGTAGCGTTTTGGTGAACTGGCAAGCACCAGCGGCCTAGTACACCCCGGTCGTAGTCATACCAGCACTGCAGTAACACTTGGTGACGTGGCGAGTCCCATAAGTGCAGTTCAAGCTGGTGAGGTGGCAAGCACAAGTAGTGTCCCGCTGCCACCAAAAAGACAAACACAGGCCCGTCGTGCCCATAATGCCCTTCCTGCTGCATTCGCCAATCCTAATTGGGAACCCACTACTTCTGCAGCGCCCGTATTTCCCCCATTCACATCCCCAACCAAATGCAGACGGCTGCATGAGAGGCATTTATATGTCCTCCCGAGTACCCCTACCCAACGAACCCCCCCAAAAAAGATGTGTCTGCAGCAAGCGCGTATATAGACGTGACACCCGCTATTATTGTCCCTCCTGTCCTGACAATCCTGGTCTTTGCATTGGTGAATGTTTTGAACGCTACCATTCACTAGTTGAGTATTAGCGTAGGGTACAGCATTGCACAGACTAGGCACACTTTCACAGGGTCTCCCAAGATGCCATCGCATTTTGAGAGACCCGAACCTGGAACCGGTTACAGTTATAAAAGTTACAGTTACAAAAAAAAAGTGTAAAAAAAAAAAAAAAAAACACAAACAAAAATAAAAAAAAATAGTTGTCGTTTTATTGTTCTCTCTCTCTCTATTCTCTCTCTGGTGTTCTGCTCTTTTTTACTGTATTCTATTCTGCAATGTTTTATTGTTATTATGTTTTATCATGTTTGCTTTTCAGGTATGCAATTTTTTATACTTTACCGTTTACTGTGCTTTATTGTTAACCATTTTTTTGTCTTCAGGTACGCCATTCACGACTTTGAGTGGTTATACCAGAATGATGCCTGCAGGTTTAGGTATCATCTTGGTATCATTCTTTTCAGCCAGCGGTCGGCTTTCATGTAAAAGCAATCCTAGTGGCTAATTAGCCTCTAGACTGCTTTTACAAGCAGTGGGAGGGAATGCCCCCCCCCCCACCGTCTTCCGTGTTTTTCTCTGGCTCTCCTGTCTCAACAGGGAACCTGAGAATGCAGCCGGTGATTCAGCCAGCTGACCATAGAGCTGATCAGAGACCAGAGTGGCTCCAAACATCTCTATGGCCTAAGAAACCGGAAGCTACGAGCATTTTAGGACTTAGATTTCGCCGGATGTAAACAGCGCCATTGGGAAATTGGGAAAGCATTTTATCACACCGATCTTGGTGTGGTCAGATGCTTTGAGGGCAGAGGAGAAATCTAGGGTCTAATAGACCCCAATTTTTTCAAAAAAGAGTACCTGTCACTACCTATTGCTATCATAGGGGATATTTACATTCCCTGAGATAACAATAAAAATGATTTAAAAAAAAATATGAAAGGAACAGTTTAAAAATAAGATAAAAAAGCAAAAAAATAATAAAGAAAAAAAAAAAAAAAAAAAAAAAAAGCACCCCTGTCCCCCCTGCTCTCGCGCTAAGGCGAACGCAAGCGTCGGTCTGGCGTCAAATGTAAACAGCAATTGCACCATGCATGTGAGGTATCACCGCGAAGGTCAGATCGAGGGCAGTAATTTTAGCAGTAGACCTCCTCTGTAAATCTAAAGTGGTAACCTGTAAAGGCTTTTAAAGGCTTTTAAAAATGTATTAATTTTGTTGCCACTGCACGTTTGTGCGCAATTGTAAAGCATGTCATGTTTGGTATCCATGTACTCGGCCTAAGATCATCTTTTTTATTTCATCAAACATTTGGGCAATATAGTGTGTTTTAGTGCATTAAAATTTAAAAAAGTGTGTTTTTTCCACAAAAAATGCGTTTGAAAAATCGCTGCGCAATTACTGTGTGAAAAAAAAAAATGAAACACCCACCATTTTAATCTGTAGGGCATTTGCTTTAAAATAATATATAATGTTTGGGGGTTCAAAGTAATTTTCTTGCAAAAAAAAATAATTTTTTCATGTAATCAAAAAGTGTCAGAAAGGGCTTTGTCTTCAAGTGGTTAGAAGAGTGGGTGATGTGTGACATAAGCTTCTAAATGTTGTGCATAAAATGCCAGGACAGTTCAAACCCCCCCAAATGACCCCATTTTGGAAAGTAGACACCCCAAGCTATTTGCTGAGAGGCATGTCGAGTCCATGGAATATTTTATATTGTGACACAAGTTGCGGGAAAGAGACAAATTTTTTTTTTTTTTTTTTTTTTTTGCACAAAGTTGTCACTAAATGTTATATTGCTCAAACATGCCATGGGGATTTGTGAAATTACACCCCAAAATAAATTCTGTTGCTTCTCCTGAGTACGGGGATACCACATGTGTGGGACTTTTTGGGAGCCTAGCCGCGTACGGGACCCCGAAAACCAAGAACCGCCTTCAGGCTTTCTAAGGCCGTAAATTTTTGATTTCACTCTTCACTGCCTATCACAGTTTCGGAGGCCATGGAAAGCCCAGGTGGCACAAAACCCCCCCAAATGACCCAATTTTGGAAAGTAGACACCCCAAGCTATTTGCTGAGAGGTATAGTGAGTATTTTGCAGACCTCACTTTTTGTCACAAGGTTTTGAAAATTGAAAAAAGAAAAAAAAAAAATTTTTTTTCTGGTCTTTCTTCATTTTCAAAAACAAATGAGAGCTGCAAAATACTCACCATGCCTCTCAGCAAATAGCTTGGGGTGTCTACTTTCCAAAATGGGGTCATTTGGGGGGGGGGTTGTGCCATCTTGGCATTTTATGGCCTTCAAAACTGTGATAGGTAGTGAGGAGTGAAATCAAAAATGTATGCCCTTAGAAATCCTGAAGGTGGTGCTGGGTTTTCGGGGCCCCGTACGCGGCTAGGCTCCCAAAAAGTCTCACACATGTGGTATCCCCGTACTCAGGAGAAGCAGCTTAATGTATTTTGGGGTGCAATTCCACATATGCCCATGGCCTATGTGAGCAATATATCATTTAGTGACAACTTTTTGTAAATTTTTTTTTTTTTTTTTGTCATTATTCAATCACTTGGGACAAAAAAAAATAAATATTCAATGGGCTCAACATGCCTCTCAGCAATTTCCTTGGGGTGTCTACTTTCCAAAATGGGGTCATTTGGGGGGGTTTGTACTGCCCTGCCATTTTAGCACCTCAAGAAATGACATAGGCAGTCATAAACTAAAAGCTGTGTAAATTCCAGAAAATGTACCCTAGTTTGTAGACGCTATAACTTTTGCGCAAACCAATAAATATACGCTTATTGACATTTTTTTTACCAAAGACATGTGGCCGAATACATTTTGGCCTAAATGTATGACTAAAATTTAGTTTATTGGATTTTTTTTATAACAAAAAGTAAAAAATATCATTTTTTTTCAAAATTTTCAGTCTTTTTCCGTTTATAGCGCAAAAAATAAAAACGGCAGAGGTGATCAAATACCATCAAAAGAAAGCTCTATTTGTGGGAAGAAAAGGACGCAAATTTCGTTTGGGTAGAGCATTGCATGACCGCGCAATTAGCAGTTAAAGCGACGCAGTGCCGAATTGTAAAAAGTGCTCTGGTCAGGAAGGGGGTAAATCCTTCCGGGGCTGAAGTGGTTAAAGTGTATTATTTCCTGAAAATTTGCATTTGGTAAACCACTGTGCAAATATCGTACAATATAAAAAATTGCAAAAACAACTGTTTTATTCTCCAGGGTCTCTGCTTAAAAAAAATATATATAATGTTTGGGGGTTCTAAGTAATTTTCTAGCAAAAATGCAAATTTTTAAGTGTATGCAAGAAATGTCAGAATTGTAATGAGATCAAAAACAGCGCCAAAGAAACGGGGGGATGTCACTTATGATTGACTGCTGCTAGCCTAATTTTGATAAGTCAAATAAAGTGCTAGATATAAAATGGATAGTGTTGGTCTATATCTATCTATTAGACTATGAGCTAACAAATTATCCAAAGTGCTAGTGCTAAACAAACAAATTATTTCATCACATATAATACAAAAAACACATATGGAAAAAAAAAGATGCATATACATGATGTCACATGACGAAACGTGTAGGCCAGGTCAAGATCTCTGTCATCACGCACTTTGGTATCATACTCGCGACCCAGAACACTGGCCGGAGTCGATAGGATCACGAACAAGCGCTGTCACCCTAGTGTTGGGAGTTTTCTGGAATGTTTTTTAAAATAAAGCCTGATTTTTAGACTTACTTACACTATGGAAGCCTCCTTTCTTCTATCCTCCTTTCACACATGATCGCATTATGCATGTGAGTTCTTTGTGAGGAATCGTGTCTCAAGCACGGGATGTGGAGCTTGATTGATGATTGAAGAGATCAGCATTTTGCATATTAGCTGGTTTATAATTTGACCAGCCATTGTCTCTGGTGAGTGATTTTAGTGTGATTGGTGGTGGTTGCATAACCGGGTTTGATATACACAGTGGCAGAAGAAATATACCTTTGAGAAGTTTACACAGCACAGAATTGAACTGTTCCTGAGACTATTTTTCATTATTATATAATTTACATTTTTCATAATAGGTATTTTATTGGTGGATATTGCAATTTTTTGCACATTATATCATTTACATGATTTTGCATGTTGGTACTTTTCAGATACATACTGTCCACATATTGTATGCACGTTAGTACTTTTTATATGCATCTTTTTTTTTTTACATATGTGTTTTTTGTTTTAATGTGATGAAATAATTGAATTGTTTAGCACTAGCACTTTGGATAATTTGTTAGCTTATAGTCTAATACATAGATGTAAACCAGCGATATCCAACTGGTTAAAGAAAACAAGAGCCCTAAAAAGAACATTTAGTTTTCTGCCTATCTGTTTTAGCTAACTGTACCATTGTTTCATTTGTTCTTGTATAAGCTACATAAAGTTCTGCTATTACCATATATTTGAACAGATTAATCTGTTGCTATTTGATGTTACCTTAAAAAAATGATTATGTTGCATTAACCAATTTGTGAGAATTTTGTAATTTATATATAGTGACCCCTTAAGCTTCACCTTATTTGGCTTTTGGAGATTGTACCAGGAAAGGAACATGAACTGATAACTCCGGGAAAATGCTGATTATAATTCATTTAAGCTGTGAAAAAATACAAAACCAGCACATTCCCCAAAAAGTATTCAGTGGTTAACGATCATTCCGACAACAAATAGATGGCGAGAAGTTTCTGACCTTCTGAACTGTTGAATCATCAGTTGTGGATATTTGTACATGTTAAAATACACGTTAGCATCCATTTTTCCCAGATGGTAAACAAGCTTCCTTGAGGAACTTCAACGGAAGTGAAAGCTACATTTTTTGCACATAGCTGATCAGTAAGCAGTGGCATTTCTGTGGGGGTGCAAGGGGTGTGGCTGTACCCGGGTGACACCTCCCACAGGGGTGACACCAGAGTCACCAATAGGGGGGTACCACTGGGACTCTTGTAGGGGGCCCAGACAGCAGGGGGATTGGTGTGGCGGGATGGGAGGACAATTACAAAATGATGCACTGTGTCTGTGTCTCTCCCTCCAGCAACAGAAAGCTGGTTTCTCCCCCACTCACTCCTGCTAGCTCTTAGCTGCTGGAGGGAGAGATACAATGCATCGTCCTGTAATTGACCTCCCGGATCGCTGTACCGATGCCCCTCCCTGTACTGCCCACATCTGATTCTCCCCTGTGTGCTCGGACTTTAGGTGACAACAACCCTAGTGATGCTACTGTCAGTGAGTTTATTAAAGAAAGACAAATACAACCATGGGAGGATCAATACCACAAGACCTGTGTTAGGCCTGGTTTACACCTATGCATTTGTTAGTGCGTTTTCAGTTATGCAGAAACACACTACGGTCCATTTATCATGGTTTCCTATGGGTCACGTTCACATGTGTGCATTTTTATGAAAAGAGCCAGGGAGCAACAGGTTGCGTTTTTTGGTTCAATAGACATCAGTGGATCAAAATGCAAAATGCACCCGGAATATGCATAAACTCTGCAACCTGCATAGGTGTGAACCAGGCCTTATAGTAACACATATATATTACTATACACATATAACACATATAGTGCATTATATATATATACCGTATAGATATTTTTTTTCAATCGATCAACTTGGGTACAACCAACCTGCCAAATTCACTTGCGATTATTCACTTGCGGGTGCTATAGTCGCTAGCAATAATCCCTGTCTTCTCCCCGGTGGGGACGGGTTTCCCTGCCTGCCCCCACCAGGAGCAGACAATAGATCAGCAGGCGGGATTCCCTTGTCAGCACTGTCTGTGTTGATGGGGGAATCATGCAAATTTCTTTCCTGCAACCTCGTAAATGAACCTTTAGAATTTGACCGAGCGATAGAATACAATGCCAATTTCTGTATAATCTTTATTTAAAAGTGCTTACTTAATTGTGTGTGTGAAAGCAGCGCTCCTATCTTCAAGCTTAAAAAACTTTACAACAAACCCCTAAATGAGTATAGCACTATACCTATATACTACACATGCCTCTTATAAATTGAGATTAATTCCTAAATCCCAAATGTCCATCCAATCATATAACCTACAACCCCTGGCAAAAATTATGGAATCACCAGTCCCTGAGGATGTTCCTTCAGTTGTTTATTGTTGTAGAAAAAAAGCAGATCATAGACATGGCTAAAAACTAAAGGCATTTCAAATGGCAACTTTCTGGCTTTAAGAAACACTAAAAGAAATCAAGAAAAATAATTGTGGTGGCCAGTAACAGTTAGATTTATAGAACAAGCACAGGGAATAAATTATGGAATCACTCAATTCTGAGGAAAAAATTATGGAATCACCCTGTAAATTTTTATTACAAACACTAATGCCGCATACACACGAGCGGACTTTACGGCATACTTGGTCCGGCGTACCGGATTTCGTCGGACAATTCGATCGTGTGTGGGCTCCAGCGGACTTTGTTTTCTCAAAAGTTGGACGGACTTAGATTTGAAACATGTTTCAAATCTATCCGACGGACTCGAGTCCGGTCGAAAAGTCCGCTCATCTGTATGCTAGTTTGACGGACAAAAAGCCACCCTAGGGCAGCTATTGGCTACTGGCTATGAACTTCCTTGTTTTAGTCCGGTCGTACGTCATCACTTATGAATTCGTTGGACTTTGGTTGATTGTGTGTAGGCAAGTCCGTTCATTCAGAAAGTCCATCGTAAAGTCCGTCGAAAAGTCCGCCGAGCAAAGTCTGCCGTAAAGTCCGCTCGTGTGTACGCGGCATTACACCTGCATCAGATTAAATCTGCTTGTTAGTATGTAGGTAAAGAGGGTAAATTATCACGCAGTGTTGCACAAGATGTTGGTTGTTCACAGTCGGCTGTGTCTAAAACATGGACCAAATACAAACAACAAGGGAAGGTGGTTAAAGGCAAGCATACTGGTAGACCAAGGAAGACATCAAAGCGTCAAGACAGAAAACTTAAAGCAATATGCCTTGAAAACAGAAAATGTACAACAAAACAAATGAGGAAAAAATGGGAGGAAACTGGAGTCAACATCTGTGACCGAACTGTAAGAAACCGCCTAAAGGAAATGGGATTTACATACAGAAAAGCTAAAAGAAAGCCATCTCTAACACCTAAACACAAAAAAACAAGGTTACAATGGGCTAAGGAAAGGCAATCGTGGGCTGTGGATGATTGGATGAAAGTCATATTCAGTGATGAATCTCAAATCTGCATTGGGCAAGGTGATGATGTTGGAACTTTTGTTTGGTGCCGTTCCAATGAGATTTATGCAGACGACTGTCTGAAGAAAACATGCAAATTTCCTCCACTGGGGAGATGGCTGTCATTAAATCTTCAATAAATGCACAGGTTTACATTGAAATTTTGGACACTTTTCTTATCCCATCTATTGAAAGGATGTTTGGGGATGATGAAATCATTTATCAAGATGATAATGCATCTTGCCATAGAGCAAAAACTGTGAAAAAATTCCTTGAAGAAAGACATATAAGGTCAATATCATGGCCTGCAAACAGTCCGGATCTCAATTCAATTGAAAATCTGTGGTGGAAGTTAAAGAAAATGGTCCATGACAAGGCTCCAACCTGCAAAGATGATTTGGCAACAGCAATCAGAGAAGGCTGGAGCCAGATTGATGAAGAGTACTGTTTATCACTCATTAAGTCAATGCCTCAGAGACTGCAAGCAGTTATAAAAGCCAGAGGTGGTGCAACAAAGTACTAGTACTGTGTAGGAGTGTTATTTTGTTTGTTTGTTTTACAGGGTGATTCCATAATTTTTTCCTCAGAATTGAGTGATTCCATAATTTATTCCCTGTGCTTGTTCTATAAATCTAACTGTTACTGGCCACCACAATTATTTTTCTTGATTTCTTTTAGTGTTTCTTAAAGCCAGAAAGTTGCCATTTGAAATGCCTTTAGTTTTTGGCCATGTCTGTGATCTGCTTTTTTTCTACAACAATAAACAACTGAAGGAACATCCTCAGGGACTGGTGATTCCATAATTTTTTCCAGGGGCTGTATAAGCAAATATCTAAGATAATAATGTGCACAATATTTAAAAAATATTAAAATAGATTTTCGGTCTATTTACTTAAGTAGCTCCGCCCCCTGAGGCACCACCATTGTGATGTGTGCGCAAACGCGTCTACAAGTTCTGCCCAGCCTTTGGGAAAGTCTGATGGTAAGAGAAGAAGGGAGGAGGAGGCAGAGGAAGACGACTTAATAGTTGGGGTGAAGGTCTTGTTTAAGGCTGGAATTACACTGTTCCATGTGCATGCACCACATTGGGTAAAGCACATATGTAGGTGTGAAAGGTTTCCCTTTCCATATCATGCTAAACTGCAATACATAGATGTAAACCAGCCACATAGGAAGCAATCCAATGTCTACTTAAAATGCATTGTAATTTAGTACAATGCAAACAATTTAGTTTTGCTACTTAAAAAAAGAAAAATGTGAATAGACCCTCAAACATAAAGTGCAATAAAAGTTTCTCAAAAGTGTATTAAAGTTCTTGTGAATATAAAGTGTTCACAGTAAATGTTCATCACCAAAATATTCCACAGATGTGCACCAAAAAAAGCCAACTGATGCCATAAGAGCAGCCCTCCTTCCATTTATTTTATTGGACCACCTCTAACACCCCTGTGAAAAGACATTTACTGGATCATATTGATCCCTCTTCATATATAAGATCAAAATTTCTTTGTGATATATTGGCCCTCCTTGTTCAACAATCAATGAATGTTCAATTAAAGTGACACCCCGTTTAAATTAAGTCATATATATAAAAGAGTGCAGCGCGGGATAATAAACCAATGGTTTACCAAGTGAACATAATATATAAATTTACACTAAAGTGAAATGTGTAGCATAATCAAAAATATCCAGTGAAAAGATACAGGTGAAAAAATCAAGTTAAAAAAGACTGATAAAAAAGAATCCATACATAAATTTATGTGTTAGAAAAATTATGTGCATTAATAAAATGCATAATGTGACAAACAAAGTTCATAAGTGAAGGTATCCCAATGGAAAAATTACAATACAGGAACCAGGGTCTATGTTCTCCACTTGTGCTGCCCATCACCTTACAATAAACAATGGAGGCTTACCAGAAAGCCTGCGACCGCCCTTCTCAAGGGGGTCAAAACAGGCTTAGTAGAAACAACAGGAACACTGTAACCAGCTGGCATCAGTTGGGAGTAACTTCCATAGCTCACTTCCAGGAAATAAGTGCTACACACCAATGGATGACCGAAGGGGCAAGAGCGCACCAATGGGCGACCGATGAGACAGGAACTGCACACCAATGGATAGCCACTCTCTGTCCCCTACACAAAGCTCTGTGCTCAACCAGCCAGGGGGAAGAAGTGAAGGTTGCAGGCTTTCTGGTAAGCCTCCATTGTTTATTGTAAGGTGACGGGCAGCACAAGTGGAGAACATAGACCCTGGTTCCTGTATTGAAATGTTTCTATTGGGATACTTTCACTTATGAACTTTGTTTGTCACATTATGCGTTTTATTAATGCACATCATTTTTCTAACACTTAAATTTATGTATGGATTCTTTTTTACCTGTTTTTTTTCACTGGATATTTTTGATTATGATACACATTTCACTTTAGTGTAAATTTATACATTATGTTCACTTGGTAAACCATTGGTTTATTATCCCACGCTGCACTCTTTTATATATATATATATATATATATATATATATATATATATATATATATATATACATATATATTTGTGCCCCATATCAGGGTTATAGTGCTTAGCAGCAGGATATCCTTCACGGTTACAATTTTCAGCAATTTATATGATTTTTATTTATTACACACCTAGCGCAATTTCTTTCCTTATTTTTTGTTTAAATTAAATTGCCCCTTCTATTTCTGTATGATGGCACTGTAATTATTTTAATTTTAAAAAATCTAAGTACTTTTTTCCTAATTGATATACAGCTGTCACATGACCCAGATCTTCCCCAGCCTGTCTACAGGGAAACATAAGCAGGAGGAGCTGCTGCTAGTCACATGTTCAATATAAAACAAAAACAGCCTTTGGGATACAGAGTAAAAAATAAATAAATAATATCAATAAACTGTTTTAAATTGTCATACCAATAAATGTTTGAAATAAAATCTTTATTATTGTTGGCAATAACATGGTGTGGGCAGATTTCTGCAAGTCTCTGGCTGTGTCATGCCCCTCCAGCCTATGTCTTAGAATAACAGGGAGGTGAAGCCTCCATCAATCAAGATGTAATACCCCAGCCCTATTGTGTTTAGTGGGCTGTTAATTACCACTGTGTATGCATCAACATGTGTGACTCTATAGTCACATGGGCAGCTCAGATGTGATAGGAAGGAAATGCTCAGCATAGAAACTCACAAAAAACTGAGTATGTGCAGAATGTGCCAAAAGTGCGCTGGAAAAATCCCCAGCTGCATTTGGGATTTAAGGGAGATAGAGAACAGCAGGATCAACCATTTTTTTTTGCAGAATACAGAAAATAATTCCCATAGTGACTGAGTATGAACAGCATTTAATACAGCATTTATTGATAGTTTTTTATTATGTGGGTTTAGTGACACTTTATTGCACCAACTCCAGAAAAATGTTACCATTGACTGGTGAAGAAAAAACAAAAGGAGAGTCCCATAGTACTCAAACTTTGGAATTTGGAACTATGTAACTGATAATAGATAATAGTGCAGCACAGGCAGAGCGCACAGGAAGTTAGCAGCTCACAAGATTTCTGCCAGGATTAACAGGTATTTATCAAGCAGGTATATATATAAAAAAACACTTGATAAAGAAGGGAACAAATAAAAAAGTTCTTTGTTAGGGTTAACATACACTTTGTCTTAAGTAAAGTTATGAACGTTTTTTTATATTCATTGTAAAACTGAAAAACAACAGTGAATCTATCAGTGATTAGGTTGAACATTGTATTCTATACTATAAAAAAAGTAAATCTGATCCCATACTTGTTTAGAACTCACAGGTTGACACACAATTTAGCTTACTGAGAAGTAGCGTAAAACCAGATTTAGCAATGCCATTGAGATATTTTGTTAATGTAAACTCTAGTTCAGTAAAAATAATTATTTTGTGCAGTGGTTGCAGGATACAACATTTGCAGGACATTGTCTAGTCAAGTATTTTCTTAATGATTATACTTCAAGGAGATTGACTATTTTCATTTAACAAGAAAACTTTCCTTATACTTCCTTTTATGTAAAAACCAAGCCACTTGACTTGTATGAAACCTTTAAATTACAGTGTATTTTTACTCTTGAACATCATACATTGCTTGCTCTGTTGTTTGTTGTCATCGTAAAAGCAGGCAAAGTGTTCTTTGTTTATTACGGATGGACGTTTTACCATTAATACATCTAATGACTAAGGAAGCTTCCATGCAGTAAACATCAGATCATAATAATGGCAATATGCATAGCACTAAGTGGTGATCATTTTAAAATTGGCCAGGATTACTATTTATATATTATTCAAGCTTCTACTAACACTTTTGACTGGCTCACCCAAAAATATCTGTTATGATAAACAAAATTATCATATTTTGCTTATAATTTGAGTCTGCTGCAAACTGAAAACGCAAGCTTGAAAGGATATCCATGGGTTCAGTTACAACTTCTAACTCCACTTTTGTTGAAAAAAAAAACATTCCCCTCTGAGTGATCTCTGTACATTACAAGGATTTTAACAAACTGTGTTGCAGATTCCTACCGTTTGTTGTTCTGAAGAAATCTCTGTATGTTCGTGTCCCTGTGGGAAAGTTTATCTAATGGGAGTGGTTTCATAATTATCAATCAGCTGCTGCACCTGCAGGGCACTCAATTATGAAAGCTGCTGGGCCTGCATCCCTTTAGATGTGATTTCCTATTGGGAGTATCTTTAATCTTTATCTATCTAAATTAAATTTTTGTTGCAGGGGATGCCTGAAATCTGACTTGTATCTTAGTGCAGACTTCGGGGAAAATCAGTGAGCCAATCACACAAGCACGAAATTATGTTTCTGGGGGCCATTCTGTACACATTCTGTGTACAGAACACCTCCAGGTAGCCATATATTGCATTGTATTTGAAAGAACTTACAGAGCTGCAGATTGAAAAGGAAAGGTAATTTTTAATAACATTCAATTACAATATGACTTGTGTCACGATTGTATATGCTATATTATTTTTTCTTTGTCTGCTATTTTTTCCCCATGAAAGTGGAGTTACCCTTTAAAGCTTAAGATTATTTGTATATATATATATATATATATATATATATATATATATATATATATATATATTGTTTTTTTTTTTTTTTTAAATCAGCACAAGAGATCATACTTACATTGAATGAGAAGTGTCACTTGGCTGTTGGCTGCTCTGTTCTATAAAATCCAAAGTCCTCTGCCCTTCAGATACCCCAGCAGCTATGATCTTCCAGTGCTTCAGGGGTTAATAAAACCCTCTGGACATGTCACAAGCACTTGTCAAACATGCTGACTATGCCCACACTTTCTGCACTTCTAATCCATTCATAAAAGCCGTACTATCGCTTCCTGCAATGAAAAGTGCTCTATCAATGGAGCACAGGAGGAAGAATGAAAAGTCCGCCTCCTCCATTCATAGAATACTTTTCAATGTGGGAAGTAATAGTATGGCTTTTATGAATGAAGCAGAGGAGCAGAAAGGGCTGCCTGGTCTGCACTTTTGTTGAGTGCCTGTGACAGATCCAGTGGATTGTATTAAATCCCGCAGCACCAGAACATCATAACTTCAAGGGTATCTGGGGGTCAGGGGACTTCGGCTTTTAATGAGCTGAGTAACCACCAAAACAATGGACTCTTCTCATTCAATGTAGAAAAAAATAAAAATTAAAAAAGCTAACTAAACTGTCAGAGCTCATAAAGGAACACCTTCCTTGGAGATACCAACTCTATCCATTCAATATAGATTTCACTTTGCCTTATGTCTACTCACATTTTGTATTATCATGTCATAAACAGTTGGCAGTTTATTTTTACTTAATTTTTGGTAAAAAAAAAAAAATGTTTGGATGATTTGTGATGGTATAGTGGTTGTTTGAGTCATAATCAGTTTTTTTTTTTTCTTGTTGGGTCATTGTTATAGTTTAGAAGATTCCTCCACTTGTGTACATATCACATTATATCACATTGTCTGGGACCTTGAGGTTTTTTTGTGGTAGTGTCTTGGGCTATGGTGGCTTCGTGCATAACTATTACAGGACAATTTTATGGTCCAGTTTATTGAGGCCCCAACTAGGAATGATGCTCTGTTGGACCTGGTAAAGTCAAACCATGCAGAGCTTATTACTTATGTTCATATAAAAGAACATCTTGGTAGCAGCGACCATAACATGATTTCATTTGATGTTAGCTGTAAGCAAAAAACACATACGGGAAAGATAAAAACACTTAACTTCAAGAGAGCAAATTTTCCAAGGATGAGGGCTGCTCTCCAGGACTTGGACTGGGAGGGAATATTGGCATCAATGGGCACAGAACAGAAATGGGAATTCTTCAAAGTGACTGTTTGTGAACTCACTGCAAAGTATATTCCCATGGGCAATAAGTTTAAAAGGCTAAAAATAAAACCTATGTGGCTCACGGCCAAAGTTAAAAAAGCTAGAAACAATTAGAAAAGAGCTTTTAAAAAATATAAAAATGAAGGAACTCTAGTATTGTTTAAATATTACAAAGAATATAACAGAATATGTAAAAAGGAAGATTGCAAAAGATAGTAGGACAAACCCCAAAAAATTCTTTAAATATATTATTAGTAAAAAGGTCAGGTCTGAGCATGTAGGCCCTTTACAAAATAATCTAGAGTGGGTGACAAAGGAACAAAGAGAAGGCAAATTTATTAAATACTTTCTTCAGGCCGTGTATACAAAGGAGCATGGGGGAGCTCATGTCCATAATAGGGGTGGTAGTGACACAGCCCCAAGTGATTCACAATGGCTCAAAAGGGGTATGGTCCAGAAATATTTAGACAGAATAAAGGTGGATAAAGCACCTGGACCAGATGGCATCCACCCACGGATCCTAAAAGAATTGAGCTCTGTAATTACAACGCAATTGTATCTAATTTTTAGGGACGCATTAATGACAGGAATAGTAATACTGGATTGGCGTAGGGCCAATGTGGTGCCTATATTTAAAAAGGGAACAAAGTCTTTACCAAGTAACTATAGACCTGTTAGTTTAACTTCTATAGTCGGGAAGATACTGGAGAGTTCAATAAAAGACCACATAGACGAGTTCTTGCTGGAAAAAATATTTTAAGCAACAGACAGCATGGATTCATGAAAGACAGAAGTTATCGAACAAACCTGATTTCTTAAGACAGAATTCAGAGAGTAGTGGTTAATGATTCTTACTCTGAATGGTCTAGGGTTATCAGTGGTGTACCCCAAGGTTCAGTTCTGGGACCCCTACTTTTTAATAACTTTATAAATGATATTGGGTCTGGGATTAAAAGTAACATTTCTGTCTTTTCAGATGACACTAAGCTATGCAATGGAATAACATGCTTACAGGATGTCTCCAATTTACAAGCCGACCTCAATGCACTGTCTAATTGGGTGACTATGTTGCAGATGAGGTTTAATGTTGATAAATGTAAAGTTATGCACTTGGGGGCTATGAATATGCATGCATCATACATACTAGGGGAGTACAACTGGGGGAACCAATGGTGGAGAAGGATCTGGGGGTTTTGGTAGATCATAAGCTCAATAATAGCATGCAATGCCAAGCTGCGGGTTCCAAACCAAGCAAAGTCCTTTCTTATATTAAGAGAGGTATGGACTCCAGAGAGAGAGATATAATTTTGCCCCCGTTCAAATCATTAGTAAGACCTCATCTGGAATGTGCAGTTCAGTTTTGGGCACCAGTTCTCAAAAAGGATAACGGGAACTGGAGAAAGTGCAGAGAAGGGCAACCAAACTGATAAGAGGCATGTTGGAGCTCAGCTATAAGTAAAGATTAGAGGAACTGAATTTATTCCCTCTTGAGAAGAGGAGAATAAGGGGGGTATGATCACCATGTCTAAATATATAAGGGGTCCATATAGTGAACTTGGTATTGAGTTATTCACTTTACGGTCAACACTGAGGACAAGGGGGCACTCTTTACATCTAGAGAAAAAGAGATTTCATCTCCAAATACAGAAAGGTTCCTTCACAGTGAGCTGTGAGGTGGTTCTGGCCAGCTCAGTAGATTGCATTAAGAAAGGCCTGGATTCTTTCCTAAATGTACATAATATAACTGGGTACTAACATTTATAGGTAAAGTTGATCCAGTGAAAATCTGATTGCCTTTCTGGGATTGGGAAGGAATTTTATCCCTGGCTGTAGCAAATTGCATCCTGTTTTTCTGGGGGGTTTTTTTGCTTTCCTCTGGATCACTGTGGGTATAGGATTGGTTATATGGGATTGTAGGATATTTTTTATTTTATTTATTTATTTATTTATTTTATGGTTGAACTGGACAAACTTGTGTCTTTTTTTCAACCTGACTAACTATGTAACTATTTAACCCAGGGTAGGTAAACTTCAACTCTGCAGCTCATGAGGCTTTGCAAGACTCTGATAACCACAGGCATGACTCCCAGAGGCAGAGGCATGATGGGACCTGTAGTTCCACCAAAGTTTGCCTATGCCTACATATAAACCATAACCATGAATCATAACCTCCTACTTGCAGCTAGATAACTGCTGCTCAGGGAATTGTAGGGTGATAATATAATGACAGACGTGAAGAATTTATACTTGCAATTATTTAAAATACACTCACCAATCTGTAATAAATGAAGGGTGTTAATTAATATATGCTTTAAGTGTGACTCTGACACATTTGTGACATAAATAAGAGGAAGTCCCAGAAAGTATTAATCAACTTTCCTTTATTGTGATTATAAATGCACAAAATTTTAGGAAAATCTACTAACCATTTTCCATTATATAAGCATTTCAGTAACCTTGATATCTTATACAATGGTTTCTTTCACTATCCATTCCTATTATTTTTAGATTTACATATTTGCCAAGGTACAAATCCTTCTCCATTCTATAAAAAATTGCATGCGTTACTTTGTTTGCTCTTAACAATTAGCACATTTGTTTGCAGGTGCTGTAGAAATGGATTAATAAGTGTAAAACTGTAAAAGTGTTATGTAACAATGTTTTCATGAACTGACACAATGTCCAATGAATCAAATCAGTTCATTCTTAGCTTCCTTTGACCACAGTTAAATGTTCGCAGTGAAGGAATGAATGGGCATTTTGTTCAGTGTGACTGCAGTTTAATGACTCCTGATGTCAGTGTTTTTTGCCCAGGGTAAAAACATGATATATGAATTATTCACTGCCTGGAAAATGAATTGCTGCATGTTTCTACCATGAATGTTAACTATTGCCTTTTGACATTTCAGGGCACAGTTAAAGTTGACAAAGAACAATGGCTTTTTCCCATCAGAAACTGAATGAAACTAAATGAAAGTTTTTTTGCTTGTTGGTTTCAATATTTTGTTTTTAAATAGTTCTAAGCCTTTATTAGTGAAAGCCATCTTTAGATATTTTTCACGAAATTGCAGGAACAGTGAATTGTCATAGCCTTTCAACTGTGAATCTGTGGCAGTTGGTGGAGGTTAAAGGCATTGCACACGTTCAAATGTTTTTGTTGTTTTAGGCCTCTTTCACATGGGGTGGACCCCACTGAGATGGAAACACGTTTGATGCATTTTGTTTTTTCCCCCCTGATTTTGGATTTGGACCTCTTGGCAGCGGTGTGCTGCTTTAATTTCCATTTTTGTAGCAAGAGCAGAAGGCAGCTGGGCCTTTCCCAGACAGGAAACCAGGAACTGCTGCCTATAATAAATATTTTTAGCATTTATGTAAGAGGGAGGAACAAAATAAGAAAATCTTCTTTTAGTGGGCTAAGTTCCATTTTACCTATATGCAGTACAGTTATCAAAATGCAATATGTTATACTATAGTTGACCTTTAAAGCATATCTAATCCCAAAAGCAAACATTTAATATAATTCAACTTACCAGTACATAGATGAGGTGGCTGCATTAGTTTACGTCTTTTAGGCTCCCCCCCCTTATTTTTACCTGGTGATCCAGCCAGGAGGTCTATTATCTTTCAATTTTTTCTCCAAACCAAGCTGTTAATCAAAAGTGGCATTTAGAGGGTTGAACACAAGAAGTTGGACAACCTCCTGAAATGCCCAATAGTAGCTGCCATGGACAGCGTTACCAGTAGCTTCTCCCGGACCAATTTCTACAACCACTTGCTCAAAATCTCCATACACCTGGGTAGACAATAATTGTTGGGTATCCTTGGACGTGAACTCTCTTTACACATCCATTTCCCATCACATTGACCTATCTGCCCTTCAACACTTTCTCTTCACTGATCTATTGCTCAACCCCCAACAGACACACTTCATTCTAGAAGCCACCTCCTTCTGTTTAACCCATAATTATTTTACAATCAATGGTGACTTCTACCTCCAAATTCAAGGCACTGTGATGGGTGCCAACTTTGTACCATCATACGCCAACCTTACTATGGGACACTGGGAGTCTACTTACATCTGGAACAACAACCCCTTTCCAGACCATCTAATTTTTTATGGCCGGTACATAGATGGCATACTCATCACTTGGGATGGCCCTAGCTCCCTGATAAATTACTTTGTCATCTACTTTAAAAACAACACCTTTGGCCTCTCATTTACTTTGGTACAAAATCCACAGAATCTAGCCTTCCTAGACCCTAGAGCCATTTATGCCAAAAACTATTCCAAACCGACAGTGGGTAATTCCTTTCCAGACATGTGCAGTTTGTTTCCTTCCAAATTGAAATTAGGACAAATTTTCTGTTTTCGGAAATTTGGATGTATCCGAATTTTCGAATTACAATAGTACCGAATTTAAACGAATCTGAAATAACAAAAATAATTTGGACAAAATTTGAATCAATTCAAATAGCTTTCAAATCAATTTTGAATTCAAATAGTTTTCAAATTCGAAAAGTTTATAACCATCTTTTGAAATTCAAATTTCAAATAGAATAAATTCGAATTTGAATACATAAGAAAAGAATAGAATAGAAAAGAATAGAATATATAAAAAAAGAATAGAATCGACTATAATGGAATTGAAAACAATAGAATTAAAAAAACAATAGAATAGAAAGAATATAACCATTTCCCAAAATTCAAATAGAACCAGTTCAAATTTGAATAGAATAGAAAACAATAGATTAGAATAGAATAGAAAATAACAGAATAGTGTATAAAAAACAACAGAATAGAATAGAATGAATATAACCATCTTCTGAAATTTTAATTTTGAATAGAAAAGAAAAGAATAGCAGGAATAGAAAAGAATAGAATAGAAAAGAATAGAAAAGAATAAACAAATAGAAAAAGAATAGAATTCAAAAAACAATAGAATAGAATAGAAAGAATATAACAATTTTTAAAAATTTCAAAATTCAATTCAAATTTGAATAGAATAGAAAAGAATAGATTAAAATAGGAAGAGGGTTATATTCTTTCTATTCTATTCTTGTCAGGGCTGGTCTCAGCCATTTCCCTTCTCTGAGCTGGCTGCTCAGCTTTCGGCTAATTGCCAGCTCCCATCTCTCTCCACAGTTACTCAGCTGTTGATGATCCTGCTCGTCAGTCCTGCCTACTTAAACTGTCCAGTCCAGAGGAGCTCTGCCTTCGCCTTGGTCACATCACAAGAAACTATCTCCTGTGGTCCTGGTTTAAGACTGGCTTTGCTGACATCCCTTCTGGCTCCAGATCCTGCTTGCTGTTTCACTACTTGATCCCTGACTTCTGGCTTGGCTGACTATCCGTTCCGGTTACTGAACTTTGGTTATGTTTTGACTACGTTTGTTCTTTTTACTTTTATTATTAAACAAGTGTGATTTAACTGTACTTCTGTCTTGGTCTGATTTCACGGTGTCTGAAAATTCTGTTGTTTTTTTCTATACTATTCTATTATTTTCTATTCTTTTCTAATCTATTCTTTTTTATTCTATTCAAATTCAAATTGATTCTATTTGAATTTTAGGAATTGGTTATATTCTTTCTTATCTATTCTATTCTGTTGTTTTTTAAATGTATGCTTTTGTATTCTATTCTTTTCTATTCAAATTTTAGAAGCTGGTTATATTCTTTCTATTCTACTCTATTCTATTTCATTCTATTGGTTTTTGAATGCTAATCTTTTTTATTCTATTCTATTCTATTTGTTTCTACTCTATTTTATTCTGTGCTTTTGAATTCTATTCTATTTTGTTTTGTTTTACTCTATTATATTCTATTCTTTTATTTTCTGTTATATTCTTTTCTATTATGTTCTATTTTTTCTATTCATTTCCTTTATCTTTTCTGTTTTATTCTCTTTGGAAATTAGAAAACAAATAGAAAACTTTTCGAACTCGAATTTGAAACCTTTTGAAAAGTTTTCAATTCAAAAACTATTAGAATTTGGAAAATTCGAATTGATAGAATATGAATAAACCTAAACGAATACCGAAAACTAGTTAAACGGATTAATCAAATTTAACTAAACAAATTTATGTGAATAAAGAATCGAAACAAAACAACACAATTTTTTTCGTTCTGCACATGTCTATTCCTTTCTACACTACCAAAGTTGCTGTCTGTCACAGTGGATCAACAGCATCCCTAAAGGACAGTTCTGCTGCCTCAGGCACAACTGCATAAGTGACGAAGATTACATCACCCAAAGTGTCTCATTAACCCACACATTTTTGGAAAGAGGTTACCCTCAACCTCCGGTATAAATAACCTCAAAAATTGGGATTTTATGGCAAAAATAAATAATATACATAAATTATGCAAAAAATTTTATTTATTTATAGGAAATTGTTAAAAGTTTCTCATGTTGAAATTACAACACATGATTGAAGCATTTAAGACTTATCACACTTTGACAAATAAAAAAATTGCAGACATTGCATATAAAGTGGTAGTCTTAGTCTACTTGCTGCTGCTTTTACTTGTGATTTCTAATAAGGAACACTGCAGAGAGGGATATCCAGCGCGTTTCAAAATTATGTTGTGATTCTTCGTCAGGGAATAATACCACTTTCTGAAAGAACAGCCCATATTAGTAAAACATCAATGCAAATTCAAACATGTAAATGTGCATCTATTCATCCTCAACAAACACTTACAAAAAATATGCATGTTTGGCAAAAGCATTCCTCCAAAGAATACGGATATCCTATCAAGGCCATTGAAAGTCTGCCCCATGTGAATGCCAAATATTCCCATCCAAGGAAAACCAACCATGGATACCTATAGGACTTGAAAACCGGGATGCTGGGGCAGGAGAGCAAAAAGAAAAAGGGATGGTAAATCCCCAGGAAGAAAATAAGTCTCAATTCCAGGGGAGTGGGGTCAGTCTGGAATGTTATTCCCCATAAGACTGGCCCCACATTGAATAAAAATTATGTATGCTTACTTCAGTTGTCTTGCATGTCAAACACGGCCCAAAGAGAAACCCATGTTTGAAAGTTGAAAATCTCCCAAGGAAAATCCAAGATCGGCAATTCAGCAGAAGGAAGAGTGTGGATTCATGGTGCATCAGCCCGAGAGGAATGGCAGTGAAAGATGCTACAGCATTCTTCTTATTTTGCACATGGGCGGGGGGAAGTGATGCGTTACTCATCATGACGCGCAATCGCTCCTGCGCAGATTGCAGCACTAATTCAGAGATAACGCAGTACAACGTCATATAGACGTGGCTGCGCACTCTCCGAATTGACCAAAAACATCCGATCCTACGGAAACAACATCCAGGGATCGGCGGGGCCATTAGGTTTAGCGATTTTGTTAAAAAGGGCCAATTGGAGGGGAAGAACATCCATATTTGATGGAAAGGAATACATATGCCATTACAAATTATACAGTATACAATATACAATACAATGTAGACTAACAAAAACCATAGGCACTATTTAATATAAACCCAAAGATGATGAATCATCTTATCCAAACTACACAGTCCATTACCAGGAAGCCCTAAATATGGTACAGGATAGAAGAATAGAAATACCATTCCAGGGTCCAGGATACGAATCATTAGTAAACAAAGACATTCAAGTTTGTAGTAGAGACAAATAAGAGAGAGAAAAAGGGAAGACCACATAGTAGGGAGACCCCCCAAAAATGTATGTTGGTAAGACCAAACAAGAATTACATCAATGGGTTGCCAAGCACATGCATAGTCCATGGACAAACAGTGCCAACCCGGGATTGAGCATGCACGAGTGCCCCCATAGCAAGTGGTTTGCTGTGGTGGTCACTCAGTGGGGGGGAAGGAGCCAGGAGTGCTGGCGTGGGACCCAAGAAGAGGAGGATGGGGGCTGCGCTGTGCAAAACCATTGCACAGAGGAGGTAACTATATCATGTTTGTTATTGACAAAAAAAATAATTTAAGGTTTACAATCATTTTAACTTTAGCTGTGGATAGATTGAGTCATGTGATCTTTCAATTGCCACTCATTCCTAAAAAAGTGGATCACATCTGAAAATAAAATGTTCATTTATCTGAAAGGATTTAATTTCTCGATGAGCATGGAGATAACAATAAATATATGAAATTATAGAGCTGACATGTAAAATGTTTTTGCTGGCCAAGAAAATTAGCTTGGAAGTATTTAAATATATGCAAGAACAAATCTGTTGACTAGTATGTAGCTCGATCAGTGTGGTGTTTGCTGGCTGGGCAAACTTTCTGGCAGACAAACGGAGAACAGATTTTTGGACTGGAAACAAACAATTATGCATTCACCTAACATTTTACATTGTTTTCTGAACAAGGCAAATAGGAGAAGCACATTAAGAAAATGCAATTCTAAATAATTTCTATTAATGCTAAGATGTCATATGGACGCAGAGCATGCAGATTTAAAATATATGCGCAGATAAATTGTCAACTTCTTTCATGTTGCTTGATAGAGAACTTCAAGCAAACACAACATACAGAACTATTTATGTAGCATTAATAGTTATTAACCTGTGTATGTTTTGTGTTTTGGAAAACTGCCAAGAAAGCTTCTGTTCTATTTCAGTTTTGCCAAAAACAGCCTCAAAGGAAACCATTCCTGAGATAACTAAATGAGTGAAATTAGGACTTTTAATTAGCCAGAAATCTTGGCAAAAAGTATTTTAAAAGCTGACTTTTAAAGGACCCTGTGTGCCACAAAAGATCCTTTCAACTGTTTTTGACCACTTCTTTTGCCAAAAAATGCCCCTCGTTTCACAAATTGAAAAACAAAAGAGATAGCAAAAAAAAAAGTAAAAAATGTAAATGACAACATACAAATAATTATTGAATACACACAAAAATTGAGAAATAAACACAAAAAAAACACTAAGAAAATAAACCACTCAAAATACATCCACTCCAAAAAAACTACTTTAAAAAAAGTTAGATCACCAGGTATGACATTTTTTTACATAGTTGCATTGGCTCAGCTTAGACCATACCTGTAGGATCCTGCTAGAAGCTGGAAATCCCTGTAGTAGACACCACTACTACAGTGATCTTCACTAGGTTCTTGGTCTTGTGCCAAGCAATTGCCTTGCTGCATTTAGAACACAAGAGGTTGACTTGGCATGAATGCCATTTAGAGAATGCTCGCATTTTGTCAGTGAATGCAAAGTGTTCTCTGATTGGACAAAGTGGGGAGGCAGGGTGATGATGTCACAATATGTACCGTGATCAAATAAGTCCAATTGCCAAGATTCAGCAGCAGGGATGGCCAGATCTGCGTGGCTACAGTAGGAAACTGAGATGAGACAATATAAATAGTAAAGTAAATTTATTATTAGTAAAATAAAAGACATCTAAACACCAGCAAACAGTAAACACAGCGAACATGAAGATGAAAGGTATGCGCAGCCTATTGCATTAGGGTGTGCACACCAAAGCTCAAACACACGTGTGTGTGTGTATATATATATATACTGTATATATATATATACTGTACAGTATATATACTGTACACACACACACATTTTTATATGTAGTAAAACATGGACACTGTCAGTAGAGCAGTGGACTGTGTCAGTAGAGCAGTGAATGTGTCAATACTGCAGAGGTTGGTGTCAGTAGGATAGTAGATGGTGTCAGTAGGGCAAAGGATGGTGTCAGTAGGGCAGAGATTGGTGACAGTAGGGCAGTGCACAGTGTCAATTTTTTATTATTGTATTTTTCATTATTTTTTACAATTGTATTTTTTTTATTATTTTTTACAATATTATTTTTATTATTTTTTTTACAATTTTTTTTGGAACTCTGTTAGGGGGGTTTTGCTTAAATATCAGGGGTCTAAACAGGCCCCTGATGTCTCACTTTTAAGACAGAGAAAGGGACTGTGAATGAATGGGAAGTGCTCTACATTGAGCGGCTTCCTCTATTTTCACAAACCAAAGCACTTAAGTTATGAATGAACACAGGAGCAATCGGTACCGATCACTCGCTGTGTTCATTCAGAAAAGGAGGGGGCTGGTAAATGACATAGTTACCAGCCCTTTCCCGACTCTCCATCTTGAAACATCCTGGCACACCCCATGCAAACGCCTATGGTGAAGATATAAGTGAGCCATATACTGTACATATAATAAAAATGCCTAACTAGCAGCCTAGCTAAGTAACAAGAAACCTAAAGCCCCATACACACGATTGGACTTTCTGACAACAAACTGTGGAATTTTGTCCGAAGGGTGTTGGCTCAAACTTGTCTTGCATACACACGGTCACACAAATGTTGGCCAACAATTATGAACGTAGTGATGTACTAGACGTACTACGTGGTTTTTCAGCTCTTTAGCGCCAACCTTTTGGCTCCTTCTGCTAATTTTGTGTTAGTAGAAGTTTGGTGAGCATTGATTTGCGCTTTTCTTTTCGCGTTTTTCATTTAGCGCTTTTCATTTCGTGCTTTTCAGTTTGTTTCTGAACGGCCGTTCGTCAACCAGACATGTTGCGGAATCGGAGGAGATAACGTGTTATTTATCATTGGCCTTGGAGTTATTGCTTTTACATTTTTTTTTGTTGAATAATGATTTGATTTGGTATATTTTCTATATTTTTGGATGCATAGAATGCACTTTTTGTGTTAAGTTCTATTGGCAGATAGCATGTCTAATTTTATTTTTATTTTTTTAATGCACAATAAAAAAATTGTGGAGAATAATACTTGGCTATGTGTTTTACTTCAAATGACATTTTTGGAGTAGGCAGTTACATTTTATAAAATACAATGTAAAATTGACAAGGGACACCAACATAGTTGTATCTTTGATGTTATAAACTAGGGGATAATGGTGTTGTGGTAACTTGCACAAATAGAAAAAAAAAAACCCATAATAATATTATTCTTGGTATCACTAGAAAAAAAAGCCTTTTTTATTGCAAATTTGTTTGCAATAACTCCATCAGTATCACCATCAAAGCAGCTTCATTATTATCCCATTAAAGAAGAAGAGAATTGTGCGCTGCATTTGGAGATTTCATAATTTGCCACGTCACGAATGTTAATGCTCCATTACAAACGCTAGTTTACAAGACCGACCGCTTCTGCTTCCGAGCATGCGTGTTTGTACTTTGGACTTTTGTCTGATGGACTTGTGTACACACGATCGGAAAATCCGACAACACACATTTGTTGGCGGAAAATTTGAAGACATGCTAGCCAACATTTGCTGGCAAAAAGTCTGACAACAAATGTCCGATGGAGCATACACATGGTCAGATTTTCCGCCAACAGCCTGACATCCAACATTTCCCATCAGAAAATATGATCGTGTGTACGGGGCTTAACTAACCAACTGACTACAGTGCCTTGATAAAGTATTTGTACCCCTTGAAAATTTCCACATTTTGTCATGTTACAATCAAAAATGTATTTTATTGGGATTTTATGTGATAGACCAACACAAAGTGGCACATAATTATGAAGTGGAAGGAAAATGATAAATGTTTTATATAAAAAAATCCAAAGCTTTGAACATCTCACGGAGCACTGTGCAATCCATCATCCGAAAATGGAAAGAGTATGGCACAACTGCAAACCTACCAAGACATTGCCGTCCACCTAAACTGACAGGCCAGGCAAGGAGAGCATTAATTAGAGAAGCAGCCAAGAGGCCCATGGTAACTCTGGAGGAGCTGCAGAGATTCACAGCTCAGGTGGGAGAATCTGTCCATAGGACAACTATTAGTTGTGCACTCCACAAATCTGGCCTTTATGGAAGAGTGGCAAGAAGAAAGCCATTGTTGAAAGAAAGACGTAAGAAGTCCCGTTTGCAGTTTGCGGGAAGCTATTTGGAGGACACAGCAAACATGTGGAAGAAGGTGCTTTGGTCAGATGAGACCAAAACTGAACTTTTTGGCCTAAAAGGAAAATGCTATATGTGAAGGAAAACAAACACTACACATCACCTTGAACACACCATCCCCACCGTGAAACTTGGTGGTGGCAGCATCATGTTCTGGGGATGCTTTACCTCAGCAGGGACAGGGAAGCTGGTCAGAGTTGATGGGAAGATGGATGGAGCCAAATACAGGACAATCTTAGAAGAAAACCCGTTAAAGTCTGCAAAAGACTAGAGACTGGGGTGAGGTTCACCTTCCAGCAGGACAATCCCTAAATATACAGCTAGAGCTACAATGGAATGGTTTAGATCAAAGCATATTTATGTGTTAGAATGACCCAAAGTCCAGACTAAAATCCAATTGAGAATCTGTGGCAAGACTTGAAAATTGCTATGCACAGACGCTCTCCATCCAATCTGACAAAGCTTAAGCTATTTTTCAAAGAAGAATGGGCAAAAATCTCACTCTCTATATGTGCAAAGCTGGTAGAGACATAACCAAAAAGACTTGCAGCTGTAATTGCAGTGAAAGGTGGTTCTACAAAGTATTGACTGGGGGGGGGATACAAATGCACGCCACACTTTTCACATATTTATTTGTATAAAGTTTTATAACCATTTATCATTTTCCTTCCACCTCACAATTATGTGCCACTTTGTGTTGGTCTATCACATAAAATCCCAATAAAATACATTTACGTTTTAGGCTCTGAGTTTTAGGCTCTGAGTCACCAAAGATGGACAGGAAGCTCAGTTACACTGTGTGTGTGTTTTTATCAGACTTAGCATTATTGGACTGCACTAAGGATGGAGTATGGTATAGACCAGGGATATGCAAGTAGTGGACCTCCAGCTGTTGCAAAACTACAAGTCCCATCATGCCTCTATCTCTGGGTGTCATGCTCCTGGCTGTCAGCGTCTTGCAATGCTTCATGGGACTTGTAGTTCTGCAACAGCTGGAGGTCCACTAATTACATATCCCTGGTATAGACATTCTGGCCCTAGTGTCGCCGTTTATCGTGCCTCCATGAGTGCCACCAGGGGTGGCTACCACAAATGGCCTCCTTGGCAGCGCGGCCTTGTACACACTACCAGACTTTAATTAATCTCATCATTGGCACTCAAAGGGGATCCTACAAGAACTGTACGCTGGGATCCTCTGTTTATATGTAAGGGGAGAGTAGTTTATGGGAGCATGTGAAGGATATGACAAAGAGAAACGTGCTGCTGCATGGTAGTTTTGGAATGTAAATTTGGAAGCATAAAATTATGCTTGTAGGATGTTCCCTTTGCATTGGAACTGTCCCCAGAGTGTAGTAAATGTGTGAAGTTACACTTTGCGAAGAATACCTAATTACATGCAAGAAACAAAACAAAACAAAAAAAAAAACAGCAGTTCTGGGGAAATTCCCTTGCATAGTGCAACTTCGCTTGCAAGGTGAACAGACTATGCCTTTAGTAAATCAACCCAACCAAGTGGACTTTATGATTTTAGCCCAGTTGCAATATTTGCTAGATTGAATTAGTGGTTGACTGTCTAATTTTATGTTATTTTATTTTTTTGCCTACAGCTGTTCTCTAATTTGAAATCTCTGCTTAAAAATCCTAAAATTAAAACATTTATTGAAGGTTCTAAGAAAAGAGTTTTAGAATTGCTTGTTTTTACACTATTACCTTTTTGTACAACTGGCTATTTTTATCTTCTTAGCATAATAGAATTCAGTTACACAGACGGACACTTTTACCTCCATTATTCAAGAAATGAGGCTGTTATTTAAACATATTGACGTCATGTTGTTGATCAATTGTTCCTCTGGGATGATCTGCCTCTAAACACCAATGTTATAAAAGACCAAAGTACTCTACCTACAATGCATGTTCATCTTCAGCCATTGATACAAAATGCATTCATTAAAGTGTATTTCACTGATGAATTGACATCCATCTAATGAGCCCTTCCATGGCAGAAGAAAGGATGTTTATTTCAAAAGGTAGTAAAACTGGATGATAATAATAATAGCAATAAAAAGTAGGAATTCATATTTAGTCAAATAATGGCAGTAACATATTTTTTATGTCCAAGAGATGTAGCAAAAATGTTGGTTTTAGTTACATTAAACATAGATTGATCCATAGAGAGAGCACAGCACAGTTTGTTAACTGATCTACCTACACTAATTAATGTTTTCATCTTGTCCTCTCACTACTACAGCCTCAACACACTGACACTATGGCCCCTTTCACACTGGGGCGGTTTGCAGGCGTTATTGCGCTAAAAATACCGCCTGCAAACCGCCCCAAAACAGCCTCCGCTGTTTGTTCAGTGTGAAAGCCCGAGGGCTTTCACACTGAAGCGGTGCGCTGGCAGGAGAAGAAAAAATCTCCTGTCAGCCGCATCTTTGGAACGGTGAAGGAGCGGTGTATTCACCGCTCCTAAACCGCTCCTGCCCATTGAAATCAATGGGACAGCGCGGCTATACCGCGGCAATACTGCGGCTATAGCCGCGCTATACGAGTGGATTTAACCCTTTTTCGGCCGCCAGCGGGGGGTTAAAACCGCACCGCTAGCGGCCGAATACCGTGGTAAAACAGCGCTAAAAATAGCGCTGTTTTACCGCCGACGCCCCCTACCGCCCCAGTGTGAAAGGGGCCTATGGAGGGAGATTTACTAAAACTGGCGCACACAGAATCTGGTGCAGCTGTGCATAGTAATCAGCTTTTAACTTCAGCTTGATCAATTAAAGGGTAACTTCACTTTCATGGGAAAAAATTAGCAAATAAAAAAATAATAATATAGTGTATATAATTATATTGTATTTACATTTTGTTAAGATTCTCCTTTCCTTTTCAATATGCAGGCTGTAATTTTCTGCAAACTGCAATGCAATATGCCTACCTGAATGCTTTCTGTACACAGATGGTGTACAAATGCCATTTTTGGTAAGATAAGGGAAATTACATTTAAAAGGATGCAGACCTTGCCAATTTCCTAATTAGAGCCATGCAGATGCAACAGCTGACTGATAATTATAAAAGGTAGGACTTTGCAACAAACTTTGTTAAAATCCATGCAATGTACATAGATGACCCAGAGGGGAATGTTTTTTTCCCCAACAAAAGTGGAGTTACTCTTTAAATTTATATTAAAGTCTCAGTTTTTTTTTTTTAAACAAACATGTCATACTTACCAGTGCAGTAGTTTTGCACAGAGCAGCCTCGAACCTTCTCTTCTGAGGTCCCCCACCGCCGCTCCTGGCCCCTCCCTTGTGCTGAGTGCCCCCATAACAAGCAGCTTGCCATGGGGGCATCCAAGCTGAGCCGCTGCTCTGCCTGTCTATTCAGACACGGTGCTGCGGTTCGGCCCCACCCTCTCTCTCTTCTTATTGGCTCACTGACTTTGATTGACAGCAGTAGGAGCCAATGGCGCCACGGGTAAGGGTAGAGTACCGGGCAGCTGAGACTGTCCTGCAACATCGCTGGATCTAGATGGACCTCAGGTAAGTATAAGGGGTGCTGAGGGTGGCTGCAGCATATGCATTAAGATAAAAAAAAACCCTTCTGACTTTACAACCAATTTAATGCACAGCTGCACCAGATTCTAGGTGCACCAGTTTTAGTAAATCTACCCCATGTCTGATCTCAGGGCTGGGCCAATCAGCTGAAACACCAAATTGGCTACTGTGAGGCTGCTGGCCAGAATCAAAAACTGTGCAGGAGTAGGTATGTTATGAATCAGCATCAACATTTGAATTTGCATGGGCAAAGCTTGTTTACGTTCATGATTATGTATGTGAACGAAAGGAAGAATTTGTTGGCCTGGTGTTCTCCTTTAAGAGGTGTATTTATTGTTTACAGCATTGCAGTGATTCATACAAAAAACCCTGGTGACATTCCAGTACCAGGAAAACTTATCAAGCTTTGATTGGAAAACTGATGCTGAAATGCTCCACCCAAAGAGTAAAATTACTCCAGACTATTATATGTGCATGCCATTGCTGTTCTATTGTTTTCCCCTCTTGCTCAGAAAAAGCCTGAAAAGCATACGGTGGGTGTAACAGAACGTGGCTTACATTTCTTTAAAACCTAGTCAATTGTTAATCATCTCATGTATATGTTACAGGCAATGCATGAAATTATGCATTCTATAGAATGCATAGGCAATCTACAGAATGCTCTAATGCAAAACATTAAATGTCTGTGTTGTTTATATACTTTCCCTAGGTATTGTATATAATAGTGGCAAAAAATTACCATAGACACTGACCTGACCTCATAGACTGTACATGACAACTCCCCACAACCACCACATTACACTCTTCAAGAAGAAAGAATACTTTTCTAATGCCCTTCCAAGCCCCACAACCTAATTCAAGAAACTCTGTCATTTGACAACTTAGAATCTCTTGAAAGCTCAACAGACACACAGTTATACTTGCCTTCCCTGCTGTCCCATTCCTCCATTGGAGCCCTAGGGAAATAATGGGTGCTTTCAGCCATGGAGAGCAAGTGACCTCCTCCCATGATGCAGTGCTCAGACCTTAGCTGCCAATTGCCAGGCCTGAACATTGTCACATGACAAAGCAGAAGACATCATCAACCTTATGTAAGCTCTGACACCATCCAACCTGGAGCTTACACATTCACATTCCTAGGGGGTTAAGGATCAAGAAATCTATACTTTTAAATTATTTGATCAGGAATTAAAAAAAGAAATGGAATGATATTTTGTCAGCTTGCTCATTTGTCCTCATGGGGATTGTAATTAGCTTAATTTTAAAGAAGATTGGAAGTGCACTTATCTGCTTGAATGTATGGCTATATCCCTAAAATATGGAAAAACACGATTTCCCCCTATGGTAGTGGGACTTTGAGGGCACAAGAGAGTAACAATTGATTTTATATACAATTTAAAGTTTCAATAATAACAAAAAAAGTAGGTACAAAGTAGAAAAAATACATACGATTGATCAGCACAAGCAATGGTAAAAATGGGTAAGATACAAATTACCACGTAACAGTATACACATAACACCTATCCAATGTATGTGGAAAAAGGGGTTACATCTAGTATTGCATCAATGCATCAAACGCGTTTCGGAGTAGCCTTTTCTCCTTCCTCCGGGACAATTTGTTTTGGAGAATTATTGTTTAATTATCTCTGGAGTTGATCCCCTTTTTAATGCATGCCAATATTCTGTTTGCTTTGTTAGCAGCAGCTTGTCATTGCATGCCATTGCTGAGCCTATCATCCACTAGGACCCCCAGGTCCTTTTCCATCCTTGATTCCCCCAGGGGTTCTCCCCCGTGTATAGATTGCATTCATATTTTTGCCACCCAAATGCATTATTTTACATTTTTCTACAATAAAGCTCATTTGCCATGTAGTTGCTCACCCCATTAATTTGTTCAGATCTAAGGCTAAAGGACGCAGATAGTGAGTCCAAAAATTATCAAATAATGATAAGATAGAATTTGGGATATAGTCCCTAGTGAATAAAAAAAACAAAATAATAATAAATAGAATATACGAATGTATATTCTTCCAATATATATGTATCTTAGGTTGGCAATAATGTTAATGTAGTATATGTGTCTTTAAATACATAGGCCTACCTAGAGACTTTAAATCCAGGATATAAATCAGGGCGCATGCCCCATAATGCTGGATAAGATGAATACCTCTCAGTGCTACATCCTAAGTGGCCCCCAGTGCAAGTGAAATTGTGAAGGATATATAAAGAGCAAATGAATATCACCTACAAAGAGCTGGTATGTGCAGCATACAGTATCTCACAAAAGTGAGTACACCCCTCACACGTTTTTAAATATTTTATTATATCTTTTCATATGACAACACTGAAGAAATTACACTTTGCTACAATGTAAAGTAAGTAGTGAGTGTACAGCTTGTATAACAGTGTAAATTTGTCGTCCCCTCAAAATAACTCAACACACAGCCATTAATGTCTAAACCGCTGGCAACAAAAGTGAACTTTATTATCCTATGAAATTTATTTGGTTTACCTATTCGTATTCAGTATCAGTATTGCAACATGATAACGACCCCAAACACACCTCCAAGACGAGCCTCGCTAAAGAAGCTGCCTTGCTAAAGAAGCTGAGGGTAAAGGTGATGGACTGGCCAAGCATGTCTCCAGACCTAAACCCTATTAAACATCTGTGGGGCATCCTCAAACTGAAGGTGGAGGAGCACAAGGTCTCTAACATCCACTAGCTCCGTGATGTCATCATGGAGGTGTGGAAGAGGACTCCATTTGCAACCTGTGAAGCTCTGGTGAACTCCATGTGCAAGAGGGTTAAGGCAGTGCTGTAAAATAGTGGTGGCCACACAAAATATTGACACTTTGGGCCCAGTTTGGACATTTTCACTTAGGGGTGTACTCACTTTTTTTGCCAGAAGTTTAGACATTAATGGATGTATGTTGGGTTATATTGAGGTGACAGCACATTTATGCCCCGTACACACGGTCGGACTTTGTTCGGACATTCCGACAACAAAATCCTAGGATTTTTTCCGACGGATGTTGGCTCAAACTTGTTTTGCCTACACACGGTCGCACAAAGTTGTCGGAATTTCCGATCGACAACCACGCGGTCACGTACACCACGTACGACGAGACTAGAAAAGGCCGGTTCAGAACCAAGCGCGGCACCCTTTGGGCTCCTTTTGCTAATCTCGTGTTAGTAAAAGTTTGGTGAGAGACGATTCGCGCTTTTTCAGACTCGTGGCTTTCAGATCGTTTTCTGCCGTTCAGTTTGTGCTTGTGGGTTTGTATTTGCTCTTCAGTGCGTGCAGTCAGTTCGTATCGGAGTTTTCTGTGCGATCTTGTCCGCTCGTTGCTGTTTTTCAGGTCGCTCTTCACAGGCCTTGCTGTTCTTCAGTGCGTTCTGTTACTTCGTTCTGAGCAGCCGACCGTTTTCTAGCCATGTTTCGTATGCGTACTCCTCGTACAGTTCGTGCTGTGCGGGGGCTTGGTGTTGGGGTCCTGACCTTGACACAAGTCCAGTCCATGAACAGGGCGAGGAGGAGTTCATGGACCAAGAATTGGTTGCTTCAGCGTGACCAGTTCTGTCATATGCCTTTGCTCCGTGAGATCCGTGAGAATAATCCTGGTGATTTCAGGAATTTTCTCAGGATGACTGACCCCGTATTTCACCGTTTGTTGGCTTCGCTGACCCCCTATATCAGCAGGCAGGATACCTGCATGAGGCAAGCCATCACTCCGGAGCAGAGGTTGGTCGCTACCCTGCGGTATTTGGCGACAGGGAGAAGCCTGCAGGACCTCAAGTTCTCGACAGGCATCTCCCCCCAGGCTCTTCTTTGTGGACATTTACTGCTTGTGTTTGTTTTAGCTGACCCTGACAGAAATGTGTGGAGTCCAGAAAATGTCGTGATTGTGTAACCTTATACAAAGCACTGTTGGCTGTTATTTACTAAATGCAAAGACACTTTTCACTACAAGTGCACTTGCAACTGCACTGAAACTGCACTTGTAGTGCAAAGTGGATTTGCCCTTAGGAAATTACCCCCATTTTCTCATCAAACAACAATTACATCACCCCAAAAGTGTTGTAGCGTTGAGACAATAATCCACACATTCTTGATGAACAATCTTTTTAATACCTGCACAATCACATGTGCATTTACCAAAGGTTTTTCTGACAAACCAACATGTTTGTTGTATACCAATTTTTGTGGTGTCATTATCCAAAATCAAAATGTGCATTTTATAGAAAACAGGCCTGTGTAAAACCCACAAGAAAGACACAAATCTTGATCTTACAAAGTTCACATTTGGTAGAACTTGAAGGCAATATCAGACATGAGTATTTAGGAACTGTGTTTGATATTGCGTTCAGATGGGGGGAAATCACCCCTGGAAAAGCCAAATTTGGAAGATGCACACAAATTTCCCAATGTCAACATGTGCTATCTGCCATCACGGGGGATGAAGGGACGTGTTTTTGGGGAGAAAGCCCTTCCTCACCGTTACTTTATTATTGAGGAAGGGGTTGCACCCCCAAAACGCGTCCATTGATCTCCCGTGATGGCAGATAGCACATGTTGGCACACTGTGTGCATCCTCCAAATTTGGCTTTGGGAAAAATCACAAAAACATTTCGCACATTGTAGCAGACAAAAGAAGAAAGTGATTTTGAGGGGCTTTAAACTCGCCCCAAAACATCAATGATGTTTTTATATTTTGGAATAACATCATTGATGTTTTGCTTGATGATTTCCAATTGTAAATTACACCCCATGATCTCCCCGATCAGGATCTGGGCACTTTCGGATGTGAAAGGATCTTCATCCACAACCTCACGATCACCTAAAAAGAAAGGAAACCCAAAATAAATTAGGTCTAAAAAAAATGCCGCCATCCATCTCTTATCTGAGCCTGTGGTCGCAGACACTCACCTGTTGTGGTGACTAGTTCCACCACGTCTTCATCCTCCTGCTCATCTTGTGTTGGGGGGATTTCCCCTTCTTCCAGAGGGGGGGGGCTCTGGTCTCCTCAGATGAGGGGTGTCCTCCGAGTCTTTTCTCCCCTATGTAAAACAAAAATGGTATAATTAGCACACAGATATTTGATGGCAGAACTCTAAAGATGAAACATTGCTTGGAAGTGGGGTACAATTGTCTATTTTAGCAGAGTTCCAAGATGTAGCTATTTTAGTGTCCTTTGTCAAGCTGCAATACTTTACCTGTTTTGTACAAGCTTCACAGATGGAGACCCCCCTATAGTATACACTGGAGCACCTGTGTGGCCCCCCTAATAAAAAGGGTGTTCTGGGGTCCCACACTAGTGCTCCAGTGTCCAGATGTGAAAACAGCTGCTCAGTGTCCTCTCCTTACACACAATCTAGTTTGCATTTCATTCTAGTAACAAAGCCATCTACACAACCCAATTCTTTGAAGACAAGTATAGGGCCTCAAAATGGTGGCCAAATGCATATGGGCTAAACAATGGTATTTTATAGTCCGAAAAAAAAATGTGTGATCCGAACGAATAATGTGCCCATGAACATGAAAGTTGCCATTTTAAACTGTACAACAGTTCCTAAAAGCACATGGAGCAGCACGAACGTAATAAACACAAGAACAATAGGAACACAGCACAACTACTTACTTTTTTGCAGCACTCTCCGGATCTTTCTGTACTGCTCATGTTCTCGTAATTTCAGGTCCGACCACCGCTTCCTGAGCTGATCTTTCGATCGTCGTACCCTGAATTTCCGGTGCAGACTCCTGACCACTTTCGCCATGATCTTGGCCTTTCGGACATTGTGGTTGGGGTAAGGCCCATACTTTCCATCATAGTCGGCCTTCTTCAGGATGTCCACCATTTCCAACATCTCCCCAAAGGACATATTTGAGTCCTTTAATCTCCTTCTGGATCGGGACGTTTCAGGCTCCGGCCTTTCCTCCTCCTCCTCCTCCTCGTTGCTGTAATTAGCACGATCCTGCTGTCTATCCGCCATGTGCTCTTCCTCCACTGCGCCGAACAAAAAGGGGCGGGGAATAGAATAGAAAGAACGTCAGGGGCGGGCGGAGTTATACGCATGCGCAGTGTGTATAAATCGTAACGCGCGCGTCTTACGTACGATCTGTGAGCGGAGGAAGGAGCATCGGAGACGCCGAAGGTAGGATCTAAACTTGGGCCTATACTGCTTCGAAATTGAAGCCTATATTGTAACAAGATTAGGGGAGTTTGGCCTGACATTAGGGTTTGTCTTGTGTTGTGTCTTGCAGAGAAAATGGATGGGTTCAACGACCACAATTTCCTGCCCCTGTTTATTGACAAGTACAGAGAGCTGCCCTGTCTGTGGCAGGTCAGACACCCCCACTATAACCACAAACAGAAGAGGCAGGCAGCGCTGGAGAAACTGCTGGAGTTGGTGAAGCCGGTGGTCCCCACAGCAACCATCCCTTATTTAAAAGCTAAAATTGGTGGCCTGAGGAGCACTTATCTTAGGGAGCGCAAGAAGGTCACAGATTCCCAGAGGTTCGGAGCTGCAGCAGATGACGTTTATGTTCCCAGGCTGTGGTACTATGAGAGACTGCGATTTCTGTCAGACCACACTGAAGTCAGGGAATCCCTCTCTACTGTTCCTTCCACGCTTCCTTCCACACCAGCTGAGGCTTCTGATGTCCAACCTAGGCCTTCCAGCCAGGAAGAAGTGGAGGAGCCAGGCTGGAGTCAGGTATAGCATTCTTCTACAGATTTCTGGGCAATAAATAAATTATGTTTACTAGATGTTATTATTGATCACTAATTGCTGCTTGAAAGTGTTTTACATATCAATACACAGTAGTGGGCACCCAAAATTGGGACAAGAATGCAAAATGCTGGGCTCAGAAGGATAGTCTGTTATATTTGTTAACATTGAATTTGCAGCAGTCAGGAGGTGAAAATTGTGTGTGATTGATGAAAACAATACTAAAACTATGTCCCTTTTTCATACACAGGAAGACCTCAGCCAGGAGGAGGCTGTGGAATGTGGCAGTCAGGAGGAGGCGGGGATTAGTGGCAGCCAGGAGGAGGCGGGGCTAAGTGTCAGCCAAGAGAAGCCAGGGACAAGTCGCAGCCTGACTGAGTCTCAGGTCCCTCCCCTCCGCCTGCCATATAAAAGGGCCAGGAAGGCCACTCCCAGTCCTGTGCAGGATTCAGTGTACAGGCTGATCCAGGAGGCTTCGGCGTCCCTCAGAGCCTTCCCCAGTCCTGAAGAGGCCTTTGCCTGCATGGCTGCCACCAAATTGCAGGGCATGCAGGAGGGCCAAAGCAAGATTTCTGAGGACCTGATTTATAAAGTCCTTCGTAAGGGGGAGAGTGGGGAACTGACACCCAAGACGGATGTCATTGAGATGGACCATCCTCCTCCTCCTCCTCCTCCTCCTCCTGCTGCCACAACTCCACCACCACAGCCAAAGGCTGGAAGGAAGCGTGGAAGGAAGACCAAAGAGTGATTGCCCTGGGTTCAGTCTGGTCTGACAGAAGATGCAGTCTCTCGTATGACCACAGCCTGGGGACACAGATGTCATCTGCTGCTTTCCGGATCTCTGGGACTTCTGGACCAGACTGCCCTCCCTTAGATATGGATTCCTCAGGCCACCAATTTTGCTTTTAAATAATTGATGTCTGCCCTGGGAGTCCAAGGCTTCGCCCACTTCTGCAGTTTCTCCAGCGTTGCCTCCCTCTTTGTTTATAGTTGTGACCCCTTAATAAAATATTTTTAGGTAAATTCTACTCTCCTGTGTGTGTTTTCATCCAAAAAGGACAGTTTGTTGGTGAGTATTCAGGTACATTTCTAAAGTACAATGTGAAATTAACAAGGGACAACAACACCAAACAATCTCCTCCTACAGATTAAATAGAACAACATATCAATGGTGTTGTGGGAACTTGTCACAAAAAACACACAAACATTTTCGGGAGTACAAATCAAAATCACCAAAAAAAAAAATAAATAAAAAGAGAAACACAAAAAAAGATTCTACATTAAAGTAAAAAAAAAAAATATGTTGTCAGATGTGAGAAATCAAAATATATTGAGGGAATCCCGATAAATAGTAACGAAAAAAGTTTGTGAGAAGTGTGTGTGAATATGAGCATCAAAACGACTTAATTCTTGTCACATTATAAAGAAGAAGAGAGTGCGCTGTATTAAACCATTTTGAACATTGCAGCGTGACGAAAGTGCTTTATCCATTACGAACGCTAAGTTTACCAGAACGAGCTGTCCCGTGTCGGAATTTCTTCTGAGCATGCGTGGCACTTTGTGCGTCGGAACAGGCCACACATGGTCGGAATTGACGCGATCGGATTTTGTTGTCGGAAAATTTTATCTCCTGCTGTCCAACTTTGTGTGTCGGAAAATCCGATGGAAAATGTCCGATGGCGCCCACACACGGTCGGAATTTCCGACAACACGCTCCGATCGGACATTGTCCATCGGAAAATCCGACCGTGTGTACGGGGCATTACACTGTTATACAAGCTTTACACTCGCTACTTTTTTTTTTTTTTTTTTCAAATATAACATTTTTATTATTTTAGAACTCAGGGAAGGCAAAGCTCAATTACATCAAGGACATGAAACAGTCATTGTCAATTTCACATACAGTAATGTTCAGTATTCCCAACAATTGGGTCAAATAAATGAAATAGCAATGACACATGTAACATTACAGTAAAATATATGTCCACCACAAAACGCCTTCATCTCACTTTGTTGGGTAACAAACTATACAAAATCACCACAAAACAAGGTCTGAATCATCCGATCCCTGCATTTTATGTGTTCCTAGGAACAAATGAGAAGGGAAAAAACAACTCTAGAGAAAAAAAGAAAGAAAGAAAGAAAGAAAGAAAAAGAAAGAAAGAAAGAAAGAAAAGTAATGAGGGAAGACAGGAAAGTAAAGATTCGAAAGTAGATGGGGGAGGGGGGAAGGATGTACGCTAACTACTTTACATTGTAGCAAAGTGTCATTTCTTCAATGTTGTCACATGAAAAGATATAATAAAATATTTACAAAAAATGTGAGGGGTGTACACACTTTTGTGAGATACTGTATATAGCCTGACATCCCCCAAATGGGATCCTCCCCTCTAGTAGGTGGGGAGAAGGCTCCACGTAGAGGAGCATCTTCTCTATCCACCGCCATCGTAACTGTTCGCCCGGGTGGCCAGCATGTGGCGCCGCCTTGCCTAACATGTCAAATGATGCGGACAGGGTGACATCACGCGTCGACTTCTTGCGCTGGTCCTTATCTTGCTGAGCAACAGCCAGGAGGGAGAATAGGAGGGCTGTCAGATGACGTAGACAAGGCCCGCCCCACCCGGAAGGGCCAACGCAAAATGTGAAGCAGGATTGGCCAAGGTTCCATAGGGCAGAGGGAGGATCCAACTATCCCAGGACCCTAGGCTGAACGGCCCATGTGTGCTGGGCACACACACACAGAGCCCACCCTAGATAGCCCCCAGGATAGGAAAAGAATATAAAAAAAACTTTAAAAAAAAAATAGAAAGGATAAAGAATGAAAAGAAGTAAAAATGAATGAGAAACATGAAAAAAAGGCAAACAACAAAGGACAAAGAAACAAAGAAACAAAAAAATAAATAAATTGAAATAAAAAAAAAAACCCATGAGAAAACACGGAACAAAAAATGAAACAAAATTATCTCAAAGACTATGGAGCTGGATAAACCTCAAAAAGAAATTTGTATTTTTCAACAGGAAATGATGTTCTTAAAAAATATGGCAAGCTTTGGGGAATTGGACATGCATCTGAACAACAAACTGGATTGTTTAAAGAAAGAAATAATTGGAGGTAAAAAAAGATAACATGCTACGGGACAACCTAAACTTACAATATGTATGTCTAAATGAGATATAGGAGATCATATAAGAGATTTACTGGAGAAATCAAGGGTAAAAATAATGTTCTTCTTTCTTTATTATTTATCGTGATTTCATCAATATAATATTTTTATTTGTCACATCTGACTAAAAAATTATAATTTTGGGATGTTTTATTTTTATTTTTTTTTGTTTGTATTTTTTTAAAGCCTGATCTTGTGTTTGTTTTTTTTTTTTTTTTTTTTTTTTACTCTAGAATAGTTGTGGGTGTGTTTTGTGTGTCAAGTTACCACAACACGATTATTATCTTGTATTATTTAATCGCAAGGAGATTGCTTGGTGTTGGTGTCTCTTGTTAATTTCACATTGTATTTTTGAAATGTACCTGCCTCCTCAAAAACAAACTGTCCTTTTTGAAGGAAAACACACATAGGCGAGTATAATTGAAACCAAAATTCCTTTATTAAGGGCTCATAACCAAACAAAGAGGGAGGCAACGCTGGAGAAACAGCAGAAATTGGTGAAGCCTTTGGCCCCCAGGGCACACATCAATTATTTCCATGCCAAATTGGTGGCCTGAGGAGTCCATATATAAGGGAGTACAATCTGGTCCAGAAGTCAAAAAGATCATGAACAGCAGCAGATGACATCTGTGTCCCCAGGCTGTGGTCATACAAGAGCCTGCATCTTTTGTCAGACCAGACTGAACCCAGGTCATCACTCTCTGGTCTTCCTTCCACGCTGTGTCTGTGGTGGTGGAGTTGTGGCAGGAAGAGGAGGAGGAGGATGGTCCAACTCAATCAGGTGGGCATTGGGTGTGATTTCCCCCCCTCAACCCCTTATTTAAGGTTTGATAAATGAGTTCCTCACACATGAGGCGTTGGCCCTCCTGCATGCCCTGCAGTTTTGTGGCAGCCATGTAGGCAAAGGCCTCTTCACGAGTGTGGAAGGCTCTGAGGGACGCAGAAGCCTCCTGAATCAGCCTGAGTGCTGAATCCTGCACGTTACTCCCCTTCCTGGGTCTTTTGTTTGGAAGGAGGAGGGGAGGGACCTGTGATTCTGTCAGGCTCCTACTGGGCCCCGCCTTCTCCGGGCTGCCACTTAGCCCCACCTCCTCCTGGCTGCCACTAACTCCCGCCTCCTCCTGTGTGCCACATTCCAAAGCCTCCTCCTATGTGCCACATTCCACAGCCTCCTCCTGGCTGAGGTCTTCCTGTGTATGAATAAGGGACATAGTTTTAGTTTTTTCTTCATCAATCACACACAATTTTCATCCCATGACTGTTGCAAATAACAAATATAAAAGACTATCATTCTGAGCCCAGCATTTTTCATTCTTGTCCCAATTATTTTTGCCCACTACTGTCTATTGATATGAAAAACACTTTATTAAATCAGCAATTAGTGATCAATAATAACATCTAGTTAACATAATTTATTTATTGACCAGAAATCTGTAGAAGAATGCTATACCTGGCTCCAGCTGGGCTTCTCCACTTCTTCCTGGCTCAAAGTCCCAGGTTGGACATCGGAAGCCTCAGCTGGGGTGGAAGATAGGGTGGAAGGAAGAGTGGAAGGAAGGGTTGAGAGGGATTCCCTGACTTCAGTTTGGTCTGACAGAAATCGCAGTCTCTCATAGTACCACAGCCTGGGTACATAAACGTCATCTGCTGCAGCTCCTGATCTCTCGGAATCCTGGACCTTCTTGCGCTCCCTAAGATAAGTGCACCTCAGGCCACCAATTTTGGCTTTTAACTAGCGGATGGTTGCCGTGGGGACCACTGGCTTCACCAAATCCAGCAGTTTCTCCAGCGCTGCCTGCCTCTTTTGTTTATGATTATACTGTGGATGTTTCACCTGCCACAGACAGGGCAGCTTCCTGTATTTGTCTATGAACAGGGGGAGGAAGTTGTGATCATTGAAGCCATCCATTTTATCTGCAATACACAAGACAAACCCTAATGTCAGGCTAAAGTCTACTAATCTTGTCCCAATATAGGCCTTAATCTCTAAGCAGTATAGGCCCAGTCAGGCCCCTGAACAGGGGGAGGAAGTTGTGATCATTGAAGCGATCCATTTTATCTGCAATACACAAGACAAACCCTAATGTCAGGCTAAAGTCTACTAATCTTGTCCCAATATAGGCCTTAATCTCTAAGCAGTATAGGCCTAAGTCAGGTCCGATACTCCTTCCTCCGCTCACAGACCGTACATACTACGCACGCATGTTACGCTTATATACACTGCGCATGCTCGAAACTCCGCCCGCCCCTGACGTTCTTTCTAGTCTATTCCCTGCCCCTTCTCGTTCAGCGCAACGGGGAAGAGCACATGGCGGAGACAGAGCAGGTGCATGCTAATTACAGCAACGAGGAGAAGGCGGAAGAAAGCCCGGAGCCAGAAATGTCCCGATCCCGGAGGAGACGATTTATGTCCTCAAATATGTCCTTTGGGGAGATGTTGGAGATGGTCGACATACTGAAAAGGGCCGACTATGACGGGAAGTATGGACCTTACCCCAACCCCAATGTCAGAAAGGCCAAGATGGCGAAAGTTGTGAAGAGTCTGCAGAAGAATTTTGGGATACGACAATCCAAGGATCAACTCCGGAAACGGTGGTTGGACCCCAAATTAAGGGAGCACGATCAGTATAGAAGGATCAGGAGAGTGCTGCAAAAAATTAAGTAGTTGTCCTGTGTTCCTATTCTTTATTTTTATAACGTTCGTGCTGCTCCATGTGCTTTTCTTTACTGTTGTACAGTTTAAAATGGCAACTTTCATGTTCATGGACACATTATTCATTCATAGGAAACATTGTTCGTTTGGCCTAGAAAACACCATGTTTTGGCCAGATGCATTTCAATACATTTTTGCTAGCCTACTTCTCTTAAAATAATTTTGTTGTCTAGATGGGTTTGTAACTAGAATGAAATGCAAACTAGATTCTGTGTAAGGAGAGGACGCTCAGCAGCTGTTTACACATTTGGACGCTGGAGCACTAGTGTGGGACAAAATAACACCCTTTTTATTAGGGGGCCCCACACAGGTGCTCCAGTGTATACTATAGGGGTGACTCCATCTGTGAAGCTTGTACAAAACAGGTAAGTATTCAAGCTTGACAAAGGAAATAAATATTTCTTTATCTTGGAACTCTGCCAAAAGAGACAATTGTACCCCACTTCCAAGCAATGTTTCATATTCATATTTCTGCCATCAAATATCTGTGTTCTAAGTATACCTATTTTTTTTTTACATAGGGGAGAAAAGACTCAGAGGACACCACTCATCAGAAGAGACAACAGACCCCCCACCTCAGGAAGAAGGGGAAATCCCCCAAAGCCAACAGGAGGAGGAGGAGGGAGACGTTATCGAAATAGTCACCACAACAGGTGAGTGTCTGCGACCACAGGCTCAGGTAAGAGATGGATGCCTGCATACTTATAATACATGGTGTTTTCGTTTTTTATATATTTTTAGGTGATTGTTATGTTGTGGATGAAGGTCATTTCACCAGTGAAAGTGCCCAGATCCTGATCGGGGAGATAATGGGGTGTAATAGGGACTTGGAAAACATCAATCAAAACATCAATGATGTTCAAAAAAAAATTAAGAACATCATTGATGTTTTAGGGAGAGTATAAAACCCCTCGAAATCCCTAATTTAGTTGGCTTTTTTTTCCAAAAATTTTTTGCGCCTTTTTTGAAAAATTCTCGAAAAGCCAAATTTTGAAGATGCACACAGTGTGTCAACATGTGTTATCTGCCATCACGGGGGATCAATGTATGCATTTTGGGGGTGAAACCCCTTCCTCAATAATAAAGTAGCTGAGAGGAAGGGGTTGCACCCACAAAACACGTCCCTTGATCCCCCATGATGGCAGCAAGCAAATATTGACATTCAGCAATTTGTGTGCATCTTCAAAATTTGGCTTACCCAAGGGTGACTCACCCCATCTGAATGCAATATCAAACACAGTTTATAAATACTCATGTCTGATATTGCCTTCGATTTCTACAAAAGTTGAACTTTGTAAGTTCCAGATTTGTGTATTTATTGTTGGTTTTAAAAATGCCTGTTTTACCTTAAAAGTGCATTTCTACTTTTATTAATGTCACATAGAAATATTGTATACAACAAACATGTTGGTTTGTTTTAAAAAGCTTTTATAAATGCACATGTGATTGTGCTTGGATTAAAAATATTGAGAATCAACAATGTGTGGCTTTCAATGCTCCTAAACTTTGTGTGAAAATTGGTGTTTTCAGTGACAATGGGGGTTATTTCCTAAGGGCAAATCCACTTTGCACTACAAGTGCAGTTTCTGTGCAGTCTCAAGTGCACTTGTAGTGCAAAGTGTAGTGTCTTTGCCTTTAGTAAATAACACCCAACAGTGCTTTTTAATTTCACACAATCACGCCATTTTCAGGACTGCCCAAATTTAGGTCATGGTCAGCTAAAAGAAACACAAGCAGTAAATGTAAGCAAATATTTTTTAAGTTAAAATTTTTTGTTTATTTTAAAAAAGGCTCAGGCATTGTCTGGCATATTGATGGCCCCCCTACCCGCAAAGTATTCCATGTATCTTAGACGGACCTCGCGGGCACTCAGGGCGGGCAAGCCAGGACGGCCAGCTTCAAGCGCCGTCAGGGTTGGTTCATTTAGATTAATTCCTGATTCAGGCCCAACTGAGCCAGCATAGTTCACAGAATTTCTCCTTAAAAAGTTGTGGAGAACACAGGAAGCCAGGATGATGTGATTGAGTTTATACTCCGCCATGTGCATCGGTGTAAGAACTAGGCAGAACCAGCTCGCCATTATTCCAAACATGTTCTCCACAACTCTTTGGGCTCTGGACAGCCGGTAATTAAAATCCCTCTGATCCGGGGTGAGGGTCCTCATAGGGAATGGCTGCATAAGATGGTCCCCCAGCGCAAACGCTTCATCCACAACGAAGACGAATGGGAGTCCTTCCGCATTGTCTTCTGGAGGTGGCAAGCCCAAGCTGCCATGATGGAGACGCCTGTAGAACTCCGTGTGGGTGATGACTCCACCATCTGACATCCGGCCATTCTTCCCCACTTCCACATACAGGAACTCGTAAGTAGCTGACACCACCGCCAACATCGCAATACTATTGAACCCCTTGTAGCTGTAAATGACCTCGAGTTGGGTGGTGGGACGATGTGGACGTGTTTCCCCTCAATTGCCCCTGCGCGGTTAGGAAAGTCCCACCGCTGGGCAAAGTGGGGGGCCACAGTCTGCCATTCCTGTGGGTTGGAAGGAAACTGTGGAGTCAAACAAGAATAAAAAATTATTCATTTTGCACATAAACATGGAAAGCAGATTAGACACAATCATTCTTGGCCAACATCAGTATAACATTTATTTTAGGGACTATTTAAAGACAAAGGTATAAGGTCCACCTATCAGATTCCCCCCCCCCTCATGGGCCATTTTAGAAATTTTAGGGGGGGGGGTGTTTTGGACAGGTAACCCTCTCTCTACTTCATTGAGAGATGAATGGCTAAATAATGTGTATTACTTTGGTCAGCCCCTCCTTACTTACACTATTGGCAGGCCACTGGACAGGTAAGAAGTGTCATAATACAAAGAGATAAATACACACTGTACACATTTGAGCACATTTTTACATTCTGCAATTACCTATCAAGATAATAATAGGATACAAAAACTTTAAACAGTACCATTTGAAAGTATTCAGGCAGGCCCTTGCACTCCAATGCTTTGGGGAATTCATCCATAAATCTGACCACAAAAGAGGTGGGTATACTGTGTATGGGTTTGGCAAAGTCAGCTGATAGAGGATTGGTATCAGCTGAGTTAGCAGTTGGGGGGAGGGAGGGTTCCAAATGATTTGGGGACCCAAAAAAACAAGCCTCTGGCACTCTGCCTGAATTTAAAGCACACATCACAATTTTAAACATTTTAGGGGGTATTTAGGGTAAAGCACTACTATGGAGCTGACAAAATACATTGTTAAGTGACTACACGAGGTGAATACAGGGCCAGGAGAGCATGCTGGGGAGGTAAGTGAAGGCAAATATGTATGAAGGACAAAAAAAAATTACATAAAAATCCAGCATGAGAACAAAGGGGACATTCACAGCATATTAAAATCATGGTAATTAGGGAATGATGAAAGAAATACAATACATTAGCAAACATTATATCCAATAAAATGTGATGTTAAAAGATAACAATCTTACCTTAATATACTCCTTCTGCAGTACCTGGATGATGGCAGAACAGGTCTCTGGGATAATGATCCCCAGAGCCTGGGGGGAGATGCCTGTCGAAAACTTGAGGTCCTGCAGGCTTCTCCCCGTCGCCAAGTACCGCAGGGTGGCGACTAGCCTCTGCTCCGGAGTGATGGCTTGCCTCATGCAGGTATCCTGCCTGCTGATATAGGGGGTCAGCAAAGCCAACAAACTGTGAAATTCGGGGTCCGTCATCTGGAGAAAGTTCCTGAAATCGTCAGGATTATTCTCATGGATCTCACGGAGCAAAGGCATGTGACAGAACTGCTCACGCTGGAGCAACCAATTCTTGGTCCATGAACTCCTCCCCACCCTGTTCATGGACTGGGCTTGTGTCAAAGTAAGGACCCCAACACCAAGCCCCCGCACAACACGAACTCTACGATGAGTACGTATATGCAACATGGCTAGAAAACAGTCGGCTGCTCAGAATGGAGTAACAGAACGCACTGAAGAACAGCAAGGCCTGTGAAGAGCGACCTGAAAATCAGTAACGAAGGAACAAGAACACAATGACAAGTCAAGGGTAACTGACTGCACGCACTGAAGACCAGATACAAACCCACAAGCACAAACTGAACAACAGAAATATGATCTGAAAACCACAAGTCTGAAAAAGCGCGAATCGTCTCTCACCAAACTTTTACTAACATGAGATTAGCAAAAGGAGCCCAAAGGGTGCCGCGATTGGTTTTGAACTGCCCTTTTATAGTCTCGTCGTACGTGGTGTATGTGAACGCGTTCTTGGCGTTCGAAAATTCAGACAACTTTGTGCGACCGTGTGTATGCAAAACAAGTTTGAACCAACATCCGTCAGAAAAAATCCATGGATTTTGTTGTCGGAATGTCCGATCAATGTCCGATCGTGTTTATGGGGCATAATACATCTTGGTGCACCGTTCAGCTTTAGCAGCTTTCAGCCACTCATAGAGTTTAACAGGCTGCCAGCAGCTTGGCTGAAAAGTGCACCTGTGCTATCTCCCCACACCTTAACACCTGGATCTTATGCACGAGGGCGAAACACCCAGTGTATATTAGGCCTAAAGGAGGCCATAGATTATGCAATTTTCTGGTGGAAAGAAAGAAAATTGCTCAATTCCCCCTTCAACACAGTCAGTGTTGATGGGGGAATCCCTCTCACAGTACTGTTGTGTTCTGCCAGCAGGGAGCCTTCCCTGCCAGCTGAACACAATGATTAGTGTTGTAGGCTATAGCCGATGGCATAATCGTTTGGCAAAAACCCCACAGGCTGGTTGTACACAAGTCGATTGATATATTGACTTGTGTACAACCAGTGTCCATACATGGATCGGAATGTGGACTCTGCCTGCTGAAATTGGCCAAATTTTGCTTGTATGGCCAGATTAGGTCATCTTCTCTGTCCATTCATAGTCTGCATGTAACAGAAGACACAGCGCTCAACACGAAACCCCTTAAACACAGGTGTGAACAAAGACCAAATTAAGAATGTTTTGTGTTGAGGCATCTTCTAGTGACGAGCTGGACGAGCACACACATTTTTAACAAACAAGTGTGCCCCAACATGTGGCAGTACTCCTTTCAAATATGGAGCTTACACAGGGTTTGAACAATCAGCTGAAACACCAAATGGCTTCTGTGAGGCTGCTGGCCAGAATCAAAAGCTGTGCAGGAGCATGTATGTTAAGGATCAGCATCAACATTTGAATTTTGCATGGTATGTGAATGAAAGGAAGAATGTGTTGGCCTGGTGCTGTCCTTTAAGAGGTGTATTTATTCTTTACAGCATCGCAGTGATTCATACAAAAAACCCTGGTGACATTCCAGTACCAAGAAAACTTATCAAGCTTTGATTGGAAAACTGATGCTGAAATGCTCCACCCAAAGAGCAAAATGACTCCAAACTATTATATGTGCATGTCATTGCTGTTCTATTGTTTTCCCCTCTTTCCCAGAAAAAGCCTGAAAAACATACGGTGGGTGTAACAGAACACGGCTTACATTTCTTTAAAACCTAGTCAAGTGTTAATCATCTCATGTATATGTTACAGGCAATGTGTGAAATGATGCATTCAATAGCATGCATAGGCAATCTATAGAATGCTTTAATGCAAAACATTTAATGTCTGTGTTATTTATGCTATATACTTTCCCTAGATATTGTATATAATTGTGGCAAAAAAATTACCATAGACACTGACCTGACCTCACAGACTGTATATGACAACTCCCAACAACCACCATATTAATCTATTCAATAAGAAATAATACTTTTCAAATGCCATTCCAAGCCCCTACAACCTAATTCAAGAAACTCTGTGACTTGACCAATTTAGAATCTTTTGAAAGCTCAACCGACACACAGTTATACTTACCTTCCCTGCTGTCCCATTCCTCCATTGGAGCCCTAGGGAAATAATGGGTGCTTTCAGCTATGGAGAGCAGGTGACCTCCTCCCATGATGCAGTGCTCAGACCTTAGCTGCCAATTGCCAGGCCTGAACATTGTCACATGACAAAGCAGAAGACATCATCAACTTTGCATAAGCTCTGACACCATCCAACCTGGAGCTTACATATTTTCATTCCTAGAGGGTTAAGGATCAAGAAAATCTATACTTTTAAATTATTTGATGAGGAATTAAAAAAAGAAATGGAATGATCATTTGTCAGCTTGCTCATTTGTTCTCATGGGGATTATAATTAGCTCAATTTTAAAGAAGATTGGAGGTGCACTTATCTGCTTGAATATATGTCCATATCCCTAAAATATGGAAAAACACGATTTCCCCCTATGGCAGTGGGACTTTGAGGGCACAAGAGAGTAACAATTGATTTTATATACAATTCAAAGTTTTAATAATAACAAAAGAAGTAGGTACAAAGTAGAAAAAATACATACGATCAGCACAAGCAATGGTAAAAATGGGTAAGATACAAATTACCACATAACGTTATACAACATAACACCTATCCAATGTATGTGGAAAAAGGGTTACATCAAGGATTGCATCAATGCATCCAACGCGTTTTGGAGTAGTCTTTACTCCTTCCCCAGGGAAAATTTGTTTTGCAATCAATATGAATACAGTCTACAAAAGTAAAAAAGCATGTTAAAAACATTCATCAGATTATATATGTACTATGACAGTGGCTGGAACCAATAGGCAGTATTCACAATATTCTCAAACCCATGACTGAAGCTGGTCAGTGTGATAAAAACATGGACATGATGTACACGACCATCAAGATAGAACGTGCTTGGAAAGCCCAACAGAAATAGCAGCAGAGATGAGAGAGAAAGTATCTGGGGACAATCCGCCAGGGCCCAAACGGGTGCGCACTGAGACCAAATGACGTCAATAGGGAAAGAAATGAAAAGGATTCAACATAATGTATATATAAAGTATATGTGAGCTGAATAGTGACATTGAGGGATAGCCAGCAAGCATATCCCATTACATACCTGTAGTCAAGTGAATAATAATCGTAAGTTGAACTATGTCAGGATATATTAATTACATAGTAGGTGAGGTTAAAAAAAGGCACAAGTCCATACTATGTGTGTGATTATATGTCAGTATTACATTGTATATCCCTGTATGTTGTGGTCGTTCAGGTGCTTATCTAATAGTTTTTTGAAACTATCGATGTTCCCCGCTGATACCACCACCTGTGGAAGGGAATTCCACATCCTTGCCACTCTTACAGTAAAGAACCCTTTACGTAGTTTAAGGTTAAACCTCTTTTGCTATAAATTTTAATGAGTGGCCACGTGTCTTGTTAAATTCCCTTCCGCAAAAAAGTTTTATGCCTATTGTGGGGTCTCCAGTACGGTATTTGTAAATTGAAATCATATCACCCCTCAAGCGTCTCTTCTCCAGAGAGAAGTTCAGTGCTTGCAAACTTTCCTCATACCTAATATCCTCCAGACCCTTTATTAGCTTTGTTGCCCTTCTTTGTACTTGCTCCATTTCCAGTACATCTTTCCTGAGGACTGGTGCCCAGAACTGGACAGCATACTCTAGGTGCGGCCAGACCAGAGTCTTGTAGAGCAGGAGAATTATCATTTTATCGCTGGAGTTAATCCCCTTTTTAATGCATGCCAATATTCTGTCCATCCTAGATTCCCCCAGAGGTTCTCTCCCCAGTGTATAGATTGCATTCATAATTTTGCCAACCAAATGTATATTTTACATTTTTCTACATTAAACCTTGTTTGCCATGTGGTTGCCCACCCCATTAATTTGTTCAGATCTAAGGCTAAAGGACGCAGATAGTGATTCCAAAAATCATCAAATAATCATAAGCTGGCCTGTATGGAATTTGGAATATAGTCCCTAATGAAAAAAAAATAAATAAATAGAATATACAAATGTATATTCATCCAATGTATATGTATCCTAGGTTGGCAATAAAGTTATTGTAGTATATGTATCTTTAAATACATAGACCTACCTAGAGACTTTAATTCCATGATACAAAACAGGCCCCATATTGCTGGATAAGATGAATAACTCTCAGTGCTACATCCTAAGTTCCTAAGTAGCCCCCACTGCAAGTTAAACCGTGAAGTATATATATAGAGCAAATAAACATCATGTGCAGCATATATCATAAAGCTGCAACATAAGATTGGGAACAATTAAACACATATCTAGATGAAAGCTTTCCTTTACATCCACACTGCAGCGTGTGGGGGGACAGATTGTCACTCAGATACCGCCATAGCCCTCTGTTCTTACAGTATCTCACAAAAGTGAGAACACCCCTCACATTTTTGTAAATATTTTATTATATCTTTTCATGTGACAACACTAAAGAAATGACACTTTGCTACAATGTAAAGTAGTGCATGTACAGCTTGTATAATGGTGTAAATTTGCTGTCCCCTCAAAATAACTCAACACACAGCCATTAATGTCTAAACTGCTGGCAACAAAAGTGAGTACAACCCTAAGTGAAAATGTCCAAATTGGGCCCAATTAGCCATTTTCCCTCCCTGTTGTCATGTGACTCGTTAGTGTTACAAGGTCTCAGGTGTGAATGGGGAGAAGGTGTGTTAAATTTTGTGTTATCGCACTCACTCTCTCATACTGGTCACTGGAAGTTCAACATGGCACCTCATGGCAAAGAACTCTCTGAGAATCTGAAAAAAGAATTGTTGCTCTACATAAAGATGGCCTAGGCTATAAAAAGATTGCCATCTTGAACATCTTGAAACTGAGCTGCAGCACGGTGGCCAAGACCATACAGCAGCTTAACAGGACAGGTTCCACTCAGAAAAGGCCTTGCCATGGTCGACCAAAGAAGTTGAGTGCACGTGCTCAGCGTTATATCCAGAGGTTGTCTTTGGGAAATAGACATATAAGTGCTGCCAGCATTTCTGCAGAGGTTGAAGCGGTGGGGGTGTCAGCCTGTTAGTGCTCAGACCATATGCCGCACACTGCATCAAATTGGTCTGTATGGTTGTTGTCCCAGAAGGAAGCCTCTTCTAAAGATAATGAACAAGAAAGCCTGCAAACATTTTGCTGAAGAAAAGCAGACTAAGGACATGGATTATTGGAATCATGTCCTGTGGTCTGATGAGACCAAGATAAACTTATTTGGTTCAGATGTTGTCAAGCGTGTGTGGCGGCAACCAGGTGAGGAGTACAAAGACAAGTGTGTCTTGCCTACAGTCAAGCATGATGATGGGAGTGTCATCGTGTGGGGCTGCATGAGTGCTGCCGGCACTGGGGAGCTATAGTTCATTGAGGGAACCATAAACCATATACTGTGACATACTGAGCATGATCCCCTCTCTTTGGAAACTAGGTTGCAGGGCAGTATTAAAAACATGATAACGACCCCAAACACACCTGCAAGACAACCACTGCATTGCTAAAGAAGCCGAGAGTAAAGATGATGGACTGGCCAAGCATGTCTCCTGACCTAAACCCTATTAAGCATCTGTGGGGCATCCTCAAACGGAAGGTGGAGGAGCGCAAAGTCTCTAACATCCATCAGCTTCATGATGTCGCCATGGAGGAGTGGAAGAGGACTCCAGTTGTAACCTGTGAAGCTCTGGTGAACTCCATGCCCAAGAGGGTTAAGGCAGTGCTGTACAATAATGGTGGCCACACAAAATATTGACACTTTGGGCCCAATTTGGACATTTTCACTTAGGGGTGTACTCACTTTTGTTGCCAACAGTTTAGACATTAATGGCTGTGTGTTGGGTTATTTTGAGGGGACAGCAAATTTACACTGTAATACAAGCTGTACACTACTTTTTTTTTAAAATATAAAAGCTCAATTACATCATGAACATGAAACGGTCATGGTCAATTTCACATACAGTAATGTGCAGTATCCCCAACATTTGGGTCAAATAAATGAAATAGCAATGACACATGTAACATTACAGTAAAATATATGTCCACCACAAAACGCCTTCATCTCATTTTGTTGGGTAACAAACTATACAGTCTGAACCACCCAATTCCTGCATTTTATGTGTTCCTAGGAACAAATGAGAAGGGAAAAAAACAGCTCTAGAGAAGGAAAGAAAGAAAGAAAAGTAATGAGGGAAGACAGGAAAGTAAACATTCGAAAGTAGATAGGGGAGGGGGGGAAGGATGTACACTCACTACTTTACATTGTAGCAAAGTGTCATTTCTTCAATGTTGTCACATGAAAAGATATAATAAAATATTTACAAAAATGTGAGGGGTGTACTAACTTTTGCGAGATACTGTATATAGCCTGACATCCCCCAAAGGGATCCTCCCCTCTAGTAGGTGGGGAGAAGGCTCCACGTGTAACTGGTTGTTTGGGTGGCAGGTGCGCGGCACCGCCCCCCCCCCCCAACATGTCAAATGACGGGATGACATCACGCGTCAACAGCCTGCCGACTTGCAAGCGCTGGTCCCTCTGTTGCTGAGCAACAGCCAGTAGGGAGGATAGCAGGGCTGGCAGATGATGTAGACAAGGCCCGGCCCACCTGGAAGGGCCAGTGCAAAATGCGAAGCGGATGCGGCCAAAGATCCATAGGGCAGAGGGAGGATCCAACTGTCCCAGGACCCTAGGTCGAACGGCCCACGTGTACTGGGCATGCACATAGAGGGCCCATCCTAGATAGCCCCCAGGATAGCAAGAGAATATAAAAAAAACTAAAAAAAAACTAGAAAGGATGAAGAATGAAAAGAAGTAAAAATGAATGAGAAACATGAAAAAAAGGCAAACAACAAAGCACAAAGAAACATAAAATAAATAAATTGAAATAAATAAAAAAAAAAAAAAACCCAGAAAACACGAAACAAAAAATGAAACAAAATTATCTCAAAGACTATGGAGCTGGATAAACCTCAAAAAGAGATTTGTATTTTTCAACAGGAAATGATGTTCTTAAAAGATACGGCAAGCTTTGGGGAATTGGACATGCATCTGAACAACAAACTGGATTGTTTAGAGAAAGAAATAATTGGAGGTAAAAAAAGATAACATGATATTGGACAACCTAAACTTACAATATGTATTTCTAAATGAGATAAAGGGGATCATATAAAAGATTTACTGGAGAAATCAAGGGTAAAAATAATGTTCGTTTTTCAGACACACTTAGACAGATGCTACTAATGTTGCCTTTGTGGAGTTTGACAGGCCTCATGCATGCTTGGCATTTAGTGCTAGTGGCAGCATGTTAAACTCTATGAGAGTCAAAAAGCTGCTGCAGTTGAATGGGGTCCATTGATGCACTGAGTGGTACTAACATTTAGAGCAGTATGCACTCAGGAACAAATGCCCATATTGCAGACGGCTTATGTTCTGGGCATTCGCCCCTGGGTGCATACTGCCCTAAACGTTAATACATCTTGGTGCACCATCCAGCTTCAGCAGCTTTCAGCCACCCTAATGCTGCGTACACACGATCGGACATTCCGACAACAAAATCCTGGATTTATTTCCGACAGCTGTTGGCTCCAACTTGTCTTGCATACACACGGTCGCAAAATGTTGTCGGAAATTCTGAACATCAAAAACGTGGTGACATACAACACGTACGACGAGCCTAGAAAAATGAGCCTAGAGAAATGAAGTTCAATAGCCAGTGCGGCTTTTCTGCTTGATTCAGAGCATGCGTGGAATTTTGTGCATTGCAATTGTGTACACACGATCGGAATTGACGACAACGGATTTTGTTGTTGGAAAATTTGAGAACCGGCTCTCAAATTTTTGTTGTCAGAAATTCCGACAACAAATGTCCGATGGAGCCTACACACGGTTGGAATTTCTGACAACAGGCTCACATTGAACATTTGTTGTTGGAAATTCCGACCGTGTGTATGCGGCAATAGAGTTTAACAGGCTGCCAGCAGCCTGGCACCTGTGCTATCTTCCCACACCTCAACACCTGGATCTTATGCACTAGGGCTAAACACCCAGTGTGTATTAGGCCTAAAGGAGGCCATAGATTTGGCAATTTTCTGGTGGAAAGAAAGAAAATTGCTCGATTCCCCCTTCAACACAGTCAGTGTTGATGGAGGAATCCCTCCCACAGTACTGTTGTGTTCTGCCAGCAGGGAGCCTTCCCTGCCAGCTGAACACAATGATTAGTGTTGCCGATGGCATAATCGTTTGGCAAAAACCCAACAGGCTGGTTGCACACAAATCGATCGATATATTGACTTGTGTACAACCAGAGTGTCCATACATGGATCAGAATGTGGACTGTCCCTGCTGAAATCGGCCAAATTGCTTGTATAGCCAGATTAGGTCATCTTCTCTGTCCATGCATGTAACAGAAGACACAGCGCTCAACACGAAACCCCTTAAACACAGGTGTGAACAAAGACCAAATTAGGAATGTTTTGTGTTGGGCGCTGGGATCTTGCATGGTTTGGGACATTTTATTTTTTTATCAATGAATGATATACACCCCCGTTTTACAAATTAATATGACTACTGCTGTAATTAATATGTGTAATGGGTTTTATGTGCTTTATGTTTATATTGTTTTAAATGGTTGCTATGTGAATTTATGAATGAGATCATAGTTTCTTGATAATTAACAGCTGATCCAATTTGCTCATTGGATATGAGAAGGATCATAATAACTTTAAATAGTGATTTGAAATGTCAAGATACTACTCTGTATGAATAAGTCCCTTTGTGCGTAAAATGCCAAAGAAATAATTTTTCCTGATGTATCCTTTAATTCCAGGAAACCTCACTGATGTTCATCTATTGTTATGTATATGCATCTTCTAGTGACGAGCTGGACAAACACACACATTTTTAACAAACAAGTGTGGGCCAACCTGTAGCAGTACTCCTTTCAAATATGGAGCTTACACAGGGTTTGAACTTCCAGCTTCAAAGGAGGAACAAAGGTAAATATAAGTGGGTGGGCAGAGTCAGGTATTTCGAGAGACTTTGTCATTTTACCCTGAAGCTAAATTATTTGTATATATTTTTTTCTTTCTTTAATGTGTTTAGGCCTAAAAAATACAAAGTTTATAAACCTCTAATTTTTTAGTCGGTCAAATAGGAAATATTGCACATAGTGCATCAGAATAGTTCATATCTATTTCATATTCATGGTGTGTAACTATAGTAGCCCACATGGCTGCTATGGGGCCAGGGGATGGTAGGGGGGCTTGGCTGTGAAGTTGAGGCAAATTAAACAGAAACTGTGAAGATAATACAGACCCAGTATTGGAAAGGTTGCAGTTAACCCAAACTCCCTGTGAAGCTTCCAACTAAAACCAAATATAGGACACTCAGGAGAAGACTTTGGTTGTTTGCTATTCACAGTTCTCCCTCACATTCTCTATGTAGCAAATGGTTTTAGTTTAGGTGTCATAAAGGCTTTTGGTTATTTTGGCAATACATTCCAGTTCCCCTTCCTAACTGGGAGAAGGCTTGCTGCTTTCAGACCTTCTATTGCAGCCAGACCAACACTCTGAAATGATCCCAGATTACCTAAGGCTGCATTCCAGGAATGTGGGCAGATCCACGTGAAAAATGCATCAAAATACACATTGCACTTGTGATGCCATTTTTCCTTAATGGCACCCCAAATGTGGTTAGCATTCATGCATTTTGGCGGGCATTTGTTGCTCAACAAAATGCATGACAAATGTGCCACAATGTACATCTGATAACACACTTGGCTTGCTGACAAAAAAAGTGCAGGAGTTGCTTTGGCACATTTATCACGTTTAGGGAAGTCCTCCCAAGGCTGTCAAAGACCCAGAGTGTACATTTGTACAGTTTCTAATACAGTGCAGGCAGTGTACACAGTATCTTATACAGTGTGTACAGTTTCTACTACTTTTCTGGTGGTGTACACAGTATCTAATACAGTGTGTATAGTTTCTACTACACTTCTGGTGGTGTACATAGTATACAATACAGTGTAGCTGTTGTACAGTTTCTAATACAGTGCAAGCGGTGTACACAGTATCTAATACAGTGTGTAAAGTTTCTAAACTTAAAGTTCTAAACTTAAGTTTCTAAACTTAAACGTAAAGTTTCTACTACACTTCTGGTGGTGTACACAATACAGTGCATCCGTAGTACAGTTTCTAATACAGTTCAGGCGGTATACACAGTATCTAATACTGTGTGTACAGTTTCTACTACTTTTCTGGTGGTGTAAATAGTATTTAATAAAGTGTGTACAGTACACACTCAGTACACTTCTGGTGGTGTACTAAGTATACAATACTGTGCAACCATTGTACAGTTTCTAATAAAATGCAGGCGGTGTACACAGTATCTAATACAGTGTGTACAGTTTCTACTACATTTCTGGTGGTGTACACAGTATCTAATACAGTGTAGTGTGGTGTTGCAAAACAAAAATTACATCATGTCCGGAAGGCCACCAAAGAGATGCAGATGCTCACAAGCCACTAAAAGAGGGCAAGCAGCCTCTGTGTCTACAGTCAACAGTGGGTCGTGAACATGGTGCATCCTTTGCCGGTGGCCATGGGGCACGCTTGTCCTTTTTTTCTGCTGCTGGCCGTGTTATTGAGCCACAACATGCAGAAGAGTATGTGGAGTGGATAACAAAGCCATCCTCATCCTCCTCATCCTCCTCATCCTCTGTCACTCAGGCTCAGAGTAGTTTGTCTTCCAACGCAGCTGCCAAAGCGGCCTATTCTACAGGCTCCTTGTCCACTGTCACTCCTTCCGTAGCCCCACCATCATGCACGGAGGAGTCCCCAGAATTATTTGACCACAGTGTCGTGTACATGCTGCTGGAGGATGTACAGCGATTTGAAGGCTCTGATGTTGGTTGCCAGGTTGAGGAAGGGAGTAACGTGAGCCTAGAGAGAGGGGGTGCCACAGAAGGACAAGAAACTGGCAGTCATGTTCCCCCAGCTGCAGCATACTGCCAATTTTGCTTTAGTGATAGTTACATAGTTACATAGTAGGTGAGGTTGAAAAAAGACACAAGTCCATCAAGTCCAACCTATGTGTGTGATTATGTGTCAGTATTACACATTAGTATTAGTATTAGTATTAGTGATGAGGAGGGAGGGGATGATGAGATCACTGACTGTACTTGGGTGCCTGAGAGAAGAGAGGAGAAGGAGGAGGCACAACTCCAATGAGGCAGGGTGTGCTCTAGGGGGCAGCCTAGGGGCAGCCCCCCATTGCATCACACCGTAGAATTCTGCAGGTGCAGGGCGCTGCTGACTCCCCACTTACTTTTAAAAGTTCCTTTGTGTGGGCCATTTTCGACACGTGTGCAGGAGATCGCACTATTGTTGTTTGCAACCTATGTCTGAAGCGGTTCAAGCATGGCCAGAATAGCAGCCGCTTGGGTACCACATGCTTGACCAGATATATGACGACCTGCCATGCAGTCCATTGGCAACAGCACTTGAAAGACTCACATCAAAGAAAAAAGCGGACTTATTTTTGCTCCTCATCTGGGATCTCCAACCCTACTATACCTCCAGTCCTCTCAAAAACCAGCACAGAGAGGAATGAAGGTATAGCAATAGGTGTCCCAAGTACTTGCAGCCAATCTGCCAACAGTACACCACCAATTGATTTTAGCTAGCAAATCTCCCTACCCCAGTTGCTGAACCGTAAAAAGAAATTCAGTCCCAGCCATCCACATGCTCAGCATCTAAATGCTGGCTTGGCCAATTTGCTAGCACTGCAACTACTGCTTTTCCAGCTGATAGACTCTGCCCCCTTTCGTGAATTTGTGGAATGTGCTGTACCTCAGTGGCAGGTTCAAAAATGCCATTTCTTTTCACGGAAGGCCATTCCAGCTCTCTATCGGTATGTGGAAGGCAATGGTTTCGCCTAGTTGGACAGGGCAATCCGCAGAAAGGTTCATATTACTGCTGACTCATGGTCCAGCAGGCATAGGCAGGGACCTTACCTTTCCTTCATGGTACACTGAGCAACTCTGCTGGAAGCTGGGAAGGATGCAGGACAGGGTTGAGTGTTGTTGGAGCTTGTTCTGCCACCACGCCTCCAAAATGTGGTGGTGATTCTGACACAGCTCTCACCTCCATCCTCTCCTCGTCTTCTTCCTCTATGGCCTCTTCTGCAGTATGCCGTTCACGTTTGCATTTTAACTGCTGAGCTAAGCTGGAATAATGAGGCCTTAGTTACCTTAGACCTTTTTACAAGGCCTCTCTGACAGAGTGAAGGATGAGTTGGCAGGAAGAACCATTCCCTCAGGTCTGGATGATGTCATCTCCCTTTACAATCAGATCAATATTCGCTTCCAGGAGAGGACCCTAGAGAAAAGGCGTCAGTACTCCATGGTCCTTAGCCAAGCTGAGCTCCCCTCTCCTCGATGTGTGGGACATACCTCACCAGCTGTGAAATCTATGTAGCTGGACTGGACTAGGTTACCTGCTTGTGTTTCTATTGTGGGGGCAAAGGTCATTTTCGGGGACACCTGCTCTCTCCGTCTGAGAAACGCAGATCTAATACATCTGGAAGGTGGCATATTGGACCCAGGAACATCACCTTCACCATCCCATCTCCTTCTTTCTGTGCTCCTCCATGTCGACTCTTCCCCTAATGCAGTCGCGGCCTACCTGGATTCCGGTGCCGCTGGAAATTTTATGGACTGGGGAACTGCGTCTTCTATGAAAATTCCTTTTTCACCTATCACCACTCCGCTGGTGGTCTCAGCGATTGATGGTACTGTTCTTCCTGGGGGGCCCATCCGCTTCCATACCTTCCCTGTCTAGATGTCTATAGGGGTACTCCACCAGGAGTAGATATCCTTTCTCGTGCTACCTAAAGCCTCAACCCCCATTGTATTGGGCCTTCCTTGGTTACAGCTCCATTCTCCACACATTGATTAGACTATTGGGCAGATCCTGGCTTGGGGTCCCTCTTGTTTCTCGTCCTGCCTACTCAAGGTTACCCTAAAGGAGAGAATTCCTGTGGCCACCACATCAGTATCTCCTGCTCTTCCTGCTGCATATAGTAAATTCGTAAGTTAGTAAGTAAGGAGGTACTTCCTCCTCACAGGCCTTTTGACTGTGCCAGTGACCTTGTTCCTGGCACAACCCTGCCCAGGGGGCGGACCTATCCCTTGTCAATTCCAGAGACCCAGGCCACGTCTGAGTATGTTGCGGAGAATCTAGAGAGGGTTCATTCGGGAAAATCCTCATCCCCTGCGGGAGCAGGGTTCTTTTTTGTGGCCAAGAAGGATGGGACCTTAAGACCCTGCATTGACTATCGAGGCTTAAACGCTCTGACAATCAAAAACTGATACCCCTTACCCTTAACACTGGAACTGTTCGACAGATTTAAAGGCGCCTCCATTTTCACTAAGTTGGATCTCAGGAGTGCGTACAATCTGATCTGGATACGGAGGGGTGATGAATGGAAAATGGAATTTAACACTAGAGATGGGCATTATGAATACTTGGTTATGTCCTTTGGTCTGTGTAATGCCCCAGCTGTGTTCCAAAACTTTGTCAACAAGATTTTCAGGGATCTGCCCTATCAGTTTGTTGTCATTTATCAGGATGACATTCTCATCTTTTCGGAAAGTCTGCTTGTTCACAGAAACCATGTCTGGATTGTACTTCAGCGCCTTCGAGAAAACAATCTGTATGCCAAGCTGGAGAAATGCTCTTTCGAATGTTTGAGGTTCTGTTTTTGGAATGCTTTGTCTCTAGCTTGGGTCTTCGTATGGATCCTGGAAAAGTCTCGGCCATTACCAACTGCCCTCTTCCCGCAAGCCTCAAGACCACACATCGCTTTCTTTGGTTCACTAATTATTACAGGCAGTTCATTAGGAATTACTCTTCCATTGCTGCGCCTATTATTGCCTTGACCAAGAAGGGTGTGTAATGGAAATTTGTAAGTTCTGTATATAATTGTATTGTATTTTGTATGTATTGCACTCTGCCCTCACTGTGCACACAGCACTAATAATGTTTTCAGTAAATGTTTACATTCTTTTGAGTCCTGATTAGAATTAGCCTGCCTATGTAACGCCCCTTGTTACCATGAACGTACAATTGTAATATTAATGTGATACCTACGTAATCATGTGCATAAAAACCTTCAATTGCGTCATAATAAAGCAGAACAGTTATTTGGAAAGATGCTGAGCGTATCTTTTGTGTCTGTTCCCTACTGCAGTAGTTATTATTAATTTGGAACCACTAATCAATATGAGGATAGGAGTTGCCTATCATCAATTTAACCGAGTCAGCATGGCGAGCTTTGCCTTAGGAGGGGATTCCAGGTGACCCTGAGTATCCGAAACGAGGAGCTTGAGACGATCCGGGAATTTCTGATAATCAGCCGGCTGAGGTAAGCCTTTTGCTTACATTTGAGTTATCAGACTTCCTTGATCGGTAAGGCATTTTCGGGACAAAGGGTACCTATTTTACTCCCCTTAATCGAACTGTATTGATTGGTGGTTATATGTTATGTTGTCCCTGTCTATTGTCCATCGGAGTGTTATAGATAAGAAAGGGAAGAATAGTGCTGTTCACAGGTATATGTACTACATCTGCTAGATAAAGTAGTTTAGAGGTAAGAGGGTATAGGCACACGTAGAGAAGAGAGAAGACTGGCCAGTCATTATGGGCATTGAATTAAGTAAGGGAATGAAGGGTAAGAGACCCTCAAAAATGCCCAGCGCAAGAGGAGCGCTATATATGAATCGAAGGTGCGGTTCTGCCTATACTGAGCCCCTAGATAAATGGTTAAAGTGGACAGGGATCCACATTGGGTAACTGGGTTACCACCAAGGTCCACAGGGACTAAGAATCATGCAGAGTAAACAGCTAGAGAAACAGTTATTTATGTGAGCAGGATGGATCAAGGGTGATAATAACACTAGACAGAAAGGGACATTTTCATGTTAAGTTGTGGGATGAATTTGGGGTCAGGCACTACAACTATTAGAATCAGAAACAGAGAAATGAGAGGTAAAACAGAATACTTTATATGTTGTCAGAGAGGGAAGATGGGATGAGCACTCTGGCTGCCCGTCTGATCATAGAATCATAGACGCTAGATGTAAAAGTTATTTGAACAAAATAAGGAAAGCAGAATTTAGGCAGGGAAATATTAATGAGAGTTAAAAGAAATTGAGAGAATGATATGCATGTGTTGTGTACAAATGGGAAAAATGTAAGCGATTTTAGAGAGATATTGGTGTATGTGTGTGCGAATGCTGGGACCTTTAGTTCTATTGCTTGTGTGTGTCATGTACGCAGATGTGACCCCCTCCTTCGCGCTCTCATGAAAGAAATGTGGCTGGGATGAGAGGTTAGTGATAAGCTGGAAGGACACCATGCCAATTTCTTTTTTTTAGACAAAACATTTATGACAAAATGTGCCGGGTTAACGAATCTAATGGTAAACAATGTGATCACAATTATTTTTTTAATCTGTTTTCCAGACATGGTAAAATGAAGGTTACATTTAACCGTGTATTACACAAATTGAAAAAGGGAAAATAAGTAAAATTAAATAATAATGAGTATTCATTTCTAATATGAGTTTAACAATTTTATTAATAATATAGATATATTGAAACTGGGTTAGACAACCTTTGGTTGGAAATGAAATCCAAGTTATTGGGGAAATTTGTAATGAATGGGATTCATTTAGATTAAGATAACAATTTTTTGTAATTTTACATTTATTCAATAAGCTCTTATTGAGAGAAAAAAAAGATTAAGATGAGGTTGTTATTTGGAATAAAGCTGCCATAATATTTAACAAAGCCAAGATGGATGGGATACATAAGAAGTTTTTCTACAAAAATGAAATTTCAAGGTTCTTGATAATAACTTGATGTCAGTCCATGATGTGAGAGTTGTTATAAATAACATTTAAATATAACTGACCCATCACATCAAGTCCACACACCCTGTTAGGATAGATGCCACCTGCAGCCAGTTGTTTTATAGTTTTTGATGCTTTCTGGTCCATCATACAGATTGTTGGTCCTTTTGTTTTTATTTATTTTTATTTTTGAAATCCAAAGCAGAATGTGTGGATTGTGAAATGATGTGCCCCTTTTCCTTGTAAGTGCTGTGGTATAAGCAGAAGAATATTTTGGATTTATGGACATCTCTCCATGACCGCAGGGTATTATCATTTGTTATAATATTGCCAGGAAAAAGTTGTCTTTTGAAACATGAAACTGGAGTTCTTACACAAACAGCATGATAGAAAACAAGCCATTGTAATATATTTATACAAGCTGGACCCAGTAATGAAGGGTTCATCCCGATATATCAGAGCTGCAGCTTTTATGCAAAGGTGCTATTAGACAAAGTTAGATATTGTTTTGGTCAAACATTTAATTTTTAATGGTCCGACATTCTGTGCAGCAAATATACAGCTAAATGTTTGTCTAATGAAAGGTTTAAAATATGAGTTTGTTTATGTACAAATCTAACAATGAAAAATGCGTACATTAATTCAAAAGAAAGGAAAAGACACGTGTTAAATTGATGACGCAGGAATCAGCTGCTGTGAGCCCAGTGCGGGACACACTCCCTGAAGACCCAGATATTACATTTTTTGTAGATTTGAGTATGCAGTTTATCACCCAGAAGGATACTCTGTATTCAAAGTCATTGGATCCTTTTATCCCAGCTAAAGAAGCAGAGCTCCATGTTTTAGCAAACTGTGAGCTACAAAAAGAGTGTATATTTATATAGATAGTCGAGATATAGAGAGCTTTTGGTTTCATTTGAAGGGCCAGAAGTTTGTTTTTACTTCGGCAGGTAAACCAATAAAGCATGCCAAGTTAATTTGATTGGCTGTTTTCAGCCTTCCAGGTTCTTGCTGAGGTAGCCATATTAACTTTCACACATGGAAGCAGACCAGGTGACTAAGGATGCTGCATTTACAGCCTCGGACACTTGATGGGTCTGTGCAACTCACAGATTCCACCCTAGTTCTGGCCCAGTATAGCTGGGATTAATAATTCAACTTTAAGGACCCCAGAACGAGAAGAACAAGTGGTCCACAGGGGGCAACTTATTATGAAACAGGACTTTGGAAAAGGTGATCATTTATGTCTGCCAGCCACTCTTTTCCCTCCAGCTCGACACATGGATTGTGTCATCAGTCACAAGCAGTTATGGCTGCCTTAGTAAATGAGCGTGGGATAGAGCCAGGGTTCTCCACAGTTGTTTTACTAACATACCACTTCTTGTTTTACCTGTTACCAAAGGTGTTACCAAAAGCTGAACATCCCTTCCAGAGATTACAAAAAAGATATATCCAGATGCCCAGGTCAGGATCTTACGAGTATGCATTTTGTCTGTATGGACATGTTTTTTGGATGTCCAGTGGCAAATGCTACTGCAAAGGCCACAGTAAAAAGTGTTATCAGAAGTAGTTTGTAAGTACGGAGTGCCAGGAAGTACAGAGAGTAACAGAGGAAATCATTTTTTATAGGAGAGTCCTTACTAGAAGTTTTGAGGTTTTATTTTTACATCCCTACTGTCTACAATGTAGCGGACAAAGTAGAGTAAGAAACTAGAAAACTTTTGCCTGAATGTTTTCTTCTATTTTATGAAGCCCCTAAGGGGGATGTTGGACTCTTTCCCTATGGGATTTGGTTTGGGAGTGTGTTACTCACTTGCTTATATTTTGTCTCAGCAGCTGAAATCCTCCATTCGGATCTCACAGAGAAAGTTGCTGATCTTTTAAGGTTTTTGACAAACTCATTTATGTGTTTTCTCCCCAATTCCAGATCCTAAAAGTTTGGAAGGATCTAAAACTAAAGCCAGGTGACTTGTGGATTGTTAAGAGACATTTATATATAAGGAAATGTTTGGAGACTCAATACAGCATCTATTTCATGTACAGTTTTTGCAAAACTTGAAGAAAAAGTCACCTGGATCCACACCAAACACTGCAAAAATGACTAAATTAAAGAAATCTCTGTGTTTGATTTGTTTCCCTCTTGTGATCACAGTCTAGGGTACTTTTTGATTCAATTACTTTAATTGTAAGGGATATATATATATATATATATATATATATATATATATATATATATATATATATATATATATATATATATATATATTCGAAAAGTAGTTTAGCCATGTTGAAGTAGAATTGTCTGTGTTTACATATGCTGATAAGTCAGCATGCCAACAATTCAGCTAGAAGGCCATTCTGGCCACAGGAGTGTACAGCCAGTACTCTGTAAATATGTATTATCAATCATTTGTTTTTCACAATGAAAGGTCATTTTGTAATGAAAAAGTTGCTCAGCTATTATTTTCTCCACAATGGAGTTTTTTTTTTTTGCCTCTTTGGCCAGGACTACCTCCACCTAAGCGTGTGGAGGTTCCAGGTTAAAGGTGATAGCAGGTATGGTTAGTGATAAAAATATTGATCAAAAGAGGGGAGAGATTGTAATGGAAATTTGTAAGTTCTGTATATAATTGTATTGTATTTTGTATGTATTGCACTCTGCCCTCACTGTGCACATAGCACTAATAATGTTTTCAGTAAATGTTTACATTCTTTTGAGTCCTGATTAGAATTAGCCTGCCTATGTAACGCCCCTTGTTACCATGAACGTACAATTGTAATATTAATGTGATACCTACGTAATCATGTGCATAAAAATCTTCAATTGCGTCATAATAAAGCAGAACAGTCATTTGGAAAGATGCTGAGCGTATCTTTTGTGTCTGTTCCCTACTGCAGTAGTTATTATTAATTTGGAACCACTAATCAATATGAGGATAGGAGTTGCCTATCATCAATTTAACCGAGTCAGCAGCGAATGTGAAGGAGTGGCCCCCTGAAGCTGTCTCTGCATTTCATGACTTGAAACATGCCTTTGACTCTGGACCTTTGTTGAGGCAACCTGTCATGAATAGGTTCACTCGTTGGTGGCTCTGTCGGTCTCTTGGATCTCAGTACCAGTGTCCACCAGCGGGTGTCTTCCAACATCCAGGACCTGTAATAATAGGACTCAACTGCTGGTGGCACTGTTGCAGCCTTGGGCCGTAGCACCGGTGTCCACCAGCGGGTGTATTCAGTGTGGAGCAGGCAGCACCTTCTGCGCTCAGGTGTAACGTGAGGTCAAATCACTGCAGTCTGATAAATACCCGGCAAGCCCTCTCATCCTTGCCTTGGTGTCCCTCTCCCTATGCCTTGATCTTGCTGCCTGTAATCCTGACCTTGAGCCTGTTTCTGTCCTGATCTGATCCGATCCCTATTCTGAGCCCATCCTGTACTTGTCCCTCCTGTTTCCTGATTCCCTTGATCCCTGCCCTGCAGCCCATCCATCCATCCATCCTCTCCCTGTCCTGTTGGTTTCCCGTCCTTACCCATCTGCTGACCTCCTTGTGTATGACCTCGGCCTGGCTTTGTTTACGATTCCGGTATCTCCATTTGTATATACTATTTATTGTTTGTGGGTCTGTGGTTGGTTTTTGCACTGTTTATATTTCACGTACTTGCTACTTATTTAAAACACCAATCTTTTTTGCACTTACATACGTTTCTGGTTTCCTCTGTGCAGTCCACACAGTCTGGTCTACTAAATTCCGTAACAGTACACCAAGGCCATCCCTGACCAGAAGTGGCTGCAGTAAGGAACCATCCTGGTTTGTTAGTTAGTTTCTGCCAATATGAATTTCAATGAAATCATTTATTCTTCTCTACTGGCTGAAGAGGATGGTGAATATTGTCACCAGGTTTTGAAGGGGTGGACTAGTGATCAGCTGATGGAAACTATCTGATCAGCTCATTCCCTAGTGGATTAGGACGACATGTCATTTGAGGATGTTCAGCCCTTAATCCAGTTATGTGCAAAGGCAGCCCTGTCATGTTTTCCCAAAGGAAGCAATGACCCCCCCCCCCCCCAAATATGGCCAAGTTGAATCCCTGGTATGGTTATTAGAAGATGATCCAGCCTTTTTTATGGAATGTTATTCCGCTTGTTCACAGCAGGTGTTGTCTGATTGCATCCATTCAGTGCAATCCCTGGTTAATCAGGCTGTGTGTGAATCAGCGTTTCTTCAACCTGTGCTACAGCATGGTCATATCTCCTGCATTTAGCTAAGCCTCAACATTCCAGCCCTGCCATTAATCACCTGCCTTCCCAAGAATCTATCTCCCCGTCGCCTATGGCAACCTCAGCTACAGCCCAGTTTACTCAGCTCCCTACCAAATACTATTACCCAGTCTCCAAGTGTAGCACCTATCCTGCCTTCAATCCACCTGCCTCTTCTCCTCCACCTTTAACAATCCCACAAAACCCTCCTCCAGCCACTGTTCTCTGGTCTTCCTTTTGCCCAGCTACATTCTTTTCTTACGACCCTGCACCTACGTACAAAGCTGCAGTGGCTAAACCAAAAAAGAAACGAAAGTTCTTCCCGACCCACGCCATCCTGCCAGTAACCCAACCTGCCTCCACACCAACCAACCTGTTCCAGCCTGCGTTCATGCCAGTTGAACTTGATGACCCACCTAAACCTGCCAACCCAGTGCCTGCTATCCAGTCTGATGTGCCTGCCTTCCAGCCTGATGTGCCTGCCTTCCAGCCTGATGTGCCTACCTTCCAGTCTGATGTGTCCGCTTTCCAGTCTGATGTGCCCGCTTTTCAGTCTGATGTCTTGATGCCTGCCTTCCAGACCGAAGTCTTGGTGCCTGCCTTCCAGCCTGATGTGCCTGCCTTCCAGCCTGATGTGCCTGCCTTCCAGCCTGATGTGCCTACCTTCCAGTCTGATGTGTCCGCTTTCCAGTCTGATGTGCCTGCTTTCCAATCTGATGTCTTGATGCCTGCCTTCCAGCCTGATGTGCATGCCTTCCAGTCTGATGTGCCTGCCTTCCAACCTGATGTGCTTACCTTCCAGTCTGATGCGCCCGCTTCCAGTCTGACGTCTTGATGTTTGCCTTCCAGCCCGAAGTCTCGGTGCCTGCCTTCCAGCCTGATGTTCCCGCTTTCCAGTCTGATGTGCCCACCTTCCAGCCTGATGTCTCAATGCTTGCCTTCCAACCGGATGTCTCGGTGCTTGCCTTCCAGCTGGATGTCTCGTGCCTGCCTCCCAGCTTGATGTCTCTGCTTCCCGGTCTGATGTGCCCGCTTTCCAGTCTGATGTGCCCGCTTCCCAGTCTGATGTGCCCACTTTCCAGCCTGATGTGCCTGCTTTCCAGTCTGATATCTTGATGCCTGCCTTCCAGCCCGAAGTCTCGGAGCTCGCTTTCCAGTCTGATGTGCCTGCCTTCCAGTCGGATGTCTCGGTGCTTGCCTTCCAGCTTGATGTCTCTGCTTCCCAGTCTGATGTGCCCGTTTTCCAGTCTGATGTGCCCGTGTTCCAGTCTGATGTGCCCGCGTTCCAGTCTGATGTGCCCGCTTTCCAGTCTGATTTGCCCACCTTCCAGCCTGATGTCTCGATGCTTGCCTTCCAACCGGATGTCTTGGTGCTTGCCTTCCAGCCGGATGTCTTGGTGCCTGCCTCCTAGCTTGATGTCTCTGCTTCCCGGTCTGATGTGCCCACTTTCCAGTCTGATGTGCCCGCTTTCCAGTCTGTCCTGATGCCTGCCTTCCAGCCCGAAGTCTCGGTGCCCGCTTTCCAGTCTGATGTGCCTGCTATCCAGTCTGATGTGCCTGCCTCCCAGTCTGATGTGCCCGTTTTCCAGTCTGATGTCTTGATGCCTGCCTTCCAGCCCGAAGTCTCGGTGCCTGCCTACCAGCCTGATGTGCCCGCTTTCCAGTCTGATGTGCCCGCTTTCCAGTCTGATGTGCCCACCTTCCAGCCGGATGTCTAGGTGCTTGCCTTCCAGCTTGATGTCTCTGCTTTCCAGTCTGATGTGCCCGCTTTCCAGTCTGATGTGCCCGCGTTCCAGTCTGATGTCCTGATGCCCGCGTTCCAGTCTGATGTGCCCGCATTCCAGTCTGATGTGCCCGCGTTCCAGTCTGATGTGCCCACGTTCCAGTCTGATGTGCCCACGTTCCAGTCTCATGTCCTGATGCCTGCCTTCCAGCTTGATGTCTCCACTTCCCAGTCTGATGTGCCCGCTTCTCAGTCTGATGTGCCCGCTTTCCAGTCTGATGTTCTGCTACCTGCCTTTCAGCCTGATGTCTCGTTGCCTGCCTTCCAGCCTGGTGTCTCGTTGCCTGCCTTCCAGCCTGATGTCCTGATAGTGGTGTCTCAGCCTGAAGTTTCGTTGCCTGTGTCTTAGCCTGAAGTTTCGTTGCCCGTGTCTCAGCCTGAAGTTTCGTTGCCCGTGTCTCAGCCTGAAGTTTTGTTGCCCTTGTCTCAGCCTGAAGTTTCGTTGCCCGTGTCTCAGCCTGAGGTCTTGTTACCCGTGTCTCAGCCTGAAGTTTTGTGGCCGTTACCCAGTCTGCTGAGCCGGTGCCCGTTACCCAGTCTGCTGAGCCGGTGCCCGTTACCCAGTCTGCTGAGCCGGTGCCCGTTACCCAGTCTGCTAAATCGGAGTCCGCCACTCAGCCTGTTAAGCCAGTACCCGTTATTCGGCTTGCCGGACCAGTGCCCAGTTTCCAGCTCGCTGGGCCGGGGCCCGTTACCCAGCCCACTGGGCTGAGGCCCGTTACCCAGCCTACTGAGCGGATGCCTGTGATCCAGCCTGCCCTTACGGTGCTCGCTGTTTGGCCTAATGTTCCAGAGCCTGCTGCCCAGCTCGATGACCCGGAACCCGCTGCCCAGCTTGATCACCCGGAGCCTGCTGCCCAGCTTGATGACCCGGAGCTCGCTGTCTGCTCTGATGTGACCGCTGTCTGCTCTGATGTGACCGCTGTCCGGTTTGACTTATCCGCTGCCCAGTCTAACGTACCTGATGCCCAGCCTGACGTGCCCTCATCCGTTGTTCGGTGTGAGGCCACTAACTTTGGACAATTTCATCTAGTTGGAGCGTCCGGAGGCCACTCCTTTGTGGGGGGGTACTGTCATGAAAAGGTTCACCCGTTGGTGGCGCTGTCGGTCTCTTGGATCGCAGTACCAGTGTCCACCAGCGGATGTCTTCCAACATCCAGGACATGTAATAAGAGGACTCACCTGCTGGTGGCACTGATGCACCCTTGGACCGTAGTACCGATGTCCACCAGCGGGTGTATTCCGGCAGTGTGGAGCAGGCAGCACTTTCTGCGCTCAGGTGTAATGTGAGGTCAAATCACTGCAGTTTGATAAATACCCGGCAAGCCCTCTCATCCTTGCCTTGGTGTCTCTCTCCCTGTGTCTTGATCTTGCTGCCTGTAATCCTGACCTTGAGCTTGTTTCTGTCCTGATCCAATCCGATCCCTGTTCCGAGCCCATCCTGTACTTGTCCCTCCTGTTTCCTGATTCCTTGATCCCTGCCCTGCAGCCCATCCATCCTCTCCCTGTGCTGTTGGTTTCCCCTCCTTACCCATCTGCTGACCTCCTTGTGTATGACCTCAGCCTGGCTTTGTTTATGATTCCGGTATCTCCATTTGTCTGTATATACTATTTATTGTTTGTGGGTCTGTGGTTGGTTTTTGCACTGTTTATATTTCACGTACTTGCCACCTATTTAATAAACACCAATTTTTTTTTGCACTTACATACGTTTCTGGTTTCCTCTGTGCAGTCCACACAGTCTGGTCTACTAAATTCTGTGACACAACCTAACCCTAGGGATCCATTTTTTATTTAAGTGGATGCTTCCTCGACTGGGGTGGGAGCTGTGCTTCTGCAATTCTTAGAGCACATATGTCAACCATGTGCATTTTTCTCCTAAAAAAATTCTCAGGCAGAGAAAAATTATGCTATTGGTGATCGGGAACTTCTTGCAAATAAATTGCCATTGGAGGAGTGGCGTCATCTCTTGGAGGGTTTCCCGCACTCCATAACAGTTTTCACTGACCATAAAAATCTGCAGTACTTAAAGAATGCCAAACGACTGAATCCCAGATAGGCCAGGTGGAGTCTTTTCTTTTCCCATTTAAATTGTTATATTACGTACAAATCTGGTTCCTGCAACGGCTGATGCACTCTCTAGGTCTTTTGACTTTCAGGGTGAGGAGCCCACCTCCAAACCTGAATCGATTATTCCTACCTCATGCGTTTTTGCCCATTCTACCCTGGACTCAAAAATTCATCCTGGCAAGACCTTCGTTCCAACCAAGTTGAGAACTAAGATCCTTCATTGGGGTCATGATTCCAAGGTGGCAGGTCATGCCGGGGCCCTCCGATCTTTCTTCCTCATCAGCCGCCACTACTGGTGGCCTACTCTTTGTTCTGATGTTAAAGACTATGTTATGACTTGTCATGTTTGCACCCAGTCTAAGTCTTCCACACAAGCTCCTGCTGGTCTTCTCATGCCTTTGCCCATTCCTAAGGAGCCTTGGTCTCACATTGCTATGGACTTCATCACCGATCTTCCACCTTCGGAGAAGAATACGGTCATTTGGGTGGCAATTGATCGATTCTCCAAGATGGCCCATTTTGTCCCTTTTCCTGGTCTCCCTTCTGCTCCTGCCTTGGTTCCCATTTTTGTTCGAGAGATTTTCTGCCTTCATGGAGTCCCTTCCCATGTTGTTTCGGACAGGGGTGTTCAGTTTACTTCTCGTTTTTGGAGAGCCTTTTGCAAATCCCTCAACATTACCTTGGAATTTACCACTTCTTACCATCTTCAATCGAATGGTCAGACTGAGAGGGTTAATCAGGAGTTCGAGGTCTTTCTCCGTACCTTGGTCTCGGCTCATCACAATGATTGGGCATCACTACTCCCGTGGGCAGAGTTCTCTCACAATAATCATGTCAACATCAGTTCTCAGAAGACACCCTTTGTCACTGTTTATGGAAGACATCCTTAGCTCCCTCTTCCTATGACCTGTTCTTCCGACATCCCAGCTTTGGCTACTGTTCAGGAATCATGAAATTCTATGTGGGTTGACGTTCATGATTGCCTCCAGACAGCTGCCAACAAATTCAAGGGTTTTGCTGACAGTCGCAGGCGTAAGTCGCCTCCTCTACAGCCAGAAGACAAAGTCTGGCTTTCCAATAGAAACATCAGACTCCGGGTTCCTTCTCTGAAATTTGCCCCGAGATTCATTGGTCCTTACAATATAGTTTCTAAGCTGAATCCTGCTTGTTTTAAACTCCAGATCCCTAAAAGCCTCAGGATCTCAAACTCCTTTCATGTATCCCTTCTGCATCTGAAATCTTCGCGCCTCGTCTTCTGAGAAAGTTCCATTTGAAGTTCCTCTCCAAGCCTGGTCCCAAGCGGGTGAGGGGGAGGCCTCGTAAGGGGGAGTTACTGTCATGAATCACCACTAATACCTTCATGACCTGTCTGTCTGCTTACCTGGTCTGTGTGTCAGCCTTGGGCCTGTACTCTCACACCTGCATGGTTAAGTAATCTTCCCTCAGCGTGGCTCCACCCTAGCCTCTACAGGATACACTATTTAACACTGTGCTGTCGAAGCCTGCCTTGCCTGAGCAATATTGTGTGTTTGGTTCCTGTCTCCTGCTTGCCGTGTGCTCTACATCTGTTTCTGTTACCGATCTTAGTTTGTTCTTTGACTATCCTGCCTGCTTGTTACCCTGACCTTTGGTGTGTTCTCAGTTTATCCTTGTCTGCTAGTTGCCCCGACCTTTGGCTTATCTCCTGACTATCCCTTGTTGCCCTGGGCTGCTGCTTCCTCTCTATCCTCCTGTAGCTTACCGTGAGTGTGAGCTGGGAGACCCTGGGGGCCGCGACCTGGAGCCAGTTGTAGCACAGTCCATCCTCACGAATAGAGGCTCTGGTGAACAGCTGCTGGCTCTTAGACACCGGGCCCTGAGGATTCTTATACTTTAGCTCCCAGTGGGATCCGTGTTGGTGCTCCAGTGGACCTGCTTTTTTGAACCATATATACTACTATTTCACAGCAGGGCCCGTTCCTGCGCCCAACACGAGTATCTGTGAGGGTTTACAGTGCTGTGGCACCACCACCACCACCCAAGGCCCAATTTGTCTGCCTCTGTTTAACAGGAGCATGTAATTACAATTCTTGATAAAATATTTCACAGCAGGGCCCGTTCCTGCGCCCAACAAGAGTAACTGTGAGGGCTTACAGTGTTCTGGTACCACCAACACCTAAGGCCCAATTTTCTGCAGAGTATATCGGGCAAGCCGTATAGTATATATACTGCTGTTCAGAGTATATAGTGCCTGGAAGCCTGGGTTACCCCCACGCCATTTTTTAAAACATTTTGGTGCGGGGTTCCCCTTAATATCCATACCAGACGTGAAGGCCTGGTATTGATTTTGGGGGGGACATCCACGCCATTTTTTTTGTATTCTTGGTATTTTTATCTATATTGTCGGCATCCGACAATACATTACAGCCGCGAGCAGTTTTAATTGATATTTTTTCCTTTAGAAATGTTATTTTGCTGTGGCACTATTATAAACATGGGAAAGATGTGCTACTTTACAGGCGTACTAAGGACACCCCTCAGGCATGATATTTAAAGGCATATTTCATTTTTATTATTTCACTTTAAGCATTATTAAAATCACTGCTCCTGAAAAAACGGCTGTTTTTTGCATTGATACTTGTCCCCTGGGGCAGGACCCGGGTTCCAATACCAATGATAATAATCAACCACTGTTAAAATAAACCGCCCATTCACTTACATCAAAACTCCGCCAGCTTGGAGACTGGTGTGACGGCGTGACATCACATAGATAGCTCCGCCCTACACGTTTACCAATAAATGTGTGTCCTCAGGGGCATCAGCACACAAATATTTTTTAACAAAACTAAAATTTAACACATAAATAGAAATATTAGGGGCAAAGTGGAAGGCGTTATGACATGGAGATCTTTATACCTACCTCACTTACACTCTTATTGATACATCATATTAGTTAATACAACCTTATCTACATAATAACCGACCCATGCGTTTGCCGTTATAACCAATGAAATTAAGAATGAATAATAACTGTGCGAAAAGGATAACAATCTAATTTATTCAAACTTACTATTGTACAGAAAAGAAATTTGTAATATTGTTATAAAGGACATTCAAGTGCTATAAGTATATCAGAACAAATTGTAGGATAGGAAAAGTTACAGAAAAGATGAAGTCACACACTAAGAAAAGTGAAAGAGGTACATTTACAGAGAAACCTTACGTGCCCTCATGCTTCTTAGATCGCGAACCAAATAGACTGAGCCAATGATCTGAGTTCCAATATATACACACTTGTAAAACCCCACCCCTCCTCACCCCCCTTCCATATGCTAAGACATTGACACATTCCCTCAAGGGTGGGGGGGTTGAAGAGTCCTATTCCCTCACATAAGCCAGATGGGGGTGAGGGGCTCACTTAAGCTAGGACACCAGCTACTATTTTCTGACCAGGTTATTCCTGTTCCCTTCCCACCTCCCACTTCCTTTGAAGTGACATTATTGTGCTACCAAATGGTCAGATAGCTACTCCAGATAACATTCCACAGCAGGGTAAGATGTCTCTGTTGATTCTAAACATGTTCTGACACTATAGCGTCAATGAAAGATCACTGTAAGTCACATTAATAATAAAGTCCATCACCTTCAGGGCCCAAATCTCCACCACAGTTAACTAGGGCTGATTAGTGTTAGGGTTAATAAGGGGTTAACTAGGAACAATTAAAAAAAAATAATGGTAGGGTTTGTTTAACTGACATCATCTGCAGATCAAAGTTCCCCCCTTTGATCTGGAAATTACTGAATCAGAATATTACATTTTACATCTGAATGACTGAACAATGTTATAAACACAAACATATTCTATATTTTTTGACTGCAGTGGCTTCAGACCCTTCTGTGCTACACTGCAAACACTGGCTGTCATTTTGACAGCTGGGAGCTGGGAATTGCCTGCAAGAGAGACAGGGGAGCTGCATCAAGGGGCGAGGGACAGGTTGTACTACGGATTCTCTGGTTCTTAGTTGAAGCTTGAATATAGCATGTCTTAGATCTCTAAAAGAAGTTTGGGTTATAGAGTAATTGTGTGTAAGAACACAAATTATTATGTCATAATATAAATTATAATTTTGGTTAATATTATTGCTACTACAGCTTTTGCTTTTTTCTGGACTTACTGGACATTCAGTACTTGCTTGCTGTGATGGTGGAAGGGTGGTCAAGTTAGAATGTACACCAAGGTCTTGAGAGCCTATACACCTAAAATGTTCAGTTACTGTTAAAAAAAGGCTGCTGAGCTACAGTGGACAGAGAAACTGAAAAATTAAGGTTAAAAGTCCCTGCACTGGTGTTTTCTCTTCTATGTCAACTTATTTCCACAACACTGAACCCAACTCCCAACTTGTATCCATAACACTGATTATTGATTAAATTTAACCTCTTCACGCTAGCCGTACACATATATGCAGCCTCTCAGCTGGTGGGCCTTAAAGTCAAGAGGTCGCATTTATGCATACCAAAATGTATACAATGCTGTGCCTGGCACAGTTACCAGCGGGTAACGGAATGCTCCCAATCGGCACTTGTGATTGGAAGCTTTCCGATCATGTGACCGCTGTGACAGCCAATCACGGCGGTCATGTGACTGAAATGCCCGTCTTCGCCTCCTGAAGTCTAAAATTTTTTAACAGCCCGGGAGGCGCTGGCGCTAAGGGAGATAATGACAGTATTGTCATAGCTGACACTACCAGATGCCAAAAAGAGAGGTTGCCGTACAGCCCCCAACTTAATTTTGCTTCAGAATAATTTTCTGGACACTCAACTTGTACTTCCCTCTAGTCAGTTATATTGTTCCCAGCCATCTCTACTAAAGAGTACTACACAACCTCTCCCCTCTCTGTTATGGAGAAAAGGAGTGGGAGAGGTGTTCTGTGGTCCTGTGCTAAGAAAAAACATTGCTTCTCTATAGATACAGCTATGTGAGTGAGAGTTGTCACTGAGGGGCAGAAAGTATATTACTGGAAGAATCAACAAAAAAAAAGGGTAAAAAGCCCAAAAGTAATGCAGTCACCACATCTAACAGCTAGTATGTTATAACTTTAAATGCTATGGTGTAAAAAGCCTATTGTTTAAAAAGCTCAGTAGCTTAAACTTAATGTTTACACAGAGCTGAATGACTCAAAAGAGCAACTGACCTCACCACTCCTCTCTGTATACGGTAGCTCTGTATAGACATTCAGCCCAAAAATATTTATAACTATTTAAAAAATAAAGATTTATATAGTCCTCAAAAAATAAAGCAGCTTGAACTATTGCATGTCAGTAATGACTAAAACAGCCCAAAGATGATTCATTTTTTTTTGTTCAACCAGCAGGTTGAAAAGAATAAATTTTAAAAAGTCTGACCGTGGAGAGGCTTCCCCACCATCAGAATACATTCATCAGCACTGCCAGCAATAGGAAGTGGACTATGATTGATTAGTTAAGATACAATCATAACTTAAAGTGGATGTACACCTGATTCATGAAATTTGATTTGGGCACATATATCTGTAGTGTTTTCTTATCTCTCTTCAAAGGCTTTCTCCTGCTCCGTTCTTTTCTTACCAACATGATAACTTCTGCCAAGTTCTCTGACACATGTGATAAAACCAGCCTGAATTTTGTGTCAGGGTGGGTTCTATAAATAGATTAACAGAGAGCTGCTTTACCCACAGGACAGCTCTGAAAGTCTCTGCCTATGTGGGAGGGGGGTGTGCCCTTCCTCCAATTAGCTGTCTCCCATTGTAATCCAATACTACACTGCTACTGCTGAAGGAGGAAGTGAAAATTCTAACATGATGAGCACTTTCTAAACAGTATATAAAGCTGAAGACAGCAGATATACATGTAAGACCCCTTTCACACTGAGCCGCCCCAGGCGTCAGCGGTAATTTTAGTGCCGCTTTACTGATGTTTTAGTGGCGCTATTCGGGCCGCTAGCAGGGCGGTTTTAACGCCCCGCTAGCGGCCGAAAAGGGGTTAAATCCACTCGCAAAACGCCGCTGCAGCGGTGCATTGCCAGTGGTATTACGGCGTGCCCCATTGTTTTCAATGGGCAGGAGCGGTGGAGGAGCGGTGTATTCACCGATCCTAATCCGCTGCAAAGAAGCTGCTGGCGAGACTTTTTGTGACAGCCTGCCAGCGCAGCGCTCCAGTGTGAAAGCACTCGGGCTTTCACACTGGGTTTGCAGCTGAGGCTTTTTTCAAGCGCTGTGCAGGCTCTATTTTTAGCGCTTTAGCGCCTGAAAAATGCCTCCAGTGTGAAAGGGATCTTAAACTTATGTAGGGAGATTTGTTTCACCTCTGTGTATCATCTGAGGCTGTTCACTTCACTGGGTATATGTGAGGGTTTACATCCACTTTAAGATTGTAAATTATTGATTAAATCTGTTTCCATCACGTAATCTCATAACCTGATTGGAATACGATCATATCCATTAACAAAGTATCTTAGTTCTACCATTTGATGCAAAATTAATTTTAATTTTCTGCCATAGCTGATTAACACAATTTGATCGAATCCTATCCTAATCAAGTCTCAATCAATCAGAAGGAAATTCATGTCTTTCCAATTGCTGATTTGATTTGATCGTTTTTATGAAATTTCAAATTGATCAAATAATAAAATTGAAGCTTATGGCCATTATTAGTTTACCATAATGTGAACTCTAACTTAGGGCTTCTGGATTTGTGAAAATCTATAGTTACATGTTGATCAGAGCTGAAGCTAGAAATTAAAAATAAAACATAATTAGTCATTTTCAGTAACATGTCATACAAGCTTCTCCATATGTAATCACTGTGTGAAATACAGCTATAAACACATTTTGGCAAAAAAGCAGTTTCTTATACTTTGTCATAGTGCCCTCAATCCTGAAAAAAAGCATTGTAGTGAAAAACGCATGTCGACAATTTCAGATACTAAATTATGCTCAGAGCACACAAGAATAAATACATAATCATTAAAAATCTCTTCACAATCAGACTTACTCATTGCTATATTGGCACTACTTTAGTCAGCAGTGAATGCAACTGCCAGACTTACCTTCCCAACCAACTGCTTTTCTGATGTCTCCACCTACACCTACTTCTGCTTCATGGAGTAAACTCACATTGCCAGTTTGGATTGTGATGAAAGATGACACTCTTAAAGTGGAACTAAATCCATCGATATAACGGTTTCGTAAACAGTTACATTCTCCGCATGCCAGGAATGCTGTCACCTTTGCTTGTGCTTTCAACCAAACTGTCAAACCATCAAATAGCTGGTGTCACATATGAAGCACCAGGGCAGATGCAAATCAAACAGAAGCTAAGATGGCAACTTCCATGGCTGAAAAGCATAAGAGGGTTTAGTGAATTGAACTTCTTTTTTTTTTATTGTACTGTCCCCCTTTATATTATAAAGTGCTGCATAAACTGTTGGCGCTATATAAATCCTGTATAATAATAATAGTCCCGATTTAACACAGTGGTAATAAGCCAATAACCATTTCACATGTAACACAATAAGTTTGTAATTTCCCCTTTTGTTTAGTTGTAGCACCCTGGTGGTAAACTATGACTCTGAGCAGGTCTAACATCCTTCTATGTTAGAAGGGGAAATGTAGCAGACCAGAACTCCATATGTTCTCCATGAAATGTGCCAGTTTTCCAATGTTCCAGCTCACATTACTGAAAGAAGCTGTATTACATTGGCACCTGATTGACAAAGCAACAATATGGAACATCTTACCTTTTTGTGTTCCTTTTGTGCATTTGGAGGTTTGACTCTACCCAATAGTTTATGTTTAGCTTTGGGAAAAGTGAGATAGGCTTCATCCCCTGGTAGACTTTTAGCTTTCCATGACCCCAAAAATGAGATTTCATGTAGCCAGGGTTCAGTTCTGAATTGAACTTCTTAGTTTTTCTACTTTATCTGGTTAGTATCACCAAGCCAGTAGTAGTCTAAAACTGGCCAAACATGGATCAAAATGTAGCTGTTTCAGCAAAAACCGGATGGATTTAGTCTATGAGGACAACTTATCATAAATGGCCTTGTTGGAAAATTTCTGCTCAATCAGTGTATGCGGACAATGGGCTGCAGTGCTGATCAATGTATTCTGATGGCTGAGAAGTCCCGCTGAGAGAATACAAATGCACAGTAGGGAGGATTTCCCCATCTATCTCAAATGTGTGGAAACAGAACATGTCAGTGCTAAGATTTATCTCCCAGCCACCAAAACTGCCTTGGTAGTCTTGATGTGATTGGTACAGGAAAAAATGTAAAAAGCATGGGGTCCAGTAAGTACACTGCCAGTAACCATGTAAGGTTCTGTCTGGATTCTAGCTGTAGTGGATTGGTGAGAAGTCAAATTAAGATAAATGGAATGTTTGCTGGATAGAAATGCTAGCTTTTCTTATTGCCTGACATTGCTCCATAAAGGGTAACTCTACTTTTGTGGGAAAAAAATAGCAAACAAAAAATAATAATATAGCATATAAATTTGTTACACAAACCATATTATAATTTTAATTGGGCAGCACAGTGGTTGAGTGGTTAGCACTTCCACCTAGCAGCACTACTGTTGTCAGTTCAAATCCCAACCATGGCACTACCCGCATAGAGTTTGCATGTTCTCCTTGTACCTGTGTTGGTTTCCTCCCACAATCCAAAGACATTCTAGTAGGTTATTTGGCTCCTGTTTAAATTGGCCCTACTATATGTATGTGAGTTAGGGAACTTGGATTGTAAGCTCCTTGAGGGCAGGGACTGATGCAAATTTACAATATATATGTAAATCGGCAGTGCTATATAAGTACCTGTAATAATTTGAAAATACCTTTCATTTTCATTCTGGAGCGCCGTAATTTTCTGTAAAAAATTCTGCCTGGAGGTGTTCTGGACACAATTGGTGCATGCATTTCCTCAGAAATATCATTTCCTGCTTGTGCGATTGACTCACTGATTTTCCCAAAAGTCAGATAAGAGGCATCCTCTGCAACAAAAATCTAATTTTTGGTGAGATATTCCCAAAGGGTTAATTATTTTTAAAGGGATGCGGACTCTGCAACGTTCCTCATTACAACACTGCAAATGCATCAGCTGATTAATAATGAAAAAGTCACTGTACTTCATTCTGCACTAAGGGCCAGTTCACACCAGATGCAGTTCCGTGCGCTTTTTTTCGGCACTAAAAATGCATGCACATTGTTTTCCATGTAATCCAATGGCTCTAGTTCACACAAATGCAGTCAGTTCCAGTCAGTTTCCGGTCAGTATCTGCATCGGAAACTGACCGGAAACTGACTGCAACTGACTGCACTGGTGTGAACTAGAGCAATTAGAATGCATGGAAAACACTGTGCATGAATTTTTATGGCCAGTTCACACCACAAAAATGCACTCATAAGTTCCGGATCAGTTTTTGCTTACAGTTCACACCACACGCAGTTCCAGTGCAGTTCCAGTGCAGTTCCAGTGCGTATTTGATACAATTTGCTAGGTTCCAGTACAGGTCTGTGCAGAAAAAATGCAGCACGCTCTCCTTTTTTTTCTGCACCGGAAAAACTGTCCGGAAACTGACTGCACTGGTATGAACTAGAGCCATTGGAATACATGGAAAACACTGCATGCATTTTTAGTGCAGAAAAAAAGCGCACGGAACTGCATCTGGTGTGAACTAGCACAAAGAGCGTTTTTGCAGCGTTTTTACATCGTTTTTGCGGTGTTTTGTGTTTTTTTTACAGTTTTTTTTTAGACTGTATACAGTCTAAAAAAAAAAAAACGCCAAAAATGCATCAAAAACGCTCTAAAAACGCTGCAAAAATGATGTACTTACGTTTTTGATGCTGGTCCATTGAATTCTATTACACGCAAAACGCTGCATTTTGCATGAAAAAAGTCCCTGAGGCTCCATTCACACTAGCGCGTTTTTTGATGCATTTTGCATTTTGCAGAAATGCACGGGAATTTTTTAACATGGGTTCCTATGGAACATGTTCACATCAATGCCTTTTTGTTTCTCTGCATTTTTGGAAAGGGTCGGGGACTTTTTTTCATGCAAAAAGCAGCGTTTTGCATGTAATGGATTTCAATGGACAAGCATCAAAAACGCAAGTGCACCGTTTTTGCAGCGTTTTTGCAGCGTTTTTGGTGCGTTTTTGGTGCGTTTTTGCCGTTTTTTTTTTTTTTTATTTTTTTTTAAGACTGTAAAAAAAAATAAAAAAAAAATAAAAAAAAAAAAAAACGCAAAACGCAAATTGCGGCAAAAACGCGGCAAAAACGCCGCAAAAACGCTACAAAAACGCTGCTCAAAAACGTGGCAAGCATGAAAAAAAAAACCTCCAAAAACGCTCAAAAGCAACATGCATAGATGTGAATCGAGCCTGACCCTTTCCAAAAATGCAGAGGTACAAAAATGCATTGATGTGAACATGTTCCATAGAAACCTATGTTAAAAAATTCCCATGCATTTCTGCAAAATGCAAAATGCATCAAAAAACGCGTTAGTGTGAATGGAGCCTTAAAATCTTTGCAATCACCCAGAGGGGATATTTTTTTTCTCAACAAAAGCGGAGGTCCGCCCACCGCTGCAAAAATTAAAAAACAGCAGCTACACATACTGCAGCTGCTGGCTTTTAATAATAGGACACTTACCTGTCCTGGAGTCCAGCTATTTTGGCACTGCAGCTGATGTTTCCATCAGCTGTCGGGTGCTGCCGCCACCATTGCGGTTAAGGGAACCAGGCAGTGTAGCCTTATGGCTTCACACTGGGAACCCTACTGCGCATGCTCTCTCCTACTGGCCCGGTGGCATGGGAAGGAGGAAGAAGTCTAGCGGTGATGTCAATGGCCGTGGCTCCTGGAAGTGAGGACAGGATACCTGTCAGGTATCCCCCCCCCCGAAAGGTGCCAAATGTGGCAACGGAGGGGGGGACATCAAATGAGCGGAAGTTCCACTTTTGGGTGGAACTTCGCCTTAAGTTAAACATTAGCCCTGGGATGAAATAGGAGGGGAAATCCAAACATTTTGAGTCACCAGAGTAAGAGGTGAGGGAAAATCCTTAAATAGGGACCCGTGACGATTTGACAACTGTCCAGGGTAGAAATTATATTTAAATTGGAGAGATTTCCTTTAGTTTCCTGTTCTGTCTCCAAGACAGCAAATTAAATACTCCCGGTGAATTGACCCCAGTGTAACAGCAAGGCTGCTAGAATCTTCAGGAGTTCAATTATCTTGGGTTTACTGTAAATACTTGTATGGAACTGATTTTTTTTTAAACAACAGAAACACTAACCAGATTCACAGAGGCAGGCATGAAATGTATGGCAGCGTGAACCTGGATATCATGTTGACTCATTGTTTTATCACTGATGGGAATACAGAGATATGTGACACTCCCAAGATATAGCGATCAGGACTCAGGAGAAATGATGCCTGTCCTGAATCATATTGTAAAAGCTGAATCCACAATACTCTATTTAGTCCTATAAAGTTCTTTGGTTATTATACCGACAGATTCTGTTAGCAATACATTAATAGGAATCTTCTGGCCAGTGGCAGACATAGTACTATGTTAATAGGCCCCTGTGTGAGAACAAAATTTAGATCCTGCAATTTAATTAATGTCTAAGTACAAACACGTATTCACTGTGTATCGATAGAAGGATAGATAGATAATCATTAGTCATATACAAGTGAATGGAAGCTTTGTGATGTACAAAATTCTTCTACAATTCATATTATGTAACTTGGTTCAGACAAGGAAAACCCTGCTTTATTGTCTACCCAAAATGGCACCAAGAGGAAACGGGAGAAGTATTCTACACATCTCAGCACCAATGAGACTAAAATAAAGAAGGTGCTTGCTGCCTAACATCATTCAGATATTACAAACTAGGAGAACAGTTATGCCATTCATTCTTCATGCAAAATGCCTCTTGCTTCTCATCTGCCCTCTTTGTGTCACCATCGTCCACCCAACCCACATCTTATATAGCCAGAGCCCTAAATCTCAAAAGACCCATGTGGCCTACTTGAATTATGTATCTGTGGTTGCCTCTGATATTATATCAGACTGAATTTTTTAGACTTTAACCATTACAAAAATGCCAGTTGTAGGAATGGCATTCTAGTTCTTTAAGTCCCACAGTACCTGAAAGTCCAGAGTTTGTATATTGTCCGATTTAGATGAACATGTAATAAAATCACTTCTTAAAGGGATTTTCAATATACTTTTAGATTATTAATGAAAGACTTGTTAGCTAAAACCTAAAGATTCGATGTGATGTTCTACCAGTTCATAATCACATTATAACTGATTGCCCATCCAATGGGACTTCTCAATATTTTTGTGGGTGGACAGCTGAACATGAGCAAAATACTATGAATAAAACTCTCCATGTGCTGACATGGTTCACCCCAAAAATGACTGAAATATGTCACTGTGAACAATAGCTCAAGTATAAAGCCTGAAGAAAGAACCTAATAGGGTTTAAAAGCCTGCAACCCTAACAGAACTTAAAGTGATTGTACATGTTCCTTTTAAAAAAAAAAAAAATAACAAACATGTTATACTTACTTCCTCTGTGCAAGGGTTTTGCATATAGCGGCCCGATCCTCCTTTTCTTCAGTCCCCCAGCGGCGCTCCTGGCTCGTCCTCCGCATCAAGTGCCCCCACGGAGGGCCACATTCAATGGGGGCACTCATGCGGGTGTGCTCCCGAGTCCTGCTGCTGCGTCCATTCACATAGACAGCAGGACTCGGCCCCACCCCCCGGCTCCCGTGTCACCGTATTTGATTGACAGCAGCAGGAGCCATTGGCTCCTGCTGCTATCAATCTATCCAATGAGGACCCGAGACAGCAGCTGGAGCTGCTGAGCTCCCTCTCATCGCTGGAATGATCGGGTTCAGGTAAGTAAAAGGGGGGCTCTGGGGGGCAGCTGCACCACAACACGTTTTTCACCCTAATGCATAGAATGCATTAAGGTGAAAAACCACAAGACTTTACAACTCCATTAAAAAGTTTACTGTTATAGGGGAAATTTAAATATGCTTTTAGTGCCTAATCAATACTCATGAGTACTGAAATTTTGGCATTTTGTTTGAAGTTCTTCTTGAAAAACAGTAGAAAAAAAAACGTTCCAGTCTGCAGTACAGGTGAACATAGAGGAAGGGAGAAGGCCCTTAACACAGAGGTTAAATAGAGTTAAGACTTTGTTTAACTCCCTGAAAGTAGGCAAGGTAAGTATCCGTGGGTGGGTTAGTGTCCTATTAAGAGAACCTGCCATTTTCTATCGAATTATCAAAGGAACTGACTGATAAATAAATTGTGAACATTGATCTGGCACCAGAATTGGACACCAGAATTGATCAAAACTACATTTTGATATATTTTAGTCTATTCGCCCAAATCTGACTACACTGACAATACAACATTTTCTTTTGGATGAATACTGGAGTATATTTAACAGGAGAAAGTCAGTTACTACACAAATTTATTCAGCTGTTTCCCTGTCATATTTCTATCATGTATGTAGTAAAATACAAATAAACTTTTTAAATATAACAGCTGTAATGACTTTTTACATTTTGTCATACAATGCTTTCTACTGAAAACACAAACCATAAATACTGTGAGTCACCCATGATGTGATCAAATTTTCCCCACGCTAAGACATTATTTATAATTATATATCCGTCTGCAGGGACCGTTTCTTCAGAAGAGCCTGTAAACTGCTGTTTTTTTTTCATAAAATGCATCATTTTTAGTGTCTGCCTAACAGGAAAAGGACATTCACCAGACCTGCGGGAGACAGCAGATGTCTGGCTTGGTGTGTCACATTATACTATATATATTACATGGTACACATTTGTAAGTGCCCAGTACACAGATTGGTGTTAACTGAGAAAAGAGCCATGATGTTTTGTATTACTAAATGGTGTTATTATAGCTGTGTTTCTTGAAAGAGAAGGATAAATTATTGTCATTCATGGGCACCTCCGGTTTCCGGCTGGGAAGATCTCACTTCCTGTCTTGCAGATGCAACAAGAAAAAAGAGGAAACCTCCCTAAAGTCGGGTCATTCTTAATCAGAAGATACGCCCTCACCTTCTTCTCACCTGACAACTCTAAAATGTTGTATTTCCTATCACTTTCTGTGTTGATGACAATGGTCATGAGGACAAATAATAGGGCTTAGTCTCTCCAGTGGGGATACAGACCACATTAAATCTTGGTAGAGGGTTTAAACCCCCAATTTATTCAGATCTAACAAAAAAAAAAGAGTTTTGTCTTTACATATACTTTAACTGCTTTAATAAATTGGAAATAAGTCTCTAAATAAATATAAAGCAAATCTCCACTCAAAATACTGCCGTCCTCAGTGCCGGATACCCATCACACACAACCTTTGGTTCCCAAAGCAACATCCCTCTGCTAGGTTCAATCCTTTTACAACAAACATTTTAATCTTTTAGTTATCCATTTCTAACCTGAATTATACTATTTTGGCAACGTTGAAAATAAGGTTATAGAAATCACATGGCACTATTAACTAACTATTCAAGGAAAAGCAACCCTTTTGCCTATACTACCTATGGGCACAAGCCTAGTATGCCTAATTAGGAATCTGGTCCAAGCCATCCCCATGTCCAGTGGCCCATATGGGCCCTTTCACTGGACATGGGAGCAGCAATTGGTTTGGACATAGACTTAAAATTAGGTCTCCAGTAGCAAAGTGAAACTAGTTTCAGAAAGGCATACAGGGTTTTCCAGTTAACAAAAGTAATTTGGGGGAATTCAATGAAGCTTTTATAACACTTTTCTTGCAGTAGGTCTCTTTAAAACTTCCTTTGCCTAAGTCAGGCAAACATTTGCTATGGTATTGGTAACAGTATTGACAGGCGTGCACAAATTCAGGTGGTTCTTACTACTGCCATTTTAAGAACCCATCATTATGGCTGAGGGAGATTTAAAAATAACTTACTGCCAGTTTGCAGATTACGAAATTGGCAGTAATTAAGACCAACTCTGAGTTGGTGTACAGAGAGACCCCAGTACTCAGAATAAGGCATTTTGTGCTGGGAAGTTGTCATGAATGTGACAGCTGTACAGGGCTTGTAGTTGCTAGGATGCTGGCTGCCACGGTGGAGGGATCTGTGGAATATAGTGGGTAGTTTGTGGTATTTGTCTTTGTTAGATGTTTTTACTGTTGAGATAAGTTATCAGCCACTGAGGATGAGCGCTGTTATAAATGACTTGGAGACTTGCAATGTGAGAAGGAGCAGTAAAACACAACCATTGTGTAGAACTGCAAGAAAAATATTAATGAAAATAAATATACATAACAAAAATTATCAGTTGCCAGCTAACACTTAAAAAGTGATTCCACAACACTTTGTGCTACATAATGCGTATTGGGGGAGGGGGGGCAGAGCTTAGGGCGTGACGTCACCCTGCAGTCATCTTGGATTTCAACTGGATGCTGGCCCTGTATCTTATACGTTTCAAGCTAGCACTGGCAATAATGCTTTATTTGTAAGTGCAGTTGTACTTTTTAATTTACTTGAGTTATATGTTTAAATGGAGAACACTAGGTCTTATCTTTTTCTCTTTTCCTACATGCACTCTTCTTGCACCTGATGATGGGATGTGCCTATGTGTGGTGATATTGAGGATAAAGCGTGATACCAGGAGTCGCATTCTCTGAGAGGAACAAAGTGCTTTATGACCTTGCTGGCAATGCAGGGGTCATATCTGTGAGGTGAGCGGCCATTGTTCACTGGTGGTGGAGACACAAGGCACTTCTCACTTTAGAAGGTTGCACTGTATATTTTCATCACTGTGGTAATTAAATTAATTTTGGACTTTACGATTATACATTGTGGACTATTTAAATATTCACAAGAGAAATTGTTATATTATTCACTAAAGTATTTATTACTAATTTTGGGTTGCGCTGCACTCATTTTGGAATTTCTTTATATTATAAGCAAAGCTTATTACAACAGTACATAGAAAGGGTATGCTAATCAAATTATTCACAGATACAGTATATGGATGGAAGTATTTACAAATCAGTTAGTTTGATATAATCATTAAACTATGCATCAGCAATCAACTAAAATATGAGAGTCCTGTTAGGTGGCGGAAGGAAAGAAAACCACTCAATTCCCTCATCAACACAGTCAGTGTTGATGGGGGATTGCCTCCCGCAACGTTATTGTATTCTGCTAGTGGGGGGGAGGGACGTGGGGAGCTTTCCCGGCTAGCAGAATACAATGATTACTGCTAGCGGCTATAGCTGCTGGCAATAATCATATGTAGAAAAATCTGACAGGCTGGTTGTACCCAAGTTGATCAATGGATTGACTTGGGTACAAATCAGCCTGCCCATACATCGATCGAAATTCGTCTGGTCCCCTCCGAACCAGCTGAATTTTAATCCATGTATGGCCAGCTTAAAGCTTTGCTTTGAGACAGCTGTTTCAATAATAAGTTGCAATGTGTATTCCCCAACATACACCACAGTTTACCTTTTAAAAATAACTGTGGCTATAGTACAGCTACCAAACTGTTATTTACTATGTAACGCAGACACATGGAGGTATGAAAACATGTTATTGAACAAGTTGCAGACGGTTCTATGGACCATACAAATACAGTAATAACCATTCCCTGTAGTCTTCAGCTCTGCTGACTCCCTCTGATCTCCTAATTTTCACTTTTTTCTAGTGAGACCCCTCCCAACTTTCTAAGATAAGAAACCACGCCCCCAATTATGGAACAATGCTTTTAGCTGTTTATAGAGTTTTAAGTGTATTCATCCAGCTTCCATTCCATTAGTGCTATAGCATTTCTTGAATTATCTAGTTTTCCACTTTGGCAACTTCTTTTGCTTGTAGACTGCTGTAGATGTCCAGTGTTTTACCATTTTGGCAGAAAAATGGGGCAGGTAATTCCAAAAGAAAATGAAATGACTTTTGTATTAGGCTGCATTCACACCTTAGTATTTTTAGCTCATAAAACGCTCGCAAACGTCCGAAAAAATGCCTGAAAAACGCCCAACAAGCAAAATCCCATTCATTTCAATGGCACCTGTTCACATCTGAACAATTTGTCACCTGAAGCAAAATGCCTGAAAAATGCCCTAAGCTCAAAAAAGAACATGAGCTTCTTTGGGGCAGATCACGGGCGTTTTTCTGCCTTTTACATTGGTGACCTGAACAAAATCGCTGCAAAATCGCGGTAAAAACACTGTAAAAACAGCACGACTTTGAAACGCTCAGGTGTGAATGCAGCCTAAAAGAGAGTATATGTTGAAACATCAAGATTTCAGTTGCAGAGACATGAGTTTACATCAGTTTCACATCAGTTTGCATGCGCTTTTCAGTGAATTTTTATGCACGTTGACATCAGTTTTCATGTGCATCAGTTATGTGCCCTGTTGATGTTGCATTGTTTTTTTTTCTGTGCAGACAAAATCTGCATGTGATTCCAGTGTTGTGGTGTGAACATGGCACATGCCTGGTATGATGCACATTACAATTTATGTAGAAATGAATGGGTAGCTTTTCAGTCAACCCAATCACTTTCATAAGAAAGCCGAAATATAGCAGCTGGGAGTCTGTGTACATGTTGGTTCTGCTGCCAATATAATAAGCCTTATGTTGGTGGCAGCAAAAGGGGTAAATGGCTCCTGAGGATTCCAGAGGTTGCTTTCAACAGATCTGTACCCTTGCCAAAAAGGGCCAATTATTAGATTAATTATTTTATATTTTCCTTTTAAAAAAAATAAATAAAAAAATATGGACAGCAAATAATAATAAAAAAAATAAAACACTGAAAGCAAAAGTACATAAATAATTCAAAATAGACAGAAAAACACAAATACAAACAATGCTTAAAAGAGTAACTTCATTTTTGACTAAAAAACAGTCCTCTCAAGATGATATATGTACAATACATTGTAGGGATTTAACAAACTTCGTTACAGATCCCTACCTTTTCTACTCTGAAGAAAAAGCTGTATGGTCCACAAAATTTTTTGGATACTGATTCTGAATGGGAGTGACTAATAAATTTGAATTAGCTGGTGCACTTGGAGCGCTTTTATGAGAAAAGCTGCCGTGTCTCCATCCCTTTAAATATGATTAACTCCTAAGGAGCTTCTCACCAATTTTTTTTTTTTTTTGCAGAGGATGCCAAAATCACAACTTTTATCTTAGTGCAGAGCAGGACATTACATTTCTGAAGATGTTTCGTGCACCAACTGTGTAAAAAAACCTCCAAGTTTCCATATTGCATTGACTTTATAGAGAATTACAAATTGCAGTTTGAAAGGGAAATTTAATTTTTAATAGCATTACATTGCAATATGGTTTGTGCAGCAAATGTATATGCTATATTGATTTTTTTTTTATGCTATTTTTTTTTTTTTTACAGAAAATTTTTGAATGTGGTCAGTTTTTGACAGACTGGGAAACAACCTGGGCCTTAACCCCTTCGAAAACCTTTGGACAAGAGTAAAGCGTAGTGTTGGAAATGAGAGACCAAGAAACAAATGAAAACAGAATCTATAATAATCTGTAATAAAAGGTTGCTATCATATTATTATACTTGAAGAACTGAGCCCAAGTTTAGTAAAAAATAAGTACAAAGGACATTGCTTATGTTTAATGTGAAGGGTTCCTTGTGCTGGTGGCGACTGAAATAGTGAAAATCTGAAATCTGAAGTCCTCTGTCAGCTCCCATACCCCATAGTGATAATCTTTCTGTGCTCACATCAAGAGTACTGACTATGCCCGCCTTTTCTTCCCCCACCTCCATTCATAGAAGCTGTACTATAGCTTTAATGAGTGAAAAGTGATCTATAAATGGAGGAGATGGATCTTTCACTCATCTGTAAATTCTCCAGTCATAGATTTGTTTTCATTCATGGAAGCTATATTACAGCTTCTATGAATGGAGGAGTGGGCAGAATGGGTAGGCATATTCAAGGCTGATGATATGCGGGTACAGCCGGTCCACCTGTACGGGGCCCAGGACACATCAGGTCAGCAGGGGGGCCTGGACACCAAGGAAAATTGGATTGCGAACAGAAGAGGGTGATCAGTGAGGTGGAGAGGGCAATTACTGGAACTGATCCCCTGTGTTGCGCTTTCTACAGCAGCTGAAAACTGTCAGGAAGGAGAGAAACAGAAGCCTTCTTTCAGTTGCTGCAGAGAGAAGCAGACATGGTGATGTAATTGCCCCCCAACGCACTGATCACTCCCTCCTGTCTACAATCCAATTCCCCCTTCTGTGCCCTTTTACCCCCACACTGCTGGCTTCTCTTTCAGCTGCTGCAGGAGCGAACTACAGGGGAATTGTTTCCAGTAATTCCCCCCTCCCCCCTGTCCACGAACCGATTCCCCCTTCTGCCTCTGCCTTCCTGTGTGCCCCTTTCCCCTGCACTGTGTCAGGGCTGGGCTCAGCTCTTCCTTCTCAGAGCAGGCCGCTCAGCTATCAGTTAATTGCCAGCTCTAATCTATCCACAGTGACTCACCCGATGATGATATCCCGTTCATCGGTCCTGCTGGCTACTTAAGCTGTTCAGTCCAGATCCTCTCTGCCTTCGCCTGGTCAACATATCAAGAGACACTCTCCTGTGTTCCTGTTGAAGACTCGCTTGGCTGACATCCCTTCTGGTTCCTGATCCTGCTTGCTGTTCCACTACGCTGATTCTCCGGTTTCCTGATTTCCTGGCCTGTCCTGAAGTACACTGATCTCTGGCTCCCTGACGTCCTGGCTTGTCCGACTATCTGTTCCGGTTAACGAACTCTGGCTATGATTTGACTACGTTGCTCTGTTTACCTTTTAGTATTATTATTAAACAAGTGTGATTTTAACTGCATTTCTGTCTTGGTCTGATTCATGGTTTCTGACACACTGCTGGCTTATAAGTGAAGGCCATGAATTCAGAAGATGCAGTCAATCCACTTGTTGGTAATATTTTTCATGGTTGGATGAGCTGGATCACTGTATGGATCAGTTTGCCATAGCGTTACAGATGCTCCTGAATCAGATGGCTCACCTGGAATCTCCCGCTGTGGCTGCTACTGTTCAACCTGTGTTGCAGGCCGCCCCTGCTGCTGCTGTAGTCTCTGTGCAGGCACCCGCATCGAGTATTACCTCTATAAGAGGTATGTCTGGTTCCACTCCTCTTCCCCAGCGATTTGGGGGCGATCCAGTTCAATGCAGAGGGTTTCTCAATCAGGTTGAGATATACTTTGAGATGCTGCCCCAGGTGTTTCCCACAGACAGAAGCAAAGTAGACTTCGTGATATCTTTGCTTTCTGAGGGAGCCTTGGCCTGGGCAAACCCTCTATGGGTGACGCAAAAACCCGTTGTCCTGAGTTACCCAGAGTTTGTGGCTTCCTTTAAAAGGGTATTTGACGTTCCCGCATGCTCCGCTTCTGCTGCCAAGTGCCTCATGTCCATCAAACAGAGTACGAGAACTGTTGCCGATTACGCCATTGAATTCCGTACTCTGGCAGCAGAGGTTACGTGGAACAATGAGCCCTTGTGACTGCTTTTTCTCTTTGTGAAGAAGAAGTGGTGAACTGAGAACTTGTATTGATTATAGGGGTCTCAATCATTTCACGGTTAAGAATGCTTATCCAGTTCTGTTGATTGCAGAGTTATTTGACCGCCTCAAGAGAGCAACGGTTTTCACGAAGCTTGATTTGAGAGGAGCATACAATCTCGTGAGGATCAAGGGGAGCGACAAATGGAAAACTGTGTTTAATACTAGAATTATGAGTACCTCGTAATGCCATTTGGCCTTTACAACCCTCCGGCAGTTTTCAAGGAATTTATCAACGATGTCCTCCGAGATTTGTTGCAGCTATGTGGGGTGGTTTATCTCAACGATATTCTAATTTTTCCAAGTCCCTAGAGAGCCACCACACAGATGTCTGTCGTGTGCTTCAGAAACTGAGAGAGAACAATCTCTATTGTAAATTGGAGAAGTGCGAGTTCCATCATGAACAGGTTAAATTCCTGGGTTATGTAATTTTCACTGCCGTTTTTTTGATGGACCCATAGAAACTTTCAGCAGTCCTACAGTGGCCCCGACCCTTGGGTGTACGTCCTCTGCAAAGTTTTCTTGGCTGTCGTGCTCCAGACTTACCATTCTCCCAATGCTGCTGGCCAACCAGGGAAGAATCAACTTTTTTGCGCCATTTTCCAACAATTCTGGTGGCCTATTCTACATGCTGATATAACCTCCTTCATAGCTGCTTGTTCCGTGTGTGCTCAGAGTAAGACACCACGACACCTTCCAGTGGGACTCCTACAACCCATACCCAATGGAGAGAGGCCTTGGACCCACCTGTCAATGGATTTCATTGTGGAGTTACCCAACTCTCAGGGCAACACAGTTATCCTTATGGTGGTCGATCGGTTCTCGAAGATGTCTCATTGTATTCCACTTAAGAAGTTCAATATAAAATATGTTGGTGCGCTTATCAAACTATCCCCATCTGTTGGAGTGGTGCTTATATATAAAATCCTGAACCATAAAAAACACCCTGATTTAATCAGTAAAGTGAATAAGTGCAAATAAATAATCAATCAATAAAGTGAATAAATGCAAAAAAATGCATCAAAAAAACATATACCCTAATATCACAATCAGTAAAGTGAATAGGTGCAAATAAATCTATCCATCAATAAAGTGAATAAATGCAAATAGATGCATCAAAAAGCATATAAGGGAACACACATCCCTAGATATATGTAGATGAAAAAAAAAAAAGAAGAAGCAATAAATAGTGTCTGTTTGTGTTAATCCAGCTGAGGTCTGAATGTCCTATCACTTACCTTTGATGAACTTGCTTGTATTTCAATTCTCACAGATCACAGTTGCATGATGAATTACATTTGAAAGGTGATGATTCACATAAAGATAAAAGAAAAAACATAATTGCGCAGTGTTTTAAATGCTACAAGACTGGGCAAACAATGTAATCCACTCACACATTTGCAGTAGCTGAATCGCTTTTGTTATAATGGCGGGCAGCAGGGCCGTCTTTAACGCAGGGCAAAAGGGGCAGTTGCCCTGGGCCCTGTCATTGCTGTGGGGCCCAAAGCAGCTGCCACTTAAGCCCTGCGCTGCCCGCAGTTTTTGCGGAGTAGCGGGGGGAGCCGATCCCCCCCCTGCTCTCCCAAGCGGCTACATTAATTATACAGGAGAGCGGGACAGCTGCGGGCTTCATGTGTTTGAGCCCGCTCGTCCCGCTTCTCCCTCTGTCAGGAGCTGAGCACCAGAGTCAATGACAGAGCGAGAGCGGCACTCTGTGTTCCTCCCGCCCCCACCCCCGCCTGGCAGACCTGTGTAGCACACAGCCGAGTGAAGTTTTCTGGCTGTGTGCTGGGTCGGATAGGCGGAGACTGTGTTGCACCGCCGTGTGACCAGGTAAGAAAGAACAACGTGGAGAGAAGGGGCAGGGGATCCATATGTGCAGACTGCAGAGAATTGATGGCACAGAGGTGGACATGGGGGGGGGTACAGAAGTGAGGGGTGGACATGGGGGGGTACAGAAGTGAGGGGTGGACATGGGGGGTACATAGATGGACATGGGGGGTACAGAGGTAGACATGGGGGGTACATAGATGGACATGGGGGGTACAGAGGTGGACATGGGGGGTACAGAGATGGAAGGGGTACAGAGGTGGACATGGGGGGTACAGAGATGGAAGGGGTACAGAGATGGACATGGGGGGTACAGAGATGGAAGGGGTACAGAGATGGACATGGGGGGTACAGAGGTGGAAGGGGTACAGAGGTTGACATGGGGGGGTACAGAGATGGAAGGGGTACAGAGATGGACATGAGGGGTACAGAGGTGAACACAGGTGGATGGGGGAACAGAGGTGGACATGGGGGGGATACAGAGATGAACCCAGAGGTGGACGGGAGTACAAAGGTGGACATGGGGATGTACAGAGGTGGACGGGGGGGGTGGTACAGAGGTGGAAGGGGTACAGAGATGGACATGGGGGGTACAGAGGTGGAAGGGGTACAGAGGTGGACATGGGGGGGTACAGAGATGGAAGGGGTACAGAGATGGACATGGGGGGGTACAGAGATGGAAGGGGTACAGAGATGGACATGGGGGGTACAGAGGTGGAAGGGGTACAGAGATGGACATGGGGGGTACAGAGGTGGAAGGGGTACAGAGATGGACATGGGGGGTACAGAGGTGGAAGGGGTACAGAGGTGGACATGGGGGGGGTACAGAGATGAACATGGGGGGTACAGAGGTGGAAGGGGTACAAAGGTGGACATGGGGGGTACAGAGGTGAACACAGGTGGACGGGGGAACAGAGGTGGTGAGGGGGTACAGAGGTGGACATGAGGGGGTACAGAGGTGAACATAGGTGGACGGGGGTACAAAGATGGACATGGGGGGGTACAGAGGTGGACATGGGGGGGATACAGAGATGAACCCAGAGGTGGACGGGAGTACAAAGGTGGACATGGGGATGTACAGAGGTGGACGGGGGGGGTACAGAGGTGGAAGGGGTACAGAGATGGACATGGGGCGTACAGAGGTAGAAGGGGTACAGAGGTGGACATGGGGGGGTACAGAGATGGAAGAGGTACAGAGATGGACATGGGGGGTACAGAGGTGGAAGGGGTACAGAGATGGACATGGGGGGTACAGAGGTGGAAGGGGTACAGAGGTGGACATGGGGGGGGGTACAGAGATGAACATGGGGGGTACAGAGGTGGAAGGGGTACAAAGGTGGACATGGGGGGTACAGAGGTGAACACAGGTGGAAGGGGGAACAGAGGTGGTGAGGGGGTACAGAGGTGGACATGAGGGGGTACAGAGGTGAACATAGGTGGACGGGGGTACAAAGATGGACATGGGGGGGTACAGAGGTGGACATGGGGGGGATACAGAGATGAACCCAGAGGTGGACGGGAGTACAAAGGTGGACATGGGGATGTACAGAGGTGGACGGGGGGGGGGGTACAGAGGTGGACAGAAGGGTATAGAGATGAACGTGGATGGGGGATGCAGAGGTGGATGGGGGATACAGAAGTGAGCTGTGGAGGGGGGTACAGAGTAGAGAACACAGGTGGACGAGGGGTACAAAGGTGGACATGGGGGGTACAGAGGTGGAGGGGGGTTACAGAGATGAACCCAGAGGTGGACGGGGGTACAAAGGTGAACATGGGGATGTACAGAGGGGGATGGGGGGGTACAGAAGTGGACGGAAGGATATAGAGATGAACATGGATGGGGGGATAAAGAGGTGGATGGGGATACAGAAGTGAGCTGTGGATGAGGGGTACTACAGAGGTGGATGGGGGGTACAAAGGTGGACATGGGGGGGTACAGAGGTGGACAGAAAGATATAGAGGTGAACATGGATGGGGGGTACAGAGGTGGACATGGGGAGGTACAGAGGTGAACACAGAGTTGTATGGGGGGTACAAAGGTGGACGGAAAGATATAGAGGTGAACATGGGGGGGGGGGTACAGAGGTGGATGGGGGATACAGAAGTGAGCTATGGATAGAGGGGTACAGAGGTGAGCTGTGTATGGGGGGGGGGGAGAAAGAGGTAGACAGGGAATACAGAAGTGAGCTGTGGATGGAGGGGTACAGACGTGAACGTGGAATACAGAGGTGAGCTGTGGGTGGAGGGGGGTACAGAGATGAGCTGTGGATGAGGGAGCAGAGGTAAGCAAAGTGATGTGCAGAGGTGACCAATAGATGGTAACTTTGCGGGAGGGAGGAGGATATGCAAGTACTGCCCCTTGTGCTGATTTTTTTCTGTGCCCTGCATGATACAAACACCTCAAAGTACACACCCCCAATCCCCGTGTGTCATCCTGGACTCCTATCTCCCCCTTCCCGCCATCATCTTGAACTCCCCCATCTCTCCCCCCCAATCATCCTGGACTCCCGTATCTCCCCCCCCCACCCATAATCCTGGACTTCTCTATCTCTTCCCCCCATCATTATTATTATTATTATACAGGATTTATATGGTGTCAACAGTTTGTGCAGCGCTTTACAACATGAGGGCAGACAGTACAGTTACAATACAATACATAAGTTTACGTGTGTGTTTTGTTTTTTAGAATGTTGGGGTGGAGAGACAATTTGCATGGGGGGGGGGGGGGGGGCCCAAGAATTTTTTTTGCCCAGGGCCCAATCAATAGTAAAGACGGCCCTGGCGGGCAGGTTCACCGCTCATACAGCTATCGCTGTGTTTGCTGAACACTATGCGAAGACGTCACTGACTCCTTCTCCCCATGCTTATCATCACATGTCACGTGACTTTCTCAAGGGATCTACAAGGGATTTTTTTAATCTACATATATCTAGGGATGTGTGTTCCCTTATATGCTTTTTGATGCATCTATTTGCATTTATTTACTTTATTGATTGATATATTTATTTGCACCTATTCACTTTACTGATTGTGATATTAGGGTATATGTTTTTTGATGCATTTTTTTGCATTTATTCACTTTATTGATTGATTATTTATTTGCACTTATTCACTTTACTGATTATATCAGGGTGTTTTTATGGTTCAGAATTTTATATATAAGCACCACTCCAACAGATGGGGATAGTTTGATAAGCGCACCAACATATTTTATATTGATTTATAGCAACAGGTGTCACAGCACTAATTGGTTGGTTGCAGCTTACACATTTCTTTTTGGTGTTTTGCTATTTTATAGAGAATCCACATCAGCGCTTTAGTTTTCTTTTTTTCCACTTAAGAAGTTGCCCACATGTAAGGAACTGGCTTCCATTTTTGCTCGGGAGATCTTTCGCTTACATGGGCTACCCAAGGTGATCGCCTGGACAGGGCTAGTCAGTTTGTGTCCCAGTTCTGGCAAGCCTTTTGTGCACAGTTGGGAATTCAGCTTTCTTTCTCCTCTGCATATCACCCGCAGTCTTAATGGGGTCGCAGAACGAGCCGACCAGTCCTTGGACCAATTTCTACATTGCTATATTTCTCATCATCATAACAACTGGTCAGACCTTTTACCTTGGGTGGAGTTTGCTCACAATAGTGTCTTGAATTCTGCTTCCCAATTGTACATGTTTATGGCGAACTATGGTTTCCAACCATCCATGCTGCCTGACTCCTTTGTTCCACAGAGCATTCCTGTGTTAGAGGAGCATCTCTGTGGTCTTCGTGCCACTTGGGTACAAGTCCAGGAGGCCTTGCGACATGCCAATGATAGGTACAGACTCCATGCTGACCGCAGACACCTGCCTGCACCTTCCTACCAGGTTGGGGACAGGGTCTGGCTGTCATCTTGCAACCTCTCTGTGTTTCCTCACTGAAGTTGGCTCCTCAGTTTATTAGGCTTTTCCGTATTCTCCCTAGGATTAACCCAGTGGCTTACGCTTTAGACCTTCCTTCCAATATGCGTATCTCAAATGTATTCCATGTCTCCTTATTAAAAACATTGGTCTGCAACTGCTTCACCACATCGGTACCACGTCCTCACCCTGTACAGTTTAAAAACCAGAGGAGTATGGGGGCGCATACAGTACCTGCTTCATTGGAAAAGGTACGGTCTGGAGGAACGCTCTTGGGTCTCATCCTCGGACGTACATGCCCCTGTCCAACTCCGTGCTTTCCATAGTTGTTTTTCCCTCAAACCTGGTTGTCCTCCAAGGGGGAGGGGTCGTTGAGGTGGGGGTAGCCCTTCCTTCTCAGAGCAGGCCTCTCAGCTGTCTGTTAATTGCCAGCTCTAATCTTTCCACAGTGACTCACCTGGTGATGATATCCTGCTCGTCAGTCTTGCTGGCTACTTAAGCTGTTCAGTCCAGATCCTCTCTGCCTTTGCCTTGGTGAAAACACATCCAGAGACTCTCTCCTGTGTACCTGTTGAAGACTCGCTTGGCTGACGTCCTCTCTGGTTCCTGATCCTGCTTGCTGTACCACTATGCTGATTCTCTGGTTTCTTGATTTCCTGGCCTGTCCTGAAGTACGCTGATCTCTGGCTCCCTGACATCCTGACCTGTCCAACTATCTGTTGCGGTTACCGAATTCTGGCTATGATTTGACTACGTTGCTCTGTTTACCTTTTAGTATTATTATTAAACAAGTGTGATTTTAACTGCATTTCTGTCTTGGTCTGATTCATGGTTTCTGACACACTGCTGGCTTCCCCTATTGTCTTTCCCACTGGTTGCTGTGGACACATAGGGCGATCGTTTCAAGATGGAGTACAGCCCTCTCTTTCCTGACTGAACACAGTGAGTGATTGGTATCTTTTAGATTTAGCAGGGTGGGGGTGGGGGGGCCCTGTCAGGTAGAGGTACAGGGCCCTGTGATTTCTAACAGCAGCCATGGGCATATTCGTAACTCTTGCTGAGTGCCTGTCATAGGTTCAGTGCTGGTATTAACTCCCGCAGCACCGGAAGATTACTGATGCGAGGTATAGGAGGGGGCCAGAACAGGGCCGACCCAAGACCTTGTGCTGCCTGGGCCCAATGAAATGCTGCCCTCCCCCCCAAAAAACACCAAGCCCACCAAAAGGCCCCCACATTCATTATTTTATATCATGATAACTAAAATTTAATTTATCAGAAAATCAGATTAAAAATGCAATAAATCTATTCCCTATTTTGTTGATGCTAAATTTTTACTCAAACCAATCTATATACGCTTATTGCGATTTTTTTTAACCAAAAATATGTAGCAAAATACATATTGGCCTAAACTGATGAAGACTTTTTTGGGATATTTATTATAGCAAAAAGTAAAAAATATTGTTTTTTTTTTCAAAATTGTTGCTCTTTTTTTGTTTGTAGCGCAAAAGATAAAAACCACAGAGGTGATCAAATACCACCAGAAGGAAGCTCTATTTGTGGGTAAAAAAAGGGCATTAATTTTGTTTGGGTACAGTGTCGCACAAACGCACTATTGTCAGTTAAAATAACGCAGTGCCGTATCTCATAAAATGGCCGTATCTCATAAAAATCTTCTGGGGCTGAAGTGGTTAATCAGGGCTGGGCAAGGCAAGTCTCTCTCAGGCTCTCATGTCTCATACAACTTGTGATGTGTGACAGTGTACTTACAGTACTCAGATTCGGACTCTTGCAGACAATGCTGCTATAGGGAACTCACTGGTGGCAGAATGGACAGGGTGAGAGTCAATGCCAAGCCTCCAGAACATGGACACAGTGACAGGCAGGCTGCAACACCTCAGGCAGTGGCAGGTGCTGTGCAGGTGGACTGTAGACAGCTGCTCAGCTCACACTCAGGCACGGCAGCTCTCTTCAGACGTGCTCCCTTCCCTCAGGCTCTGAGCCACGCTGAAGAAGATGGACTATGGAAAAGGTGGGTGGGGTGGAGGCAGAGCTAACTGTCTAGGCATGGAGGCTGAGCGCTCTGAATGCTGGAGAGGCCGCGGCCTCTGACATCACTGGTTGATAGGCGCCGGGCAGGCGATTATGGCAGCCAGTGCAGCGCATAGCCGACCAGGATTGGCCCTGCTCCTGCTGACTGATCCGACTTCCTCCTGACAGGTAGGGTATGGCCGGACGGCTACTAAGGTTCGCAGCCTATTGTATTAGGGTGTGCACCCCAGGGCCGATCCTAGGGTCACCGGTGCCTGGGTGCAGAAATATTTCTGGCGCCCCATGTGGGTGTGGTCATCTTACCAACTCCACCCCTTTACAAATGATTCTATGGCAACGACTCAAACACAGAGCTGCTCCCCTAAGAAGTCTTTGTTACCCTGAAATCCTCCCATGATCTCTTAACAATAAAGAAAATACAGGAAGAGAGAACACTAATGAGACCTGGAGGGGAGTCTCTCTGATCCACACAGAGAGGGCTTCTGTTAGAAAGAGTCCCCAGACATAATACAGGATACGGTCAGAGACTGCAGACATGATACAAGAGCTGGACAGAGACTGTAGACATGGTACAGGAGTTGGTCAGAGACTGCAGACATGGTACAGGAGATGATCAGAGACTGTAGACATAGTACAGGAGACGATCAGAGACTGCAGACATGGTGTAGGAGATGATCAGAGACTGCAGACATAGTGCAGGAGACGATCAGAGACTGCAGACATGGTACAGGAGATGATCAGAGACTGCAGACATGGTACAGGAGATGATCAGAGACTGCAGACATAGTACAGGAGATGATCAGAGACTGTAGACATGATACAAGAGACAGTCAGAGACTGCAGACATGGTACAGGAGATGATCAGAGACTGCAGACATAGTACAGGAGATGGTCAGAGACTGCAGACATAGTACAGGAGATGATCAGAGACTGCAGACATGATACAAAAGATGGTCAGAAACTGCAAACATAATACAGGAGATGGTCGGAGACTACAGACAAGATAGAATAGATGGTCAGAGACTGCAGACATGATACAAGAGACAGTCAGACACTGCAGACATGGTACAGAAGCTGGTCAGAGATTGCAGACATGATACAAGAGATGGTCAGAGACTGCAGACATAGTACAGGAGATGATCAGAGACTGCAGACATGATACAAGAGACAGTCAGAGACTGTAGACATGATACAAGAGACAGTCAGAGACTGCACACATGGTACAGGAGATGGTCAGAGACTGCAGACATGGTACAGGAGTTGGTCAGAGACTGCAGACATGGTACAGGAGTTGGTCAGAGACTGCAGACATGATACAGGAGATGATCAGAGACTGCAGACATGGTACAGGAGATGATCAGAGACTGTAGACATAGTACAGGAGATGATCAGAGACTGTAGACATAATACAGGAGATGATCAGAGACTGTAGACATAGTACAGGAGATGATCAGAGACTGCAGACATGATACAAGAGACAGTCAGAGACTGCAGACATAGTACAGGAGATGGTCAGAGACTGCAGACATGGTACAGGAGATGATCAGAGACTGCAGACATAGTACAGGAGATGGTCAGAGACTGCAGACATAGTACAGGAGATGATCAGAGACTGTAGACATGATACAAGAGACAGTCAGAGACTGCAGACATGGTACAGGAGATGATCAGAGACTGCAGACATAGTACAGGAGATGGTCAGAGACTGCAGACATAGTACAGGAGATGATCAGAGACTGCAGACATGATACAAAAGATGGTCAGAAACTGCAAACATAATACAGGAGATGGTCGGAGACTACAGACAAGATAGAATAGATGGTCAGAGACTGCAGACATGATACAAGAGACAGTCAGACACTGCAGACATGGTACAGAAGCTGGTCAGAGATTGCAGACATGATACAAGAGATGGTCAGAGACTGCAGACATAGTACAGGAGATGATCAGAGACTGCAGACATGATACAAGAGACAGTCAGAGACTGTAGACATGATACAAGAGACAGTCAGAGACTGCACACATGGTACAGGAGATGGTCAGAGACTGCACACATGGTACAGGAGTTGGTCAGAGACTGCAGACATGGTACAGGAGTTGGTCAGAGACTGCAGACATGATACAGGAGATGATCAGAGACTGCAGACATGGTACAGGAGATGATCAGAGACTGCAGACATGGTACAGGAGATGATCAGAGACTGTAGACATAGTACAGGAGATGATCAGAGACTGTAGACATAGTACAGGAGATGATCAGAGACTGCAGACATGATACAAGAGACAGTCAGAGACTACAGACATAGTACAGGAGATGGTCAGAGACTGCAGACATGGTACAGGAGTTGGTCAGAGACTGCAGACATGGTACAGGAGATGATCAGAGACTGCAGACATGGTACAGGAGATGATCAGAGACTGCAGACATGGTACAGGAGATGATCAGAGACTGCAGACATGGTACAGGAGATGATCAGAGACTGCAGACATGGTACAGGAGATGATCAGAGACTGCAGACATGGTACAGGAGATAATCAGAGACTGCAGACATGGTACAGGAGATGATCAGAGACTGCAGACATGGTACAGGAGATGATCAGAGACTGTAGACATAGTACAGGAGATGATCAGAGACTGCAGACTTGGTATAGGAGATGATCAGAGACTGCAGACATGGTACAGGAGATGATCAGAGACTGCAGACATGGTACAGGAGATGATCAGAGACTGCAGACATGGTACAGGAGATGATCAGAGACTGCAGACATGGTACAGGAGATGATCAGAGACTGCAGACATGGTACAGGAAATGATCAGAGACTGTAGACATGGTACAGGAGATGATCAGAGACTGCAGACATGGTACAGGAGATGATCAGAGACTGCAAACATGGTACAGGAGATGATCAGAGACTGCAGACATGGTACAGGAGATGATCAGAGACTGTAGACATAATACAGGAGATGATCAGAGGCTGTAGACATGGTACAGGAGATGATCAGAGACTGTAGACATAGTACAGGAGATGATCAGAGACTGCAGACATGGTACAGGAGATGATCAGAGACTGCAGACATAGTAGAGGACATGGTCAGAGACTGTAGACATGGTACAAGAGAAGGTCAGAGACTGCAGATATAATACAGGACATGGTCAGAGACTGCAGACATAGTACAGGAGATGATCAGAGACTGCAGACATAGTACAGGAGATGATCAGAGACTGCAGACATGATACAGGAGATGGTCAGAGACTGCAGACATGATACAAGAGAAGGTCAGAGACTGCAGATATAATAGAGGAGATGGTCAGAGACTGCAGTTCCTATGGACATTAGTAGATAATGGCCGATTGGCCCTCTCACCTGACCCAGCGATGGTTCCTCTGATCAGGAGTAAGCTCACTCTGAATTGCCCGTGGTGACTCCGCTGGGTAGCACCCAGATCTGTATTCTTCATTCCTTTCTCCGCCAGGGATGGCACCAGGCTGTGTGGCTTTCCCTCTGGTGGCGCAGGGCAGCGGGGTTTCCTCTCTGATGGTGTTCCCTGAGCACTGCCCTCTCCCTCTGGAGTCCTGGGTGCACTTCCCTGAAAGCTTTCCCAGGCTCCTGTATCTCTCTCTCTCCCATTCAGCTGAGCCTGCTGTGTGGACTGCAGTTTCCGTGTTACAGTGGGGCTGCCAGTCCTCGGGACTACATGTCCCACAATCCTCTTCTCCTTTTTCTATTCTATTTTTCCCTGGCTGATATGAAGGCGGGGGAAGAAACATAGTGGGAGGCTGTGCTGGCCAGCGCCGCTCACTAGTATAGCAGTGCACGTGCGGAGGAGAGGGAGGGGAAGGGGCGAAAGAAGAGCCTGCAGCTGCAGTGACGTCACTAGGGTTGGTGTCACCAGGTGCGGTATAACATGGTGTCACCCTCCTTCCACCAACTTTAGTCGCCCCTCAGTACAGACCTCCCTCCACTAAGTATAGACCCCCACTAAGTATAAACCCCTCTCTCAGTACAGACCCCCCTTCATCAGTATAGACCCCCCCAGGACAAACCCCCCTCCTCCATTAGTAGACCCCCACCAGGACAACCCCCCTCCATTAGTACAGATCCCCCCCAGGACAAAGCCCCCCTTCATTAGTACAGACCCCCCCAGGACAACCCCCCTCTATTAGTACAGACCCCCAGGACAAACCCCCTCCATTAGTACAGACCCCCTAGGAGAACCCCCCTCCACTAGTACAGACCCCCACAGGACAAATCCCCCCTTCATTAGTACAGACCCCCCAGGACAACCCCCCCTCCATTAGTACAAACCCCCCCTCCATTAGTACAGACCCCCCAGGACAAACCCCCTCCATTACTACAGACCCCCCAGGAGAACCCCCCCTCCACTAGTACAGACCCCCACAGGACAAATCCCCCCTTCATTAGTACAGACCCCCCCACCAGGACAAACCCCCCTCCATTAGTACAGACCCCCCCCAGGACCCCCCCCTCCATTAGTACAGACCCCCCGGACAAACACCCCCCCTCCATTAGTACAGACCCCCCAGGACAAATCCCCCCTCCATTAGTACAGACCCCCAGGACAAATCCCCCCTCCATTAGTACAGACCCCCCCAAGACAACTCCCCCTCCATTAGTACAGACCCCCCAGGACAACCCCCCCATTAGTACAGACCCCCCAGGACAAATCCCCCCTTCATTAGTACAGACCCCCCACCAGGACAAACCCCCCTCCATTAGTACAGACCCCCCCAGGACCCCCCCTCCATTAGTACAGACCCCCCGGACAAACACCCCCCCTCCATTAGTACAGACCCCCCAGGACAAACCCCCCCTCCATTAGTACAGACCCCCAGGACAAATCCCCCCTCCATTAGTACAGACCCCCCAGGACAAATCCCCCCTCCATTAGTACAGACCCCCCAGGACAAATCCCCCCTCCATTAGTACAGACCCCCCCCAAGACAACTCCCCCTCCATTAGTACAGACCCCCCAGGACAACCCCCCCATTAGTACAGACCCCCAGGAAAACCCCCCCATTAGTACAGACCCCCCAGGACAACCCCCCCATTAATACAGACCCCCAGGACAACCCTCCCATTAGTACAGACCCCCAGGACAACCCCCCCATTAGTACAGACCCCCAGGACAACCCCCCCATTAGTACAGACCCCCAAGGACAACCCCCCCATTAGTACAGCCCCCCCAGGACAACCCCCCATTAGTACAGACCGCCCCCCCAGGACAACCCCCCATTAGTACAGACCGCCCCCCCAGGACAACCCCCCCATTAGTACAGACCGCCCCCCAGGACAACCCCCCCATTAGTACAGACCGCCCCCCCAGGACAACCCCCCCATTAGTACAGACCGCCCCAGGGACAAATCTCCCTCTATCAGTACAGATAGACACATTAACACCCGGGCAGCAGCTAGAGAGGACAGTGTGCAGCCGCGCTGCCCGGGTGAAGAAAAGATCGAGACAGGCTGCAGGCAGCAGCTTAGGCGGGAGTGAGAGACAGCGGAGGAGAGAGAGAACCTGTGTCAGGCTGCAGGCACGGGCCGCCCCCCCTCCCCCCAGCGAAGTCACTGCGCGGCTGGTCTCTCTCAACACAGAGACCAGCCGCTCCGATCTCTGGCGGCTGCCCTCCTCTGACAGGAGGAGGAGGGAGGGGGGACAGGCTCTAGCAATGTAAAGCACAGCGGCGGCGGTGAGCTATTGCGGACAGAGCTACTTCTGGACACGGAGGGGAGGAGGAGGAGGGAGGGGAGCACTCTGGCGCTTCAGCGCCCCCACCTCTGTGGCGCCTGGGTGCACTGCACCCCGTGCACCCGCCTGGGACCGGCCCTGGTGCACCCCAAAGCTCAAACACACATGTTTGTGTTTATATATCTATATATACATACAGGGGGCTGCACATACAGGGATTCTTCCAAAGAAGTGGGTTCTTTAAATAAGTGGCACTTCTGCTCTTGCACCATCCATCTGAATATTTTCTTCTCTCTTCACAGGTAATCTGCGTTTATACTCCCATGTCCTGCAAACTGAAAATTGACTGGCTGCTTACATATATACTTGGTAATCTGCGTTTATACTCCCATGTCCTGTAAACTGAAAGTTGACTGACTGCTTACATATATACTTGGGAATCTGCGTTTATACTCCCATGTCCTGCAAACTGAAAATTGACTGACTGCTTACATATATACTTGGTAATCTGCGTTTATACTCCCATGTCCTGCAAACTGAAAATTGACTGACTGCTTACATATATACTTGGTAAATGTGTTTGTCACCGCTGTTTCAACTCCATCTGTAGCCATGTTCACATTATTTCAATGTTTATTTAGCTATTAAGTCTTACCTAAATTATGGGCTCCCTTATCTTTACAATTTTGGCCTCTTGGTCCTCCTGCAATTTGACTGTGATGTGAAAGCTTTGTTATACTAGCTGTGTGCCTTTATATCACCTCCTAATTGATTAATTGCCAGATTCCATCCACCCCCAACACAGTATATAACAAGGCTTTCTTAACGGGGGAACACATACAGGGGTTCTTCCAAAAGAAATGGGGTTCTTTAAATAAGTGGCACTTCTGCTCTTGCACTTCAGTGATTTGCACAAAGCAAACTACAAAAGACTGCAGGTGACCCCAGCTTCAAATTATCTCTCCTTCCTCTCTGAATTATGCACTCTTTACCTATCCTCCTTTTCACAATTGCTGCCTCTCTCCTCAAACTCTCTTTTCTTCACCCCTCTGCTCCACCCCACAATCTGTACATATCACCCTCACTTCTCCCCTCCCCCTATTACTGCACTCATCACCTCTTTCTAATTCTAAGCCCACTTGCTAACAAACCCCCCAGGATACTGAAGCATGTCCCCTCATAAAAATCACATTCTCATACTACCTTCCTTACTCTTCTGCTTCTCCTAATCGCTGGAGATATTTCCCCAAACCCTGGGCCTCCCTTATTTAACTGTTCCCAATACACCCATCACCATCACCCTACACCCTCTGACAGTAGTCGCAATCTTGCAATTTAGTCTCCATTCCTCCTCTTCCCAACACCAGCCTCCCTCTCTCCTGCGCCCTCTGGAACGCCCGCTCTGTCTGCAACAAACTCACTGCTGTTCATGACCTCTTTGTCACTAATTCCTTTAATCTACTTGCTCTCACCGAAACCTGGCTCCACGAACATGACACCCCTTCTCCTGCTTCCCTCTCCCAGGGTGGCCTTCACTGGACTCACTCCCCTAGGCCTAATGGAAGCAATGGGGGTGGAGTGGGATTCCTCCTATCCCCCCAGAGCACCTTCCAAGTTATTCACTCTCCTCCCTCTTTTTCCCTCTCTTCATTCGAAGCCGACTGTATACGTCTATTCTCTCCTACTTCCCTAAGAATTGCTGTGATCTACCGGCCCCCTGGACCATTATCGACTTTCCTTGACGAGTTCTCTGCCTGGCTACCCTACTTTCTCTCTTCGGAAATTCCCACAATCCTTCTCGGTGATTTCAACATCCCTGCTAATACAAACACTCCTGCTACTTCTAAGCTTCTTAGTCTAACCTCTTTATTTGACCTGAAGCAATGGGTACAGGCTTCTACTCACTCTGATGGCAACACCCTTGACCTTGTATTCTCCTACCTATGCACTCCATGCAACTTCTCAAACAATCCTTTTCCTCTCTCCGACCATCACCTTATTAGTTTCTCTCTCCCCCTGTCTTCCACCTTTCTCTCCAATCACCTAACCATCACCCGTAGAAACTTTCGCAACTTCAACTCCTCTCTCCTCTATTCTGCTACTGACCACCTCTATGACAAAATCTCTCCCCTGTCTTGCCCCAACCAAGCCACGTCCATCTACAACAAATCCCTGTCCTCCACCCTGGACAAGCTCGCTCCCCTCACTACACGCAGAATCAGGCCTCGACCCCTACAACCCTGGCAAACAGATGACACTAAAATTCTCAAAAAACGTAGTCGCGCTCTTGAGCATCTGTGGCACAAGACTAAGTATCTCAAAGACTTCAATCAATACAAATCTGCCCTCCAAAAATACTATTCTTTCCTCCACACTGCCAAGCAAACCTATTTTACAACTCTCATTAACACCTTTTCATCCAGTCCCCTTAACTCTTCTTTACCTTCAACTCTCTACTTTGTCCTCCACTGCCTCCACCCACTGACTTACTCACTGCCCAGGAGATCGCTAATCACTTCAAAAACAAGATTGATACAATCCGTGATGAAATCTCCACTCTACAGGTATCTCCCCTAGCTAAGACCCCATGTCAACAGGTACAACTGACACTCCCCCTATTCAAATCTGCTACTACAGACAAAGTTGCTAAACTCCTTTCTATCGCCCACCTAACTACCTGTCCCCTATTCCCTCTCAAATGCTACGGTCGCCCTCTGACCCCATCCTACACTCTCTAACCCACATCTTCAATCTCTCCCTCACCTCTGGCATCTCACCCAATGCTCTAAAACATGCACTGGTCACTCCCATACTTAAAAAGCCATCCTTGGACCCTACCAATCTTAACAACCTACGCCCTATCTCCTTGCTCCCCTTTTCCTCTAAACTACTTGAACGCCTGGTTTACAACCAACTGAGTGACCACCTCATTAAAAAAAACCTTCTTGATCCCCTTCAATCTGGATTTCGCCCTCAACACTACACAGAAACTGCTCTTTTAAAACTCACAAATGACCTACTAACTGCAAAAACCAACGGACACTATTCTGTACTCCTACTTCTGGATCTTTCAGCTGCCTTTGACCTGGTTGACCACCCCCTCCTCCTCAAAAAACTTTACTCCCTCTGTCTCCGTGACTGCGCTCTTCAGTGGCTCTCATCCTACCTATCCCAACGCACCTTCAGTGTCACTTACAACTCTACTTCCTCCACTCCTCTTCCCTTCTCTGTTGGGGTCCGCCAAGGTTCTGTTCTTGGACCTCTTTTATTTTCAATCTACACCTCTTCCGTGGGTCAGCTGATAGCCTCTCATGGCTTTCAATATCATTTCTATGCTGACGACACACAAATCTATCTCTCCACCCCTCAACTCACTCCATCAGTCTCCTCACGCATCACTAACTTACTAACCGACATATCTGTATGGATGTCACACCACTTCCTCAAACTCAACTTGTCCAAAACCGAGCTTATAATATTTCCTCCCCCACGTGCCTCTTCCCCTGACTTCTCTGTCAAGAGCAATGGCAAAACCATCCACCCGTCCCCACATGTCAGGGTGCTAGGTGTTATCCTGGACTCTGAACTCTCCTTTCGGCCCCACATCCAATCACCTTCCAAAGCTTGCCGCCTCAACCTCCGCAACATCTCTAAACTACGTCCCTTTCTAACCAATGAAACCACAAAGCTCCTGATTCACTCCCCGGTTATCTCTCGCCTCGACTACTGCAACTCCCTCCTCATTGGCTTACCTTTAAATAGACTATCCCCCCTTCAGTCCATCATGAATGCTGCTGCCAGACTCATCCACTTTACAAACTGCTCAGTGTCTGCTACCCCTCTCTGCCAATTCCTCCACTGGCTACCACTCACCCAACGAATTAAATTCAAAATACTAACAATAAGTTACAAAGCCATCCACAACTCTGCCCCCAGATACATCACTAACCTAGTCTCAAAATACCAACCTAATCGCCATCTCCGTTCCTCCCAAGACCTTCTGCTCTCTAGCTCCCTCATCGCCTCCTCCCATATTCGCCTCCAGGACTTCTCCCGAGCCTCGCCCACCCTCTGGAATTCGCTACCCCAATCTGTCAGACTGTCTCCAAATTTATCCACTTTTAGGCGATCCCTGAAAACTTTCCTCTTCAGAGAAGCCTATCCTGCCTCCATCTAACAACTGCACTATTTTCTCCATTAGCTCATCCCCCACAGCTATTACCCTTTTGTATAACTTGACACTCCCTCCTAGATTGTAAGCTCTAACGAGCAGGGCCCTCTGATTCCTCCTATATTGAATTGTATTGTACTTGTATTGTCTGCCCTAATGTTGTAAAGCGCTGCGTAAACTGTTGGCGCTATATAAATCCTGTATAATAATAATAATAAATATATATATATGCTATATTGTCAAAAGTATTGGGACGCCCGCCTTTACACGCACATGAAGTGTAATGGCATCCCAGTCTTAGTCCGTAGGGTTCAATATTGAGTTGGCCCACCCTTTGCAACTATAACAGCTTCAACTCTTCTAGGAAGGCTGTCCACAAGGTTTAGGAGTGTGTCTATGGGAATGTTTGACCATTCTTCCAGAAGCACATTTGTGAGGTCAGGAACTGATGTTGGATGAGACGGCCTGGCTCGCAATCTGCACTCTAATTCATCCCAAAGGTGTTCTATTGGGTTGAGGTCAGGACTCTGTGCAGGCTAGTCAAGTTCCTCCACCCCAAACTCATCCATGTCTTTATGGACCTTGCTTTGTGCACTGGTCCAAATCATTTGGTGCACTGGTTCAAATCATTTGGTGGAAGGGGGATTATGGTGTGGGGTTGTTTTTCATGGCTTGGGCTTGGCCCCTTAGTTCCAGTGAAGGGAACTCTTAAGTTGTCAGCATGCCAAGACATTTTGGACAATTTCATGCTCCCAACTTTGTGGGAACAGTTTGGGGAAGGCCCCTTCCTGTTCCAACATGACTGCACACCAGAGCACAAACAAGGTCCATAAAGACATGGACTTAGCAAGGGTGGTGGAACATGTACTTCAAGTGCAAAAAATTACATTATAATAGTAACTAAAGCATAAAATTAAGTGTAACAATCTAAAAAATAAAAATTCAAAAGTGCTATAATGGTGTGAACCTCCCAACTAAAAAGTTGTTGCACTTGAGGGTAATCTGTATAGCCAATATCTGTAGGAGGGGTTTCCACCATCCCTGATAAGTTTCATTTTATACAGTATGTCTTATTTTTAGTTTGATTTGTATTACAGTCAGGTCCATAAATATTAGGACATCTACACAATTCTACTCTTTTTGGATCTATACACCACCACAATGGATTTGAAACGAAACAAACAAGATGTGCTTTAACTGCAGACTTTCAGCTTTAATTTGAGGGTACAACTAAATCAGGTTACAACAGTTTGTATATGTGCTTCACACTTTTTAAGGGACCAAAAGTAATGGGACAGATTAACAACCATCTGTCAAACTTTCACTTTTTAATACTTGGTTGCAAATCCTTTGTATTCAATTACAGCATGAAGTCTGGAACGCACAGACATCACCAGACGCTGGGTTTCATCCCTCTGCAGGGCCTCTACTGCAACTGTCTTCAGTTCCTGCTTGCTCTTTGGGGCATTTTCCCTTCAGTTTTGTCTTCAGCAAGTGAAATGCATGCTCAATCGGATTTAGGTCCATTTCTTTCCCTTAAAAAACTCTTTGGTTGCTTTTGCAGTATGCTTCGGGTCATTGTCCATCTGCACTGTGAAGCGCTGTCCAATGAGTTCTGAAGCATTTTGCTGAATATGAGCAGATAATATTGCCCGAAACACTTCAGAATTCATCCTGCTGCTTTTGTCAGCAGTCACATCATCAATAAATACAAGAGAACCAGTTCCATTGGCAGCCATACATGCCCACACCATGATGCTACCACCACCATGATTCAGCAATGAGGTGGTATGCTTTGGATCATGAGCAGTTCCTTTCCTTCTCCATACTCTTCTCTTTCCATCACTCTGGTACAAGTTGATCTTGGTCTCATCTGTCCATAAGATGTTGTTCCAGAACTGTGAAGGCTTTTTTAGATGTTGTTTGGCAAACTCTAATCAGGCCTTGCTGTTTTTGAGGCTCACCAATGGTTTACATCTTGTGGTGAACCCTCTGTATTCACTCCGGTGAAGTCTTCTCTTGATTGCTGACTTTGACACACATACACCTACCTCCTGGAGAGTGTTCTTGATCTGGCCAACTGTTATGAAATGTGTTTTCTTCACCAGGGAAAGAATTCTTCGGTCATTCACCACAGTTGTTTTCCGTGGTCTTCCGGGTCTTTTGGTGTTGCTGAGATCACCGGTGCGGTCTTTCTTTTTAAGGATGTTCCCAACAGTTGATTTGGCCGCACCTAATGTTTTTGCTATCTCTCTGATGGGTTTGTTTTGTTTTTTTCAGCCTAATGATGGCTTGCTTCACTGATAGTGACAGCTCTTTGGATCTCATATTGAGAGTTGACAGCAACAGATTACAAATGCAAATAGCACACTTGAAATTAACTCTGGACCTTTTATCTGCTCCTTGTAAATTGGATAATGAGGGAATAACACACACCTGGCCATGGAACAGCTGAGCAGCCAATTGTCCCATTACTTTTGGTCCCTTAAAAAGTGGGAAGCACATATACAAACTGTTGTAATTCCTACACCGTTCACCCGATTTGGATGTAAATACCCTCAAATAAAAGCTGAAAGTCTGCAGTTAAAGCACATCTTGTTTGTTTCATTGCAAATCCATTGTGGTGGTGTATAGAGCCAAAAAGATTAGAATTGTGTTGATGTCCCAATATTTATGGACCTGACTGTATATGTGAAGTTGTGTATCAGAGACTGGTATTGTCGTAATATTGAAGCCTATTGAGATTTTTATACATTAGAGGATGTCACCATTATTGTTAAGTTATTAATCAGTAAGATAGCGCTGCACTTATTTCTTTGTGGTGTGGGAACACATAACAGTGCTTAGCGGCAGGCCTTTTACTGAAACTTTTTTATTTTACCTCGAGTAGTTTATTGTAAATAGTAGTGTGGTGATTACCTATTATCCTAAAGATCGGCATGTGGAATTATTAAACATCAACAGATTTCAGTTGTTGCCCCTCCAGGCCGCCCCCCCCATGGACCATGTGCCTGGCTGCTGAGTTTATCGCCCCATCCCTGCACTCAGTGCACTGATTGGCAGCACTGACAGGCAGCAATGATTGGCACTGATAGGCGGCACTGATTGGCAGCACTAATGGCACTGATAGGCTGCACTGACTGGCACTAATAGGCAGCACTGATCGGCACTGAGAGACAGCACTGATTGGCACTGATAGGCAGCACTTAGTGGCACTGATTGGCAGCACTAATTGGCACTGATTGGCACTGGTAGGTGGCACTGATTGGCACTAACAGGTGGCACTGATTGACACTGACAGGTGGCACTGATTGGCACTGGCAGATGGCACTGATTGGCACTGACAGAGGAGAGGGAGTTTCACACTGAGCCGATATTGACGCTTAGTGAAACTGTGTGGGAAACTGACATGTAATGTAACTGCATGCAGAGAGGGATCAGCTGTCAAAATTCAGCGGTAATGTCAAGGGTGGGCTGGACCCGGGGTGGGCGGGACCCAGCAGCTATCAAGCACCAGCCAATGATTGGGCTGCTTAAGAGACCCCATCCCCTTGGCTGGTGTTTGATAGCTGCTGGGTCCCGCCCACCCCCGACATCAACGCTCAATTTTGACAGCTGGTCTCTCTCTGCATTCAGTTACATTACGTGACAGTGTCACACACTCAGCGGCTCTGGCAAGCATCAATATCAGCTCAGTCTGATACTGTCTCAGAGGCAGCATGGGCTGTCTCACAGGCAGATCTCGAAGACAGCCGACACGGGTGACCGTACGGTTACAACTTGTCACTGCCGGCTGCCGCCCCTCTTAAAATGCCGCCTGGGACTATGGGCCTACTGGGTCCCATGGCAGGGCCGACCCTGGACAAGAAGATTGAAGATTTTGATTAAGACACAAGGGACAGTTTGCATTAAATATAAGTAACATCCCTTCTGCTGATTTATTTATTTATTTATTTATTTATTTATTTTTGCCTAAACTAAGGCTTTTCTAAAATATAGTTCATTCTGTCAGAAAGGTACAAACTGATTGTAATGGCGATCCAACATGCTATTGACATTTTTGTACATAAAAAACATATAGATATGATATTTATTAGTACTGTATATTAGATTCAATATTACATTTGGAATCAAATAGTATATAAAATGAGTTTCATCACATACACTATTCAAGTGCCCCCCCCCCCCAAAAAAAAAAAATCCATCAACCTTATAAAGAACAACAAAAACAAAGGAGTAGAATGTTTTTCAATGAGCAAAACTGTGATTTTGGCAAAATGTTGCAATTGGCGAATATAGTAATTTGGCAACAAAATCAATTTTGCCCAAATCACTCTTCTAATCCTCAGACGGCAATTATATACAGATTTGGCACACACGATAATCTTCAATATCATACTCTGTATGCATTAGCAGATATTAATACCATTGCACCTGTGCTATGTAGTATTGTTAACTCTCTTTAAATTAATATTTCCTATATTGCCTGGTAACCGCATCCTTTTAACAGTTGGTTATTGCTAATGATTTATTATTAAAGTTCTAGGTTACAAGTTAAATTAATTACTGCAACAGTATGTTCAAATGTAGTAATTAGAGCTTGGCAAATGTACAGTTTTCTGCTCGTAAACACTTGAAATTCACTTTTGTATGCTAGCAATATCTGTTGTTTTATCATTTTTAAATTAATTTTCACTTGTCAATTTTTTCATCTATTTTCATTTCTTCCCCGCTGCCTTTTTGGGATTGACTTTATTTTCAGATTCCGTCAGTTCAGTAAGTCAATTTGGCGGCCAAACGACTCTGCACAAACAGTGACATAATGAACCTCACAGTTAAATACAACTCTGCCCACCACTGTTTATACTCTGTGGCTTTGTTAGGCAACACTCGTTTTCTGTGGTCTATGGAGTTGCTAATTTGGTGCAGTCAGTCAAGCAAAACCCTCAGCATGGAATTTCATATTTCTAAACTGCCCCTCCCATCCTTGGCAGAAGAAATGTGTAGGGACACCTTATACAAAGAAACATAAAAAAAAATGTAAAGAAGGACTCCAGTTAGGGTAAATTGGGGTATAAAAACACTAAAAAAAAGCACCAGTGAACTAATTCCTGAACTTATTTGTTTTGGTTTCTTTTTATGTATGGATTGCATGGGTTGTTACCGTGTGGAAAATTTCATGCCAATACCACTTTGAAAAATAGATTTACTTAGAAAAATATTGACGTGTTCAATACTTACTTTACCTGTTGTATATAAAGATTATTCCTGATTGTCAGTTTCACACTGCCATGTATAGTTCCTCAGAAGCTAGGGAGAAGGGTAATCAACCTGCCGGGGCATATACGTCATATCTGTGTATACAGTATCTCACAAAAGTGAGTACACCCCTCACATTTTTGTAAATATTTTATTATATCTTTTTATGTGACAACACTGAAGAAATTACATTTTGCGACAATGTAAAGTAGTGAGTGTACAGCTTGTATAACAGTGTAAATTTGGTGTCCCCTCAAAATAACTCAACACACAGCCATTAATGTCTAAACTGCTGGCAAGAAAAGTGAGTACACCCCTAAATGGAAAAGAGTCCAAATTGGGCCCAAAGTGTCAATATTTTGTGTGGCCACCATTAATTTCCAGCACTGCCTCAACCCTCTTGGGCTTGGAGTTCACCAGAGCTTTACAGGTTGCCACTGGAGACCTCTTCCACTCCTCCATGACTGAGCTGGTGGATGTTAGAGACCATGGACTCCTCCACCTTCCATTTGAGGATGCCCCACAGATGCTCAATAGGGTTTAGGTCTGGAAGCATGTTTGGCTAGCCCATCACCTTTACCCTCAGCTTCTTTTAGCAAGGCAGTGGTTGTCTTGGAGGTGTGTTTGGGCTCGTTATCATGTTGGAATACTGCCCTGCAGCCCAGTCTCTGAAGGCAGGAATCAAGCTCTGCTTCAGTATGTCACAGTACATGTTGGGATTCATGGTTCCCTCAATGAACTGTAGCTCTCCTGTGACTGCAGCACTAATGCAGCCCCAGACCATGAAACTCCCACCACCATGCTTGACTGTAGGCAAGACACACTTGTCTTTGTACTCCTCACCTGGTTGCCACCACACACGCTTGACACCATCTCAACCAAATAAGTTTATCTCGGTCTCATCAGACCACAGGACATGGTTCCAGTAATCCATGTCCTTAGTCAGCTTGTCTTCAGCAGACTGTTTGCAGGCTTTCTTGTGCATCATCTTTAATAGAGGCTTCCTTCTGGGATGACAGCCATGCAGGCCAATTTGATGCAATGTGCGGCGTATGGGCTGACCTCCCACCCCCTCAACTTCTGCAGCAATGCTTACAGCACTCATACGTCTATTTCCCAAAGACAACCTCTGGATATGACGCTGAGCACATGCACTCAACTTCTTTGGTCGACTATGGCGAGGCCTGTTCTGAGTGGAACCTGTCCTGTTAAACTGCTACTCGGAAGTCGCAGACTTAACTATGTACTGTATCATATTTTGTACTAATTTGACCCTTGTATAATGACCACTACAAAGTGCTTATTGTTTATGTTTTTGTATCGGGGCCCCCACCCCTGTTTGGAGTTGAATAAACTTGATATTTGAAAAAAAAAACTGCTGTATGGTCTGTATGGTACCGTACTGCAGCTCAGTTTCAGAGTCTTGGCAAACTTCTTATAGCCTAGGCCATCTTTATGTAGAGCAACAATTTTTTTTTTCAGATCCTTGGAGAGTTCTTTGCCATGAGGTGCCGTGTTGAATTATCAGTGACCAGTATGAGAGAGTGAGAGTGATAACACCAAATTTAACACACCTGCTCCCCATTCACACCTGAGACCTTGTAACACTAACGAGTCACATGATACCGGGGAGGGAAAATGGCTAATTGGGCCCAATTTGGACATTTTCACTTAGGGGTGTACTCACTTTTGTTGCCAGCGGTTTAGACATTAATGCTGTGTGTTGAGTTATTTTGAGGGGACAGCAAATTTACACTGTTATACAAGCTGTACACTCAATAGTTTACATTGTAGCAAAGTGTCATTTCTTCAGTGTTGTACCATGTAAAGGTATAATAAAATATTCACAAAAATGTGAGGGGTGTACTCACTTTTGTGAGATGTTTAATGTTTAACTGCTTGCCGCCCGCCGTCCATCATATGATGGCCAGGCGGCGTGGCTCTCGTTCTGGGAGGACGTCATATGACGGCCCTCCATTTAAACAGGGATTGCGCATGCATCCCTGTTCCTTCGGTGGCGGCGTGTCACGGAGACACCGCTCACCACCGAGGGGGATGAACAGCCATCGGTCATGGCTGTTTACCACGTGATCGGCCGTGATGAAGTCACGGCCGATCACAGATGGTCCTGCCCCACTGTGCACAGCGCATGCGCGCATTCGCAATACGCGTGCACGTCGGTGGCAGCGTGTTCCCGGGAACACTGCTCGTCACCGATGATGGTAAACAGCCATTGGCCGGCGGCTGTTTACCACGTGATCGGCTGTGATCCTTCCACAGCCGATCACTAGATGTCAACAAACCGCGGTTAACGAGATGTTACCGGGTTCTCCTCCTCACACACTGATCGTGTGTGAGGAGGAGATTGCGCTTACAGTGTACACCAATCACACTGATTGCCCCCCCAATAAAGAGGACCTGTCATCGCCCATCACAGTACCTGTCACAGTTCATCTGAGTACCTGTCAGTCCATATGAGTACCTGTCACAGTCCATCAGAGTACCCGAGTACCTGTCACAGTCCATCAGAGTACCCGAGTACCTGTCACAGTCCATCTGAGTACCCAAGTACCTGTCACAGTCCATCTGAGTACCCGAGTACCTGTCACAGTCCATCAGAGTACCTGAGTACCTGTCACAGTCCATCAGAGTACCTGAGTACTCGTCACAGTGCATCAGAGTACCTGAGTACCTGTCACAGTCCATCAGAGTACCTGAGTACCTGTCACAGTCCATCAGAGTACCCGAGTACCTGTCAAACTCCATCAGCGTACCCGAGTACCTGTCAGAGTTCATCAGAGTACCCGAGTACCTGTCACAGTCCATCAGAGTACCCGAGTACCTGTCACAGTCCATCTGAGTACCCGAGTACGTGTCACAGTCCATCTGAGTATCCAAGTACCTATCACAGGCCATCTGAGTAGCTGAGTACCTGTCTCAGTTCATCTGAGTAGCCGAGTACCTGTCACAGTTCATCTGAGTACCCAAGTACCTGAGTACCTGTCACAGTCCATATAAGTACCTGAGTACCTGTCACAGTTCATCTGAGTACCCAAGTACCTGAGTACCTGTCACAGTCCATATGAGTACCTGAGTACCTGTCACAGTCTATATGGGTACCCGAGTACCTGTCACAGTCCATATGAGTACCGAGTACCTGAGTACCTGTCACCACCCTTCAGAGTACCCGAATACCAGTCACCAGCCCATCAGAGTACCCAAGAGCCTATCTGTAGCCCATAAGAGTACCCGAGTACCTGTCACCAGGCCATCAGAGTAACCGAGTACCTGTCAGAAGGCCATCAGAGTGCCAGAGTACCTGTCACCAGCCCATCAGAGTACCCGAGTACCTGTCACCAGCCCATCAGAGTAACCGAGTACCTGTCACCAGCCCATCAGAGTACCCGAGTATCTGTCTGCAGCTCATCAAGTTACCCGAGTACCTGTCTCCAGCCCATCAGAGTACCCGAGTACCTATCTGCAGCCCATCAGAGTACCCGAGTACCTATTTGCAGCCCATGCCTCATAGAATATACGTTGAGGTGTTTGCTTTTCAAAATGGGGTAATTTTGTGGGCAATTCCACTGTCCTAGTGCTCCAGGACCTTCAAAAGTGTGATAGGTAGCAATGAAATGAGATGTGTAATTTATGCTCCTAGAACACCTGAAGGTATTACTTCAATGTTGGACCTCTGTATGTGGCCAGGCTGTGTAAAAGTCTCACATGTGGTATCGCCATACTCGGGAAGAGTAGCAGAATGTATTTTGGGGTGTAATTTTTGCTATATAGATGCTATGTGTTAGAAATATCCTATAAATTGACAACTTTGTGTAAAAAAAAAAATGCGTTTTCATTTTTTTTTCCACATTTTCCAAAAACTTCTGGATAAAAATGAACCATTCAAAAGACTCATTATGCCTCATAGATTATACGTTGGGGTGTTTGCTTTCCAAAATGGGATCATTTTGTGGGCAATTCCATTGTCCTGGTGCTCCAGGGCCTTCAAAAGTGTAATCGGTGGTTGAGAAATGAGATGTGTCATTTATGCTCGTAGAATGCCTGAAGGTGCTACTTCAATGTTGGGCCTCTGTTCGTGGCCAGGCAGTGTAAAAGTCTCACACATGTGGTATCGCCATACTCGGGAAGAGTAGCAGAATGTATTTTGGGGTGTAATTTGTTGTATGCATATACTGTGTGTGAGAAATACCCTGATAATATGACAATTTTGTAAAAAAAATAAAAAAATAAAAAAAGTCTTAATTTTCCAAAGAATTGTGGGAAAAAATGACAACTTAAAAAAACTCACCATGCTACTTACTTAATACCTTGGAATGTCTACTTTCTAAAAAGTGGTCATTTGGGGGGTATTTGTACTTTCCTGACTTGTTAGTGTCTCAAGAAATGAGATTCACCTGATGTACTGAAGGCCTGATCAGATGTGATCAATTTTCAGAGATTGGCACCATAGTTTGTAGACTCTATAACTTTCACAAAGACCAAATAATATACACTAATTTAGGTTATTTTTTTACCAAAGATATGTAGCAGTATAAATTTTGGCCAAAATTTATGAAGAAAAATTACTAATTAGCAAAATTTTATGACAGAAACAAAGAAAAAGGCATTTTTTTTTTCACAAAATTTACGGACTTTTTTATTTATAGCACAAAAAATAAAAAACCCGCTAGTGATTAAATACCACCAAAAGAAAGCTTTATTTGTGTGAAAAAAGGATGCAAGTTTCATATGGGTACAGTGTTGCATGACTGAGTAATTGTCATTCAATGTGAGAGCGCTGAAAGCTGAAAATTGGTCTGGGCAGGAAGGGGGTGTAAGTGCACTGTATTGAGGTGGTTAATGAAACCTTTCAATCTACATTTCTGCCTAAGATTATAGTGGTCTACCATGATGGGTAACACATTCTATGGTCTGACACTGAAACAATTGTAGAAGCAAAATCCACAACAAAGGATCAATTTCTGTTTCTTAATCAGTAATTAAATGATGCTGTGATTATTTTTGATTCTGAGCCTATCCTGCAGAGTTTCTTTAAATTTAGTTGGACTACAATAAGCATTATCCAGGAAGTACATTTGACACTTTTAGAACTGACAGAACTTCAGGTAATACAGAAGACTTCTAATCGAGGATTAACAATAAGACAATTTTTGGATGCTGTATTTAAAGCAGATTCATTTAATCTCTAATCATTTTCCCAAATAACCTTCATTTACCTTAAAATATTTTCTGCTGCAAACCGATAATTTGAATTTACTCATTTGTGTAAAGCTAATGTCTCATTGACTTTTCATTTGTATGGATGCAGAAACCAATTAGAGACACATTTCTTTCATTCTGTACCCAGCAGGTAACCAGGATATAAGCGTATTGTGGAACAAAGCTTATCCTATACAAGCATACCTTCATGTAATTAATAACAGTTTCAATTCATGTCAAGAGCTCTTCCATTCATAAGCAAATCAAAGGTTATTTCTACTTTGACTATATGGGTGTTCTTCGAGCTAGAAAGGCAACCAGGACTAACAAATCATATTAGCCCCTATGGTTGTCTAGTGCTGTAGAAATAACATTGCACAGGGCATTCAGTTAACACTTTCAAAGAGGACCTGTGGTGCAACACTGGAAGACCAAATAGGCCATTTATTGTGGGGGATAGAATGCTGCTCTTTCTTTACTTTGTTATAAATCTTCTCAGCATTATATAGAGTGAACCTGTCAAGCTCTGGAAGGTGCATTAAAGTGAATATAAACCCAAGAACAAAAAAGTAGTACATTGCAATCGTTATATGTAGTAGTTGCATTTTCTTTTTTTTCAGGCTCTATTTTCATCTTCTTTTCCTAGAGTGACAAACGCACTTACTGTTCTGTATTTTGTGGAGGAGCAGCACACTTCTATTGTGGACTACAAAACACCTCCCTCCCTCCTCATCTCTCTCCTCATCATAAGGTAGGGGTGTTGTGCTGTTCACCGCGACAATGTGGGCAGAGTGGGCAATCCTACTTGAGAGGCATAAGCAATGTAGAGGAGCAGCGATGTCACCCTGGGCTGCGCCCTTCTGAATTGGACTATAATATACCCCTCCTTTCCTCATCTCATCAACATAGAGGGTGTTCTGTTGTTCACAATGTTGATTTGGGCAGACTTGATAATCCTAATTGAGATGCACAGGAGATGTAGAGGAGCAGCATTGTCACCCGCACTTCTAATTTGAACCACAGAATTCCTCTTTCTCTCCTTATCTTCATAACATAGATGTTTGTGTGTTTGATTTAGAGGAGCAGAGATGTAATCTTGGGCTGTCCTCTTCTAAATTGGACTACAGAACCAGTCCCTCTTTGCTCATCTCCATAACATGGGAGGGTGTTGTTCACAGCATTGATAAGGGCAGGGTGGATAACCCTACTTTAGATGCACAGGACACAGGACCCCAATTAATACATCAGAACACATCTGTTACTACACCTATCAAAAAAAAAAAACAGAAAAGAAACAACTATGATTTTTTTTTCTTCATGATTCCTGGCCCTTTTTAGGATCACACTTGTCAATTCTTATTCTTGGGTAAAGGATCCTTTCATAAGGATGGGGTCTAAGCTGCCCATAAAGGGATCAAAATTCAGTTTAGCAGGGACCGGCCAAATTTCCATCCATGTATGGACACTGTGGTTTTACAGAAGTCGACTTCTGTACAACCTTCCTGCTGGAAAATTTCCACTCGTTCAACGCTGTTCAATAGCTTAAAGCACTGACCAGTGTGTTCTGACCGTGGGGTAGGATCCCTGCTGTCAGAATACAATGACACAGCAGGAGGATTCCTCCATACACCTTGAATGTGTGGATGAGAGAATCAGGTCAGTTTTTTTTGTTCAACCTACTGGTTAAACACTAAATCTAACTCATCTACTGCATGGTCAGTTTTAGTGACAGATGCTGGTTCAGACATTCTTGCACTGGTTTTGTGATATACAAAAAGTGAAAATTTGACTGTAGCGAAATAAAAAAAAAAACATAGGCAGCTTTCAGACAGTTTATAGTTGTCATATTCTTCTTTCTTCATTAGATACATTCAGTCACTGTAATAGTAATCTGATGAAATGGCGGATGTAAAGGTATCTCTAACCCAAACTTTTTTTTTTGGATAGAGTAGAAGGGCTAGAACCTGTTGTGGGTTTTTATTGTTGCCTTTAGGCACAAGTGGCCAGAAATCCCTTCACTTCCTGTTCTGGAAACACAACAGAAAGTGAAAGGAACTCACCTCTAAGACAGCTGTCCCCAAAACAGGTGTCCATATTGGAAGATATCCCCTCACCCCCAGATCCAGTAACAACCATTAAACTTTGGACTTTTCATCATTTTCTGTTCCCATGACCAGTGATGTACTTAGGGGAATGCAGGGATATCTGCACTGGGGACCAGCACTCTAGGGATGCTAGCCAACCGCCCTAAAAAAAAAGTGCTATCGTCAGGCAGAAACGGTGCTGTAGTTCTAGTTCCAAAGGCATTGCAGTGCCACTTTTAATTGTCTTACAGCCACAGTTCAGAGCTGGGGGGGGTTCCTCCTCAGCTCTGGTCACATGTCACAGCTGAGGGGAGGACTCCCCTAACTTTAAACTGCCTGCATCTGGTAAGGTGATCTGCATTAAAGGTGAGGTCTGTACTGGGGGGGTCTGTACTGAGGGTGCCAGTACTGGGGTTTGTACTGGGGGAATGTCTTGCTGGAGGGTTATGCTGGTGGGGGGGTCTGTACTGGGGTGTTAGGCTGGGAGGGGCTATTTGTACTTAGGGTGTATGTACTGTGGGGTTAGTTTAGGAGGGAATCTATACTGGGGGGGGTCTCTATACTTTGCGCTGTCTGTACTGGGGGTGTCTGTACTGAGGGTATTTGTACTGAGGGGTTATGATAGGAGTAAGTTAATACTAGGGTTGTTTATGCTTTGTGGTGTCTGTACTGGGGGATATCTGTACTGAGGGGCATCAGTACTGGGGGGGGGCTGTACTAAGGGGTTAGGATGAAAGGGGGTCTATACTCGAGAGTGTGTGTACTTGGTGGTGTCTATACTGAAAGGATGTCTATACTGGGGGGTGTCTGTACTGAGGGGTGTCAGTACTGGGGGGGTTGTACTGAGGGGTTAGGATGAAAGGGGGACTATACTGGGGGGTGTCTGTACTGGGGGATGTCTGTACTGAGGATTGACTGTACTGGGGGATCTTTTCTAAGGGGTTAGAATGGAGAGGGGTTTGTAGTGGAAGGTGAGGGCAATGTGATTAACCCTGCCCAGTTCTTGTCTGCTGGACCACAGAATCCCCCCTCCCTCATATTACATAGATGAGGAGTAGGGTAGGTGTTCTGTTGTCCTGCCCTAGGGTCATAATGATGCTTCTCTATAGATAAAGGAAAGTGAGCCTACTGTCCCTTAGGACAGGAAAGTGTTTTGCTGTCCTATAAAAAAAAAAAAAAAAAAAAACAATTAAGAGAAAGAGAAATGCCCCAAAGGGGATAGTATGGGCAGGGAGCAACCAGAGGATCAATGGATAATAGATACAAAAGGAGTATAAAAAAATATAAATTTTATTCAATATACAAAGATAATGATAACAACATCTAAAAACATTGATGAAAATAGGGATGGGGTATAGAAAGACAGCTGCTAGATGCTGCAGCAAACAAAGGTTCTGAAAACAAACAGAAACAAATTGTAGCTGCAACAGAAAACCCTACATGTTTCAGAAAACACGAAAAGATTTGTTTCTTTTCATGATACTGTACTTCCTTCTTCAGGGGTTCAGACAAATCGTGCTGTTGTATTTCTATCAAAAAAAGGGGACATATATAAATATATAAATAATCAACCAGTGAATAAACATTAGATCTATGTATATAAGAATTAATTTTTCAGAAAGGCAGACATACACCAAGGTATGTGCTATATAGGTTGGTACTCACAAAACACATGTTCCTCTACAGTGAAGATGATACACAGCAATGATGTAGGTAGATGGTTTCCCAAGTCCAGAGGTCCACTAAGTTAGAATACAACTCTAGGGTAATCCCAACAAGTTGGATCTCGCTAACCTCTTCAATATAAAGTGAGTTTGGATATGAGACAGGTCTCTGCTGGAGTCAAGGGTGAACTGTACCCCCAAGGTGGAGTGGCAGGTCAGAGCTCACAGGAACCACCAAAAAGGCATGGAGGGTACGAATCTGACAGGCAGAGAGGGAGACAAAAAAGTATACATATATATCACAAGCATGTATGCATATATACATAGGCCACTGCTGGAATATAGATGGAAGGATAAAGAAGGCAAAAAAGACCAAAAGGACAAGAAGACAAAAAGTCTCTTTGGGCAATCTGAAAAGTCTATATAAGTAACGCAGACTGAATCTAAAAATACATAAATAAAACAGATGGAGAAAAAAGCCCCATATAGATGAAAAAGAGGAAAAAATAGAGTATTTGTTTCTAATCTTCTTTGTAGACAGTCCTCTCATAACCATCCAAGAGTGATGCTCATCCCAGCTGTGCAGCAGTAATGTGCTGCACTTACCTGTGTTAAATAGCCAGATGATAGGAGTGGTAAGGGGGAAGTAACCAATCCAAGCAGATTAAGTGTTCCAAACGTTAATGAACAAAAGGAGTACAGCCTAATGATTTGTCCAGGGGACATCCAGACACCTGTGTGAAACACACACCCTTCATTGGTGGCTCCCCGGCCGACGTGGCGTCCGGCATTGCCACGTCGATTGACGCGATGACATCAGACGTCGACGTAGGCTGCCGACAGGGCAAGAGTGACAAAGAGCCAGTGCACAGGCGTGGGGCACCGAGGACCCGGAGCATGTGCACAACCACTGCAAAACACTGCTTCCGTCTCCAAGGACAGTAGTAGCGGAGGCCCCCCATGTCGGGGAGCGCCAGCAAGCCACATCACTGGGAGAGGGGGAAAAAGAAACAGCACCCACCCAAGCTGGAACTAGAGACAGTGTAAAATTCACAAAGAGGGCATGATGAGTAAAAAATAATTATGAAAAAGAAAAAATTAAAAAAAAGGGAAATTAGTGTATATAATTGAAATTTCCAACAAACTTGGACTGACAGGACGTGGGATCGTCATCTATACATATTGGTATTGTTTTGAAGAATCAAAAAGAGGATCTGCAGGCAAAAAGAGGAACAAGCATAATTTCAAAGAATAGGGAGCACCATACATGAAGTACATAATGATAGTATTCATATAGAACACATTAAACATTTAAAAAACAGACAAAATGAGCCAATATTCTTAAGATGATTAGACAAGTTTTTTGGTGAAAGGGAAAGGAAGGGGAAAAAGGGGAAAGAGAGGAAAGGGAAGAAGAGATTGTAGTGAGCCAAACAACCCTTGGAGGTTATATGAAAAGAAAAAAGAGAGACTAATAAGCAAAAACTTATAGTTCTTTGTCGTAGCCTCCCATCACAAAGCCTGGTAAAAAGGGTTTTAGATTGAAGGCTTCATTGAGGCCAGGTGGAGAGGTAGTATTTAGGTTTGATATCGACCGAAGCTCACGTTGCAGAAGACTTTTGTTAAAATCTCCGCCGCGCGAGCTTGGGTGTAGGTAATCCAATACTAAGACAGATACTGTTGGACAGATACCACCATGAACTTGGGCAACGTGTCTCCCCAGTGGGAGATCGGGATTGGCAGTTTGCATGGCCCTAATATGGCAGTATAGTCTCTGCCATCATTTTTGTACCGTTTTGCCTGCATAGAAACAGTTGCAACTGCATAATAGCAGATAGACTACTCCCATGGGCTGGCAGTTTGAATGGTGTTTGGTTACGAAATGCATGCCGTTTGGTAAGTAGATATTTTTTCTAGTATCCATGTATTTGCAGTAGGAGCACAATCCACAATGGAACGTGCCCATTTTTGTACATGGGTCACCTCTCCCTGAGCCTCGAAATTCACTTTGAACTAACAAGTCACCCACAGAGGTGGCCCATCTGTAGGTGATCAGCGGAGTTGGGGGTACAAAGGGTCCTATTGTGGGGTCAGATGTTAGTAAATGTCAATATTTTTTGCATGTTTGCAATACTTTGTTATGATCATTGGTATACGTTGTAACAATTCTATGGCTTTTATTTGAAGTTGTAACTTTTTTAGGGGCCAACAGATCGTGCCTGTTACTAGCATTGGCATGTTGAAATGCTTTTTTAAGGCATTTATGGCTGTAGCCACGTTCAAGTAAACATTTTTTAAGTTTATTGGCCTCATGTTTGAAGTCCAAATAGTTAGAACAGTTACATTTAATACGTAAATTTTGACCATAGGGGATGGAATTGATGAGTGGTCTTGGATGAAAACTAGATGAGTGCAAAACTGTGTTGCCTGCAGTTGGCTTCCTAAAGAGCTTGCAGGACAATAGGTTGGATTCCTTTTTGAAAATGTCCAAAAAGGTAACTTTGGACGTATCAGAAATCATTGTAAATTTGAGATTGAATTTATTTAATTTAACACATTTAGACACTCATCCAGGAGGGATTGGGGACCATCCCAAACGACGAAGATGTCATCTATGTACCTGTCCCACCTAACAACGTGGCACAGGTACACAAAGAGATCCTCGTCGCTGAAAATTGCATTTTCCCATTCCCCCAGGTAAAGATTGGCATAGCCCCTGGCTACACCCTGCACCTGGAGGAGCAGCCGACCATCGAAGGAGAACACATTATGGTTGAGTATGTGATCCAAAGAAAGAAGTATAAATTCATTAAACGGGGCTTCATGATGGCTAGTCTGGGACAGCACCTTGCGGATACATGCTAGCCCTCTACAGTGTGGTATTGAACTGTAGAGGGCCTCCACATCTATTCTCTGCAAGAATGCAGTTATCAGGAACTTGAACATCTTCTAAAATTTGTAAAAGATTGATGGTGTCACGGATATAGGATGGGATTGTGAGGATAAAGGGTCGAATATGTTCATCTATTAACTTGGATACATTTTCGGTGATAGATCCATTACCCTAAAGAATAGGTCTTCCCGGTGGATCAACAGCGTTTTTATGTATTTTTGGTAATGCATAAAATGTCGCCTATCTTGAATAAGGGGTGTGAATGAAATCCCACGTTTGTTTGGAGATGGTATTATTGGAAAAGGCATCATCTACAAATGAGTAAAACTTTTTGTTAAAAGCCTCCACAATGTCTGAGCCCACTGGGCGATACCAATCACGGTTTCTTAAGATCGTAAAGCACATCTTCCTATATTGTTCGTTGTCCATAAGGACAATGTTCCCTCCTTTGTCACTCAGTTTAATCGTATAGCATGATTATTTGATACATTTTATAGAGCCAGCTTCTCATTTTTGGTTAAATTCCCATTGTGGGAAGGTGTGCAATTTAGGGATTTGATCTCTTGGGAGGTAATTTTAAGGAAGGTGGTGACACCATGATTGGAGCTTGGGGCAGGGTACATGGAGGAGGCTTTTTTTAAAGAAGATTTTCCAAGTGAAGTGTTTATGGGCGGTTCCTCAGTCTCTTTAAGTAAAGATTCTAAGTCGATGGTATCGATAAGATCCCTTGGTTCGCTTCCTTCTAAAAGAGAATTTAGGTTATCTAAGGCCTGTCGTTCGCTGAACATGTGACAGCCTTTATTATCTGGCTTTTGCTTTTCGAACATACTTTTTAATAATAGTTTACGAGTAAAAAGATGCAAATCTTTTATGGCTACAAACTTATCCAATTTATTATTTGGGCAAAAGGTAAGACCCTTAGAGAGAACTGAGGTTTCGTCTGAAGTGAGATTATGTGCTGAAAGATTAACGATATTCAATTGTGAGGGAGAAGATGATGCATTTACAGGGGTACCAGATTCCCCTGTTTTTTTGGAAAAAATAGTGCTGGAAGCTTGACAGATGGTGTAGATAAAGGGATTTGGATTTCAACTGGTGTTGGTGCTGTAGCGTAGGCAACAAGCAGTGGTGTCGGCATCACAAAGCAGCAGTGGATAAGTTCTGGGGTTGTGGTTTGGGAAAGCGTTTTTTAGTACTACTTGCTGAAGGATGATCTCCTTCTTGACGTCTTTTTTGTTTTCTAATTTGTCTAGTTTGTTTGGAGGGAGTACGAGAGATGCTAGATGACACAGAGGACAAATCAGATATATCTGAATGTCTTGGATATTGTGTAGGGTTGCGTTGAAAGTTTTTACCTCCAGTTTTCTGAGACCATTTATAGGAGTTCAAAGTGTACCTTTAATTTATCATTAAGGTTTTGAAAGGAAGGGTGGGTCTGTAATGGTTTAATTTTCGAAAAGATAGAGTCTATATTGCCAACTATATCAATCATGCGTCTCTGGTATTCCTCTATTAGTAATGTCATCATTCCCACAGAGCATGATTTCAGATTTTTTTCCCATGCTGCTTTAAATGCAGAACTTACATTTTCAAAAGAAGGAAAAATTTGGACACAAAGTCCCAAAGGGTTGAGGTCATCTTTAATATATTCCCTAAACCCAAAAAGTGAGCGATTTCTTCTCGAGCCATTTGGTGAGGCCCGAGAACAAAAAGCTCAATTCAGAATCACGGGATTCGTTCTGACCATAGTCCTGTTGGAGTTTGGTCACCAAGTCATCCCAAGATTGACTATATAGTTCCGCCATTTCTGAAAACAATAAATTTAAAGCTCAAAAAATAGTTCCAAGGAGTGGGGTCTAAACGGGTATCTACTACAATGTTGAGAGAGGAACTATTTATAAGGCTATTCCTGAGGGTCTCTGCCACATCCCAAAAAAAATGTAGAGAAAGAGAAATGCCCCAAAAGGGATAGTATGGGCAGGGAGCCAACAGAGGATCAATGGATAATAGATACAAAAGGAGTATAAAAAAATATAAATTGTATTCAATATACAAAGATAACGATAACAACATCTAAAAACATTGATGAAAATAGGGACAGGGGTATAGAAATACAGCTGCTAGATGCTGTAGCAAACAAAGGTTCTGAAAACCAGGGGTCAGAAACAAATTGTAGCTGCAACAGAAAACCCTACATGTTTCGGAAAACACGAAAAGATTTGTTTCTTTTCATGATACTGTACTTCCTTCTTCAGGGGTTCAGACAAAGCGTGCTATTGTATTTCTATCAAAAAAAGGGGACATATATAAATAATCAACCAGTGAATAAACATTAGATCTATGTGTATAGGAATTAATTTTTCAGAAAGGCAGACATACACCAAGGTATGTACTATATAGGTTGGTACTCACAAAACACATGTTCCTCTACAGTGAAGATGATAGAATACAACTCTAGGGTAATCCCAACAAGTTGGATCTCGCTAACCTCTTCAATATAAAGTGAGTTTGGATATGAGACAGGTCTTTGCTTGGAGTCGAGGATGAACTCTACCCCTAAGGTGGAGCGGCAGGTCAGAGCTCACAGGAACCACCAAAAAGGCATGGGGGTGCGAATCTGACAGGCAGAGAGGGAGACAAAAAAGTATACATTATTATTATTATTATTATTATACTACAGGATTTATATAGCGCCAACAGTTTACGCAGCTCTTTACAATATAAAAGGGAGACAATACAGTTATAATACAATAAAATACAAGAGGATTAAGAGGGCCCTGCTCAGAAGAGCTTACAATCTAATAGGGTGGGGCAGGTGGTACAAAAGGTTGTAACTCTGGGGAATGAGCTGGTGGAAGTGGTAGGAGATTAGTTGGAGATGTGATAGGCTTTCCTGAAGAGATGAGTTTTCAGGGATCGCCTGAAGGTAGCAAGAGTAGGGGATAGCCAGATAGATGGAGGTAGCGAGTTCCAGAGGATGGGAGAGGCTCTGGAGAAATCCTGGAGACAAGCAAGGGAGGAGATGAGAGAGCTTGAAAGCAGGAGGTCTTGAGAAGAGCGGAGAGGTCGATTTGGGTGATATTTGGAGACAAGATTAGTGATGTAGCTCGGGGCAGAGTTGTGAATGGCTTTGTATGTTGTGGTTAGTATTTTAAATTTAATTCGCTGGGTGATTGGGAGCCAGTATAGGGATTGGAGTAGAGGGTTGGCAGACACTGAGTGGTTGGTAAGGTGGATAAGTCTGGCAGCAACATTCGTGATAGACTGAAGAGGGGATAGCCTATGGAGAGGCAGGCCAATGAGCAGGGAGTTGCAATAGTCAAGGCAAGAGATAACAAGGGAGTGAATGAGGAGCTTGGTGGTTTCATTTGTTAAAAAGGGGCGAATTTCAGAGATGTTACGGAGGTGAATTCTACAAACTTTTGACAACGACTGGATTTGAGGCTGAAATGGAAAGGAGGAGACAGAGTTGTAGGTGACACTGAAGGAGCGCTGTGATAAATAGGCAGAGAACCAGGATAGAGCAGAATCTCAGAGGCCAAGGGAATGTAGTTTATTGAGAAGGAGCGGGTGGTCAACAGTATCAAAGGCCGCAGAGAGGTTAAGTAGTAGAAGTATGGAGTACTGGCTGTTGGTTTTATATATATACCATAAGCATGTATGCATATATACATAGGCCACTGCTGGAATATGGATGGAAGGATAAAGAAGGCAAAAAAGACCAAAGAGGACAAAAAGATAAAAAGTCTCTTGGGGGGGGGGGGGCAATCTGAAAAGTCTATATGAGTAACGCGGAGTGAATCTAAAAATACATATATAAAACAGATGGAGAAAAAAGCCCCATATAAATGAAAAGAGGAAAAAATTGAGTATTTGTTTCTAATCTTCTTTGTAGACAGTCCTCTCATAACCATCCAAGAGTAATGCTCATCCCGGCTGTGCAGCAGTAATGTGCTGCACTTACCTGTGTTAAATAGCCAGATGATGGGAGTGGTAAGGGGGAAGTAACCAATCCAAGCAGATTAAGTGTTCCAAACGTTAATGAACAAAAGGAGTACAGCCTAATGATTCGTCCAGGGGACATCCAGACACCTGTGTGAAACACACACCTGTGTGTGGCAGGCCCTCCATTGGTGGCTCCCTGGCCGACACGGCGTCCGGTGTCGCTGCGTTGACTGACACAATGATGGCAGACATCGACTTAGGCCGCCGACACGGAGGATGGGCGGAAATTCAGGGCAAGAGTAAAAAAGAGCCAGTGCGCAGGCACGGGGCATTGAGGACCGGGAGCATGCACACAACCGCTGTGTCGGGGAGTGCCAGCGAGCCACCCCACTGGGAGGGGGGGGGAAAGAAACAGCACCCACCCAAGCTGGAACTAGAGACAGTCCAAAATTCACAAAGAGGGCATGATGAGTAAAAAATAATTATGAAAAAGAAAAAATTTAAAAAAAGGGAAATTAGTGTGTATAATTGAAATTTCCAACATACTTGGACTGACAGGACGTGGGATCGTCATCTATACATATTGGCATTGTTTTGAAGAATCAAAAAGAGGATCTGCAGACAAAAAAGAGGAACAAGCATAATTTTAAAGAATAAAAAAAAAAATTAATGGAGCCACCATATCTAAGGACTGGCAAGAAGCTTCAATAAATAAATATTTTGTTCTAGGGCTTAGGCTTTCTTTATATTTTTATTTTCCTAGTTATTGACCTGATACATATCTAAATCACCTGTTTACTGGTGATAGAATCTCCTTAAGGCAAGAATAAAAGTGTAATTAGACTGTATTGAGAAATAAAAAAATGTACTTAACAATTTGGTATTTTAATACAAGCTTTCATTTCTTTGCGGCATTTTAAAAAAGCCTTTTTGCCGTTTTTATTCATCTGTTTGACTGTGCCTAGACAGATGTTGTGTCTATTTTTTAAAAGTAGTCAGCGCAGTAGGCACATTGCCAATTTTTCTAAACAGACATAACATTACTTTTACAACCACTGCATTACTCACTCGCTGCTACATAGTAGCACTATCCTCTAAGTCTGTATTCTGTGTAAAGGGGTTTTCCAATCTAAGTAAAGAAAACATTTTTTTTTTAATGGATCATCTGCAACAGTTAAGTAACTAGAGGAAACAGTGAAAAATCTGCAACAGGTGCCCTCAAATCATTTTTTAAATCCCAACTCCCGCTAAAAAAGGCTTCTTAATTTTATATACAGTGGAGCGAAGGGGAGTACTGTAGAGTGCCACTGAGTCTGCTGGGGCTGCTGACATCTAATCCAAGTTGGCGGCACCCAGCAGCAATCTCAGGGCTTTTGGATGTGTACACAAGAGAGACCTTTAGGCTGGGTTCACATCTGTGTGGCCGCGGGTTCCCAGCATGGGGTCCGGTGCGTCCCTGTTCACCGGTTCAGGTGCGAATCAGGTCTGAATTTTTACCTGAATTCGCACCTGAATCGGAGCCAAAGACACACAGGACCCTTTTTGAATGCGGACCGTGGTTGCCTCCGACATGTGTGAAACGGCTCCATTGAGAATCGGTCACACTCGTTTGTCATGCAAATTGGATGCTGGGAAACCCGCATTCAATTCGCATATGTGTGAACCAGGCCTTACAGTGGTTGTAAACCCTCTCATATACCCAGTGAAATTACTGACCTCAGGTGATACACAGAGAAGAAACAAATCCTCCTACATAAGTTTGACTTGTTTATCTGCTGTCTTCTCTTGTCTACAAACCTTCAAAAGAGCACAGTTGTGATGAAATCCTTCTGCATCTGTGAGGCATACAGAGAAGGGGGAGAGCTGCAGTATAGCCAAGCTGTGTGCTTATATCCCTCCCCTTCACAAATGTTATCTCATATGTCTGGAAAACTGCTGATAATAGAGGAATGCAGCACCAGAGAGAAATTACACTTTGGAGAGGGACAAGTAAACCCTACAGATATTCGGGTGCATCTCATAAAGTTAGAATATCATCAAAATACTCAATACTTGGTCGGGGATCCTTTTACATGAATTACTGCATCAATGCGGCGTGGCATAGGGGTGATCAGCCTGTGGCACTGCTGAGGTGTTATGGAAGCGCAGGTTGCTTTGATAGTGGCTTTCGGTTCATCTGCATTGTTGGATCTGGTGTCTCTCATTTTCCTCTGGACAATACCCCCCAGATTCTCTATAGGGTTTAGGTCAGACAAGTTTGCTGGCCAATCAAGCACAGTGATACCATAATCATTAACCACCTCAATACAGGGCACTTATACCCCCTTCCTGCCCAGACCAATTTTCAGCTTTCAGCACTGTCACACTTTGAACGACAATTGCGCGGCCATGCTACACTGTAACCATGTGAAATGTTTATCATTTTATTCACACAAATAGAGCTTTCTTTTGGTGGCATTTAATTGCTCCTGGGTTTTTTATTTTTTCCTAAAAAAAAAAAAAAAAAAAAAAAAGACCAAATATTTAAGAAAAAAAAAAAAGTTTTTCTTAGTTTCTGTCCGTAAAATTGGTAAATAAGTAATTTTTCTATTTTTCTCCTTTACTGATGGGCGCTGATGAGGCAGCACTGATGGGTGCTGATGAGGCAGCAGTGATGGGCACTGATGAGGCAACACTTATGGGCACTGATTAGGTGGCATTGATGAGGAGGCACAAATATGCCGCACTTATGGGCACTGATAGGTGGCACTGATGAGCACTGATAGGTGGCACTGGTGGGCACTGGGCACAGATAGGCAGCACTGGTAGGCACAGATAGGTGGCACTGGTGGGCACAGATAGGCAGCACAGATAGGCAGCACTGATGGGCATTGATGGGTGGTATTGATGGGCAGCAGTGATGAGCATTGATGGGCACTAGTGATGGGCACTGATGGGCAGCACTGATGGCCAGCACTGATTGGCATCACTGATGGCCACTGATTGCTGGAGCTTGTGGGCACTGATTGCTGGCACTTGTGGACACAGATTGGTGCCAATTGTGGGCATTGATTGCTGGCAGTGGCATTGCTGGCATTGCTGACACTTAATTGTAATCAGGGCACTGATGGTCAGTGCCCTAATTACATCCCTAGATGTCCTCTGTGAGAAGATGCCGCTGGTCGGCTCTTTTCTCCTCACATTCTGTCACTGTGAGGCGAGGAGCTCCGATTACTGTCATCTCCGTGTTTACATGTGACCGGCTGTGATTGGACACAGCCGATCACATAGTTAAGGAGCCGCGGTCTTTAAAGAGACCCTGTCACTACACCATTTGTTTCAGTGTCACTCTTGCTATGAGGTTATATACCCATAACAGTGGAGAGTGAAGAATGTCTCCAACACAGTAGTTCATTTCATTATAATTTTTACTCTTGGCATAAAAGTACGTACACTGCCATGGGAAACTTTATTTCCAGGTGGAGGTGGTTATATAATACAAATAAGAACAGGAACACGGCATGTATAATATAAATATTGAAGCCTATTATGTTTGTTACATATTTAATAACAACTCTTCTTTTTTGTTTGTTTGTTTTTCATCTGCCTGAACTACTGCTTCATTGTGGAGCAATTTACTATAGGAAATCTCACTGTTCAATGATCTTTACCATGCCAACATGCTGTAGCAGGTTACACCACAAAGTTGGCTGCAGCCTCAAAGCTGTAGGCAGAGACAATGAGGTCAATTTATGAATTAAAATGCAAGCAAAAATAAAGGCATGTCCCTAACAACCATTCAGATTATTTACCACTCTTTCATTTTTAAGGCTTCAGTATAAAAATGGTAGCAGATTTGTAACTGGCTGCTATGGGCCACTTCCTTCTGCGTCGCTGTCAAATTAAAAGATTTGAATCCCAACTATGGCCAACAGGGCTTTTTTCTCAGAGAAAAGGTGCAGGAACTCCTCCTTTTCTCCACCCCTATAGCAGATGATGCAGCGCTAAAAATAATAATGATACAAGAAGCAGTCCATAAAATTCAAGCAATCATAAGTGTTGTGACATCATACTGGAAACTTCGTGATAAAACGTGATCCCTCCACCAACACAAGAAATGGCCTCTCACCTCAGCAACAGGACCCTTTAGTTATGGAGGGTCAAATGCGCTTTCCCTTACGGATCATAAGAAGAAGGTAAGCAGCAGATCCAGATCAATCAAGCAGCGGTAGTAGATGAGCCAAATGCAGAGGGATCACGTTTTACCCACAAAGTTTCCAGCATGATGTCACAACACTTATGATTGCTTGAATTTTATGGACTGCTTCTTGTATCATTATTATTTTTAGCGCTGCACCATGTGCTATATATTACTCTTAGGGATTTGATTTTTGACCCTGGTGTTCAGCTGCTTTTAGTGATTTGTACACATATTTGCACTGATTTGTTCCTCTTTTTTCCTTTTCTCCACCCCTACTCACCTCCGAGCACCGTTTCTTGATTCTACCCCCTACCCACCTCTCATACTGCCCTTTTAGAGAATACAGACCCAAGTATTTTGTGCTGATCAGTAATTTGTATGGAATGTGTTAATGATAGCAGAAAAATAAGTAAAATAGGTGCACTGTAGCCATTAATAATAGAGCCCCCTCCAGCAACAATAGCCCCCCCGCAAAAACAATGAACCACCCGAAACAGAATCCCCCCAGCAGCAACAATGGATCTCCCCACAGCCAGCATTAATAGACTCTCCAGCAGCCAGCAATAATAGACTCATCCCTCAACAGTAGATCTCTCCCAGCAATAACTGACCCCAAGCAATATAAGACCCATCCCCAGCAACAATAGCTCCCCACCAGCAACAATAGACCCCCCTCCAAAAATAGATCCCCTCCATCTAGAATAGATCCCACCGCAACCAGCATCAATAGACCATGCAGCACACCCTAGCACCTCTTACCATTACATACAGTCAGTGCTGGAAGTGCTGGAACTGCGTTCCCCCGCGTTCCTGCTGAAAAAAAAGCCTTGATGGCCAAAATATTCCTTTTAAGTTGTGAACGAACAGTTTGTTTATGCTGTGTTTTTTTAGGATAACTGTTCATACGTTTAAAGACGTCTCACTAAACTTTATAAGCTTTTATTTAACCCTTAAGAGATGGCTGGGAGCAGGGGGCACTCAGAAGACCAGCATTGTCATTCATAAAAGATCACAAGCTTGTGATGCTGTGTCCTCTATAACAAAGCCTGTGGGAGGTTGAAACGTTTAAAAGGGGTGTGACTTGGCAGGAAACAAGCTAAAGCCAATTGTTTACAATGACTATTGGCATAGGCATGTGCACATGGTGTGCAAGGTGTGCCTGGGCACTCCCTAATCAGCTTGTGTGGCACAGATTCCCCCTGTTTAAACCCCTGATACTTCACCAAAGCTTTCTAATGGGGCTCCTAAAAAATTTGTAAAATAAATAAATAAACCTAAAAACTACTGACACTATCCACTGCCTACTAACAGTAATCTCTGCCCCACTGATGCCATTCACTGCTCAACTGACGCCATTCACTGCTCAACTGACACCATAAGTATATATACACATATACACACATATGTGTTTGAGCTTTGAGGTACACACCCTATTGCAATAGGCTGTGCACACCTATGAGGACTGGACTAATAACCAGTATGTGGCTCCTTACTTCATTTGACAGCTAGCTGCGCTTTGTGATTTACCTGCGGCTGCTTCCAAACATATACAACTTTAACCTCTTGTCGACCAGCCGCCATCATTATACTGTGGCAGGTCGGCTCTCCTGCTCAAACCACACTGTAGGTGTACGTCGGTCTGTGCAAGGAGGATAGTACGTGCTCAGCCGGTGGCATGCACTGATGGTCCGCCAGCAGGTGCCATGGTCCGATGGCACCTGCTCGGTCCGCTCGATGTCTGCCAGTGACCTGCTCGATGTCTGCCAGTGACCCGCGATCGCTGTGTACAGAGGCAGAACAGGGAACTGCCTATGTAAACAAGGCGATTCCCCGTGCTGCCTAATGACATGCCAGAGATCTTCTGTTCCCAGTGATCGGGAACAGTGATCTCTGTCAAGTCCCAGTGAGCCCATCCCCTCTACAGAACACACCCAGGGAACACACTTAACCCCTTGATCGCCCCCTAATGTTAACCCCTTCCCTGCCAGTGTCATTTTTACATTGATCAGTGCATTTTTATAGCACTGATCAATGTAATCTGATCAATGTGGTCCCAAAAATTGTCATTTGGGGTCAGATTTGTCCACCGCAATGTCGCAGTCCCGCTAAAAATCACAGATCACCGCCATTACCAGTAAAAACAATGTAGACAAGAGAACTTTTGCTCAAACCAATCAATATATGCCTATTTTTACCAAAAATATGTAGAAGAATATATATGGGCCTAAACTGATGAATAAATTCGTTTTTTTATTTTTTTTTTGGATATGTATTATAGCAGAAAGTTAAAAAAAATGTTATTTTAAAAATTTTCGGTCTTTTTTTGTTTATAGCGCAAAATATAAAAACCGCAGAGGTGATCAAATACCACCAAAAGAAAGCTCAATTTGTGGGTAAAAACGGACGTCAATTTTGTTTAAGTGCAACGTCGCACGACCGCGCAATTGTCAGTTAAAGCGACGCAGTGCCGTATCGCAAAAAATGGACTGGACATTAAGGGGGCAAATCCTTCAGGGGCTGAAGTGGTTATTTTTATGAATGAACGATCAGCACTGTGGGCTGTGCAAAACACAATACCAGCCCCAACAGTGCTGATTGTTCATTCATAAAACCGAAAGATCACACAGTGTGATTCATCTGCTGGGCTGTGTATTTACTGACAGCTGTAGATAGATCACACACCCCTACAGCACTGGGAAATCTTTCCCTTTTATGAGCCAATGATCAGTAGACATGTGCATTAGTTTGCGTCCGAATGCATTTTTGTGCAAATTTCAGGTATTTTCGTTATCGTTTTAAAGCGGGGGTCCACCTATCTATCGTTTTTTTTTTTTTTTTAGTTAATTCACAAACTTTTCTTCTCAGCATTACATACTGACATAGTGTGTGAAATGTGTCCGCCTGTGTCAGATTTCGTCGGAAAGAACAACTTATATTATTCACTGCAGGCGGTTTCCATCTTCATTGTGGGCATTTGAAGCCCACAAGCATTTATTTCCTGGATGTGGAGAATGCTGTGCTCCCAGCATTCACCGCTCGTTCCCGCACATGCTCAGTGGCATCCTGGGAAGCCTGAGACTAGCTCCCAGGAGTCTGGGAGAGGCTAGAAACACGCCTACTCCCATGGGAGGAGAACCAGGAAGTGCAAAGAAGAATAGAAAAATAAAAGGTAATTACGGCAATTTAAATTCTTTTAAACGGCATGTCAGCATCTAGGCAAGGAAGAGAATACATACAGATATTGTTCAAAATTTGGGTGGAACTCCGCTTTAACAAACAATAACGTAAGCGCAGAATCCGAAAACCGAAAGATCTGACATAAACAAATGCTTTATTTTTGTTTTCGTTGCGACAACAATTCGATACAGATAGGAGATTCAACATGACGCTGACAATAACAATCTGTGTCTATCGAACCTGTGGTCGAATGTGTGTACAATGTAAAATTGAGGGTGCTCTGGACAACAGGACTAAGCAGGCAATGTTTATATAAGACCAGGGGTCCGGTGGTGGTAATGGTGATTCTTCAACACTAAGGGCAGCAGCTTTGAAAGTGGAAGCAAACTCTAAAAAATACAAGCAGAAAAAAAGGCTCCTCTAAGTGCAGAAGATTAAAATATTTAATATCCCCAGTGGGATTAAAGACACTTACAAGATCATAAAGTAAAATAAGCATAACATCGTTGATGGTAAGAGCGATCCAGCATCAGGAGTGTCCGCAGCTTGTTGTAAGACTCCCAGGACTGTGGGTAAGTAGCGGCAGGGACTCCAATGAAGTTGCCAGCAGATGTTGGAAGATCCTGGAGATGCCAATGGAGGTCACACGATCCGAGTCTAGGGAAAACGAAGATCCCGGAAGTGACGTCGGCGGTGAGGGACAGCAACCAGCATGGAACGGATGTAGTCATCAAAAAGGGACGCGTTTCAGAACTGCTATTGTTTCCTTTTTCAACCTATGGCTACAGGTATACCCATGCATAATTTATACTCTCTGGGCCAGCTGTGGGCGGGGACAAGGGCGGGAGGAAGTAGGAAATGGTATATGGCATTCTCACAAGGACATGAATCATCAGAATAATGCTAAATACACTATTGGTGAAAACAATATTGATAAAAGGGTAGGTAAACAAGTGGAGGAAGAAATATAAGAAAATATGTATAAATAAATAATTAAAAAATATATATAAAAATATATATAAAAAATAGTATAGGAATATATTGTAACAAACACTGGAATAGTATGTATATATCCTCACAAATGGAGATGTTAAGTAACCAGCAGCGATCAGTCCAGTAATAGATAAACTAAAAAAAAAAAAAAAAAAAGGAATAAAAAGTTTTAAAAAATGAACAAATAAACGCAGTTGATATCCGTGCTCAAGAGGAAATATATTGTAAGAAACACTGGAATATTATGTATATATCCTCACAAATGGAAATGTTAAATAACCAGCAGCAATCAGTCAAGTAATAGATAAACCAAAACAAAATAAAAATAAAATATAAAGGAATAAGAAATGAACAAATAAACGCAGGTGATATGCGTGCTTGAGAGGAAATATATTGTAAGAAACACTGGAATATTATGTATATATCCTCACAAATGGAGATGTTAAATAACCAACAGCAATCAGTCAAGTAGTAGATAAACTAAAAATAAAAAAATAAAATAAAAAGGAATAAGAAATGAACAAATAAAAGCAGGTGATATGCGTGCTCGAGAGGATATAAATTATCATCTATGAGCAAGGGAGAAACAGATATATTGGAGGGCACAAAGAATATATCCACACAGATGGAAATATTAGTTCACCAACAACAAACAATCAGGTAATAGAAAAAAAGATTAAAAAAAAAAAAAAAAAGAACATTTATTCAAATTGTTCAAATGAACAATAAGATGGAGGCACATGTGACAAGAGTGCTGAAAAAGATATGAACTATCATCTGCAAACACATCTGATATATGTGCACAATGACATATGGACATACCAATAGAACCTCTGGAGATGGAGATGAAAACTATATGAGGTTTAAAGGATAGCACTAATTTCAAAATCCTCATTTAACCCTCCAGGGGCCAAAACATTCAACGAGAAGATCCAGTACATTTCTCTATGACAAAGCCTCCTAAAACGCTCAGCCGGAGGGAGGTCCCTAGGCATTGCCTCGATGACCCAGACCCTAAGGCCATCAGTGGATTTATCGTGATATTCGAGGTAATGCCTGGGGACACTATGATTATCCAGTCCACCAGTGATGAAACGGCGATGTTCGCCAAAACATTTCCGTGGTGGCCGGATGGTTCGCCCAATGTAGAGAAGGCCACAAGGGCAGGTCAGGCAGTAGAAAACATGGTCAGAGGAGCAAGCGTGAAAGCCCTTAATAGGGTATGTTTTACCTTTCATACAAAAATCCTTCTGGCCATGCGTCACAAACCGCAGAAAGGCTTGCGGCATTGGTACATACCGGAGATGGCTAAAACGGTAGGGATAGAATGACCAGGAGAAGGAGGTTTCTCTTTTAGTTTGCTAGGTGCTACCTTGTTCTTGATATTGGGCGCTTTTCTATACGCAAATTTAGGTTTGTTAGACAGAACGGGAAGAAGATGCTCATCTTGGAGCAACATCGGCCAATGTCTCTGCCCAATCCTCTCCCTTTGTCTATGACGAACATGAAACTGAGTGACAAAACGTAAACCATTCTTATTGGTATCACTATGGGAAGAGGGAAGTATTGCAGAGGGTGTGTTTTTATAATGAGAATGAGCCGTTTCTACAAGGTCAACAGGAAAGCCTTTCTCAAGGAATTTATCTTTCAAGGCCTGACTCTGGATGTCATAATCCTCACTTCTAGTGCAATTCTTTTTTAGTCTGCAGAACTGGCTCTTAGGTATGTTATTTAACCACTTCAGCCCCGGAAGGTTTTACCCCCTTCCTGACCAGAGCACTTTTTACAATTCGGCACTGCGTCGCTTTAACTGCTAATTGCGCGGTCATGCAATGCTGTACCCAAACGAAATTTGCGTCCTTTTCTTCCCACAAATAGAGCTTTCTTTTGATGGTATTTGATCACCTCTGCCGCTTTTATTTTTTGCGCTATACACGGAAAAAGACCGAAAATTTTGAAAAAAAATGATATTTTCTACTTTTTGTTCTAAAAAAAATCCAATAAACTCAATTTTAGTCATACATTTAGGCCAAAATGTATTCGGCCACATGTCTTTGGTAAAAAAAATGTCAATAAGTGTATATTTATTGGTTTGCGCAAAAGTTATAGCGCCTACAATCTAGGGTACATTTTCTGGAATTTACACAGCCTTTAATTTATGACTGCCTATGTCGTTTCTTGAGGTGCTAAAATGGCAGGGCAGTACAAAACCCACACAAATGACCCCATTTTGGAAAGTAGACACCCCAAGGAAATTGCTGAGAGGCATGTTGAGCCCATTGAATATTCATTTTTTTTGTCCCAAGTGATTGAATAATGACAAAAAAAAAAAAAAAAATTACAAAAAGTTGTCACTAAATGATATATTGCTCACACAGGCCATGGGCATATGTGGAATTGCACCCCAGAATACATTTAGCTGCTTCTCCTGAGTATGGGGATACCACATGTGTGGGACTTTTTGGGAGCCTAGCCGCGTACGGGGCCCCGAAAACCAATCACTGCCTTCAGGATTTCTAAGGGCGTACATTTTTGATTTTACTCCTCACTACCTATCACAGTTTTGAAGGCCATAAAATGCCCAGATGGCATAAAACCCCCCAAATGACCCCATTTTGGAAAGTAGACACCCCAAGCTATTTGCTTTGAGGCATGTTGAGTCCATGGAATGTTTTATATTTTGACACAAGTTGCGGGAAAGTGACACATTTTTTTTTTTTTTTTGCACAAAGTTGTCACTAAATGATACATTGCTCACACAGGCCATGGGCATATGTGGAATTGCACCCCAAAATACATTTAGCTACTTCTCCTGAGTACGGGGATACCACATGTGTGGGACTTTTTGGGAGCCTAGCCGCGTACGGGGCCCCGAAAACCAATCACCGCCTTCAGGATTTCTAAGGGTGTAAATTTTTGATTTCACTCTTCACTGCCTATCACAGTTTCGGAGGCCATGGAATGCCCAGGTGGCACAAACCCCCCCAAATGACCCCATTTTGGAAAGTAGACACCCCAAGCTATTTGCTGAGAGGCATGGTGAGTATTTTGCAGCTCTCATTTGTTTTTGAAAATAAAGAAAGACGAGAAAAAACATTTTTTTTTTCTTTTTTCAATTTTCAAAACTTTGTGACAAAAAGTGAGGTCTGCAAAATACTCACTATACCTCTCATCAAATAGCTTGGGGTGTCTACTTTCCAAAATGGGGTCATTTGGGGGGGGGTTTTGCCACCTGGGCATTCCATGGCCTCCGAAACTGTGATAGGCAGTGAAGAGTGTAATCAAAAATTTACAGCCTTAGAAAGCCTGAAGGCGGTGCTTGGTTTTCGGGGTCCCGTACGCGGCTAGGCTCCCAAAAAGTCTCACACGTGTGGTATCCCCGTACTCAGGAGAAGCAACAGAATGTATTTTGGGGTGTAATTTCACATATTCCCATGGCGTGTTTGAGCAATTTATCATTTAGTGACAACTTTGCGCAAAAAAAAATAAAAAAAATAAAAAATTGTCTCTTTCCCGCAACTTGTGTCACAATATAAAATATTCCATGGACTCGACATGCCTCTCAGCAAATAGCTTGGGGTGTCTACTTTCCAAAATGGGGTCATTTGGGGGGGTTTTGAACTGTCCTGGCATTTTATGCACAACATTTAGAAGCTTATGTCACACATCACCCACTCTTCTAACCACTTGAAGACAAAGCCCTTTCTGACACTTTTTGATTACATAAAAAAATATTTTTTTTTTGCAAGAAAATTACTTTGAACCCCCAAACATTATATATTTTTTTAAAGCAAATGCCCTACAGATTAAAATGGTGGGTGTTTCATTTTTTTTTTCACACAGTATTTGCGCAGCTATTTTTTAAACGCATTTTTTGGGGAAAAAACACACTTTTTTAAATTTTAATGCACTAAAACACACTATATTGCCCAAATGTTTGATGAAATAAAAAAAATGATTTTAGGCCGAGTACATGGATACCAAACATGACATGCTTTAAAATTGCGCACAAACGTGCAGTGGTGACAAACTAAATACATTTTTAAAAGCCTTTAAAAGCCTTTACAGGTTACCACTTTAGATTTACTTTACAGAGGAGGTCTACAGCTAAAATTACTGCCCTCGATCTGACGTTCGCGGTGATACCTCACATGCATGGTGCAATTGCTGTTTACATTTGACGCCAGACCGACGCTTGCGTTCGCCTTAGCGCGAGAGCAGGGGGGACAGGGGTGCTTTTTTTTTTTTTTTTTTTTTTTTTTCTTTATTATTATTATTTTTTTTATCTTATTTTAAAACTGTTCCTTTCATTTTTTTTTTTAAATCATTTTTATTGTTATCTCAGGGAATGTAAATATCCCCTATCATAGCAATAGGTAGTGACAGGTACTCTTTTTTGAAAAAATTGGGGTCTATTAGACCCTAGATTTCTCCTCTGCCCTCAAAGCATCTGACCACACCAAGATCGGTGTGATAAAATGTTTCTCAATTTCCCAATGGCGCTGTTTACATCCGGCGAAATCTAAGTCATAAAATGCTCGTAGCTTCCGGTTTCTTAGGCCATAGAGATGATTGGAGCCACTCTGGTCTCTGATCAGCTCTATGGTCAGCTGGCTGAATTACCGGCTGCATTCTCAGGTTCCCTGTTGAGACAGGAGAGCCAGAGAAAAACACGGAAGACGTTGGGGGGGGGGCATTCCCTCCCACTGCTTGTAAAAGCAGTCTAGAGGCTAATTAGCTGCTAGGATTGCTTTTACATGAAAGCCGACCGCTGGCTGAAAAGAATGATACCAAGATGATACCTAAACCTGCAGGCATCATTCTGGTATAACCACTCAAAGTCGTGAATGGCGTACCTGAAGACAAAAAAATGGTTAACAATAAAGCACAGTAAACGGTAAAGTATAAAAAATTGCATACCTGAAAAGCAAACATGATAAAACATAATAACAATAAAACATTGCAGAATAGAATACAGTAAAAAAGAGCAGAACAATAGAGAGAATAGAGAGAGAGAGAACAATAAAACGACAACTATTATTTTTTATTTTATATTTTTGTTTGTGTTTTTTTTTACACTTTTTTTTGTAACTAACTTTTATAACTGTAACCGGTTCCAGGTTCGGGTCTCTCAAAATGCGATGGCATCTTGGGAGACCCTGTGAAAGTGTGCCTAGTCTGTGCAATGCTGTACCCTACGCTAATACTCAACTAGCGAATGGTAGCATTCAAAACATTCACCAATGCAAAGACCAGGATTGTCAGGACAGGAGGGACAATGATAGCGGGTGTCACGCCTATATCCGCGCTTGCTGTAGACACGACATCTTTTTTGGGGGGGTTCGTTGGGTAGGGGTACTCGGGAGGACATAAAGAAAATGCCTCTCATGCAGCCGACTGCATTTGGTTGGGGATGTGAATGGGGGAAGTACGGGCGCTGCAGAAGTGGTGGGTTCCCAATTAGGATTGGCGAATGCAGCAGGAAGGGCATTATGGGCACGACGGGCCTGTGTTTGTCTTTTTGGTGGCAGCGGGACACTACTTGTGCTTGCCACCTCACCAGCTTGAACTGCACTTATGGGACTCGCCACGTCACCAAGTGTTACTGCAGTGCTGGTTTGACTACGACCGGGGTGTACTAGGCCGCTGGTGCTTGCCAGTTCACCAAAACACTACAAAAAATACTGTTAGCGATCTCAGGGATCAGGCATGACTCTGCGAACGCTGCAGTTATGTGTTTAGTGTTTTGTAAGTGACAGTGATCGATCGATACTGCACTTGGGTGGGCTGGGCTGGGCCGGGCAAAACGCAGGTGCTAGCAGGTATCTGGGCTGATCCCGCTAACACTGCGTTTGTGGGAACCCTAAACTGCTGGGGACGCTAGTATAGATCTGATCAGATCAGATACTGATCCGATCAGATACTATACCACTAAGGGAGGTGTACGGTGCGTGCGTGGGTGTTAGCGGTACTGGCGCTAACCTGACGCTGCCTGGGGTTGGTGCTTGCCAGTTCACCAAAACGCTACCAAAAAAACTGTTAGCGATCGCAGGGATCAGGCCTGACTCTGCGAACGCTGAAGTTATGCGTTTAGTGTTTTGTAAGTGACAGTGATCGATTGATACTGCACTTGAGTGGGCTGGGCCGGGCGGAGGGGCAAAACGCAGGTGCTAACAGGTATCTGGGCTGATCCCGCTAACACTGCGTGTTTGGGAACCCTAAACTGCTGGGGACGCTAGTATAGATCTGATCGGATCAGATATTGATCCGTTCAGATACTATACCACTAAGGGAGGTGTACGGTGCGTGCTTGGGTGTTAGCGGTACTGGCGCTAACCTGACGCTGCCTGGGGCTGGTGCTTGCCAGTTCACCAAAACGCTACCAAGAAAACTGTTAGCGATCGCAGGGATCAGGCCTGACTCTGCGAACGCTGCAGTTATTTGTTTTTAGTGTTTTGTAAGTGACAGTGATCGATCGATACTGCACTTGGGTGGGCTGGGCTGGGCCGGGCGGAGGGGAAAAACGCAGGTGCTAGCGGGTATCTGGGCTGATCCCGCTAACACTGCGTTTTTGGGAACCCTAAACTGCTGGGGACGCTAGTATAGATCTGATCGGATCAGATATTGATCCGTACAGATACTATACCACTAAGGGAGGCGTATGCTGCGTGCGTGGGTGTTAGCGGTACTGGCGCTAATCTGACGCTGCCTGGGGCGACGAATATCACCGCCGGGCGATCAGGGGGCTAAACCTTTATTCGGTAATAAACGGCGGGTGCCCTGACACTATAAAAAATAAACGAACTAACCAGCGTCACCCGTAACGGTTATACGGTGATCAGTGGTGAAAGGGTTAACCAGGGGGCAATCAAGGGGTTAAAACATTTATTAGATAGTATATGGGGGTCCCTGACGCTATAAAACACTGACGGCGAACCTAAATATTTACCTCCCTAACTAGCGTCACCAGCGACACTAATACAGCGATCAGAAAAATGATCGCTTAGTGACACTGGTGACAGGGGGTGATCAAGGGTTTAAAACTTTATTAGGGGGGTTAGGGGGGTACCCTAGACCTAAAGGGGGCTACCACTCACTGCCCTAACACTGTAACTGTCACAAACTGACACCAATCAGTAATCAGAAAAAAAAAAAAAAATACTGCTTGGTGTCAGTTTGTGACAGGGGGGGGTGGTTGGGGGGGGATCAGGGGGGGATCGGGGGGCGGGGGTCGGGGGTGTTTTATGTGCCTGGCATGTTCTACTGTGTGTGTTTGTGTTTTGTGCACTTACATGTCTTCTCTCCTCGGCGCTGGAACGGAAACTGCCAAGCCGAGGAGAGATGACATCACATCCTCTGCCTGTGTGAAACTACACACAGGCAGGGGAGGATTCTGATTGGCTGGGAGCGATCGCGAGGGGGGGGCCACGATCGGATGGTCTCCCCCTCGCCTCCCAACGCTCCCAGTGAAATGCCGACCGCCGCTGGCACCGAGGGGGGGGGGGTCCGATCGGACCCCCCGCCCGCGGGAGGCAGATCACGTACAGGTACGTGATTCTGCCTGCCCGTGCCATTCTGCCGCAGTATATCTGCGTTAGGCGGTCGGCAAGTGGTTAACCATCTAGGATGGTGACAACTATTGTAATGGAGGAACGAATTTCCTGCCGTAGGCTTGGTGAAATTCTTAGCGTGAATTTTGTTACCGGCAGAGAATAGTTCTAGATCAAGAAAGGCTAGCCTTTCTCCATCCATAACAGAAGTGATATTTAAACCCATGTTGTTGTTGTTACAATATGCGACAAACTCTGAGACTGTGGATGTATTGCCATCCCAGATGATGATCACATCATCTATGTATCGTCCATAGAACATGATGTGGGAGGAAAAAGGGTTGTTATGTCATATATGCAAAAATTCCCAATACCCCATGGTGAGATTAGCATATGAGGGTGCAAAATGTGCCCCCATAGCTGTCCCTTTTACCTGTAGAAAAAAATTATTATCAAATTTGAAATAATTATGGGTCAGGCAAAAGAATTATTATTAATTATTTAACATCTCCATTTGTGAGGATATATACATAGTATTCCAGTGTCTTTTACAATATATTTCCTCTCGAGCACGCATATCACCTGCGTTTATTTGTTCATTTCTTATTCCTTTTTATTTTATTTTATTTTTTTTTATTTTTAGTTTATCTACTACTTCACTGATCGCTGCTGGTTATTTAACATCTCCATTTGTGAGGATATATACATAGTATTCCAGTGTTTCTTACAATATATTTCCTTTCAAGCACGCATATCACCTGCGTTTATTTGTTCATTTCTTATTCCTTTATATTTTATTTTTATTTCTTTTTGGTTTATCTATTACTTGACTGATCGCTGCTGGTTATTTAACATTTCCATTTGTGAGGATATATACATAATATTCCAGTGTTTCTTACAATATATTTCCTTTCGAGCACGCATATCCACTGTGTTTATTTGTTCATTTTTTATTCCTTTTTATTCCTTTTTTTTTTTTTTTTTTAGTTTATCTATTACTGGACTGATCGCTGCTGGTTGCTTAACATCTCCATTTGTGAGGATATATACATACTATTCCAGTGTTTCTTACAATATATTTCTGTACTATTTTTTATATATATTTATATATATATTTTTTAATTATTTATTTATACATATTTTCTTATATTTCTTCCTCCACTTGTTTACCTAGCCTTTTATCAATATTGTTTTCACCAATAGTGTATTTAGCATTATTCTGATGATTCATGTCCTTGTGAGAATGCCATATACCATTTCCTACTTCCTCCCACCCTTGTCCCCGCCCACAGTTGGCCCAGAGAGTATAAATTATGCATGGGTATACCTGTAGCCATAGGTTGAAAAAGGAACCAATAGCAGCTCTGAAACGCGTCCCTTTTTGATGACTACATCCATTCCACGCTGGTTGCTGTCCCTCACTGCCGACGTCACTTCCGGGATCTTCGTTTTCCCTAGACTTGGATCGTGTGACCTCCATCGGCAACTCCAGGATCTTCCAACATCTGCTGGCAACTTCATTGGAGTCCCTGCCGCTACTTACCCACAGTCCTGGGAGTCTTACAACAAGCTGCGGACACTCCTGATGCTGGATCGCTCTTACCATCAACGATGTTATGCTTATTTTACTTTATGATCTTGTAAGTGTTTTTAATCCCGCTGGGGATATTAAATATTTTAATCTTCTGCACTTAGAGGCGCCTTTTTTTCTGCCTGTGGTCGAATGTGCCTAACCTTAACTCTACTAGTCCAAGATTATTCTACATAGAGAGAAAATATTCGACATAGAGAGAAAAGATTTGACATAGAGAGAAAAGATTCGACATAGAGAGAAAAGATCACTGCTGGAATTGGGTGGGGGAAGTAAAATAAAAATAATGATGATGATGAATGTTTTTGGCCAATTGTAACCAAAGAGGAGGGGCAGTAAAATAACTAGAACTAAGTACACACGTACAGCCAACTTACTTTCACTTACGATTTGCTAACAGAGAGAGACACACACTGAATCATTTCAGATAACAGTCAATCTTAGCTGGTCCGTTTGTCAGAGAACCTGAATTATTTAGCAATTAAGCATAAGCACAGCAGCAGAACAATAGTGAAGCAAGCTACAGTTCAACTTAACTTTTTCATAATAATCTGCTGCTATTGTGTTAGTGTTGTGAACTTGATAGTGATACTAGTGTTGCTAGTGTTGTGATGGCCTCAGAGGCTACCCATGTTGTGGGGGGGGCTTATTATAGATTCTATATTATAATGCTATATCAATATCTGACACAACGTCGGATGCCGCGCCCGCCATTGCACTTGGAGTTTGAGAAACGAATGTGAAAGTTGGATAACTGTTGGGGTAGAGTAGGCCGTTCAACATGAACGACAAAGCAACGAAAAACATACAAACGTCGAATCTTTGGCTTATGGTGTCTGTCGAAAGTTCTAAGAAGATTCGACGGAGCAGCTAAACTGTATGACGCTGCAATCGTACATTTCCGGTCAAATGCATCCACCCATAGGCTATAAAAAAATTCTAATCTTGGTTGACTAGTAAAATAATTAATAAATATAATTATTACTAGTTATACAACATTAGAATTCTACTACAGCTAGCTTGTAGGCAGAAAATTTGTCCGGAAATGTACACGTACAGTTTAGCTGCTCCGTCGAATCTTCTTTGAACATTCGACAGACACCATAAGCCTTCAATGACAGATTCGACCTTAATTATTTTGGATTTTCAGACGAATGCAATTTTTAATGAAAAACGAAATAAATAAAAATGAATTTCAGGAGTAACTGAGTAACTAAGTCAATTTATTTTTCGGACGAAAACGAAATTCCGAAACAAAATATTTCAGTGTGCACATGTCTAATGATCAGCACTGTGAACTATATCAAACACAATACCAGCCCCAACAGTGCTGATTGTTCATTCATAATAAAGATCACACAACATTGTGGCGCTTTGTGATCCATCTGCGGTGGCTGTGTAATTACTGACAGCTGCAGATAGATCATACAGCCCTACAGCATTGAGTTATCTTTTACTATTATGAATGAACAGTCAGTGCTGTCAGGGAACAAAAAGAACTAAAAGAACAGTCAGCTTAGGTGGGGGCTCAGTGCTAGCTGTAGCACCTGCCACAGGATTGCTGATAAATTGGGTTTTAAACTGGGGTGGAGCTACAGCTAGATATAAAATATATAAAGTTATGCTTTAACTCTGCAGCAGGGTTGCCAATTTAAACTGAATCAAGTGATGTCTGCACTTGGTCTCCTGAGGGTTTAAGTAACCGTTTTTAAAAAATTGTCAGAGTTCTTCATTATTATCACTATCCCAGTGACAATGGCTCCCCTCATTATCCAGGTTTTAAAGCAGGAGTCTCAAACTGGCGGCCCTCCAGCTGTTGCAGAACTACAAGTCCCATCATGCCTCTGTCTGTGGGAGTCATGCTTGTAACTGTCAGTCTTGCAATGCATCATGGGACTTGTAGTTCTGCAACAGCTGGAGGGCCGCCAGTTTGAGGCCCCCTATTTTAAAGGGAAAGGAAGTTAGGTGAAATGTCCTCAAGGTAGCAATAAAACATGAGTATTTTTTCTAAGCTAAAAAATGAGTTTTGGTTGGAGCTGGGCTTTAATAAACAATATACAGTAGAGCAATTACAACTGAAGAGGAATTCCAGGTATGGATACTTTATACATAGTCACATTGTTCCAGGTTGGATGAAAGTAACGAGTACACCCCTCACATTTTTGTAAATATTTTATTATATCTTTTCATGTGATAACACTGAAGAAATGACACTTTGTTACAATGTAAAGTAGTGAGTGCACAGCTTGTATAACAGTGTAAATTTGCTGTCCCCTCAAAATAACTCAACACACAGCCATTAATGTCTAAACTGCTGGCAACAAAAGTGAGTACACCCCTAAGTGAAAATGTACAAATTGGGCCCAAAGTGTCAATATTTTGTGTGGCCACCATTATTTTCCAGCACTGCCTAAACCCTCTTGGGCATGGAGTTCACCAGAGCTTCACAGGTTGCCACTGGAGTCTTCTTCCACTCAGTGGCGACTGGTGCTCAAAATTTTTTTTTTTGGGGGGGGGGGGGGGGCGCAAACGAACTGAACAATTCAGAAAAATACTGAAACAAAAACATCAATTGCAGCCACCGTGCCCATCATATGCAGCCAACTGTGCCCATCATATGCAGCCACTGTGCCCATCATATGCAGCCAACTGTGACCATCATATGCAGCCACTGTGCCCATCATATGCAGACACGGTCCCTAGAAAAAGCAGCCAACTGTGCCCATCATATGCAGCCAACTGTGCCCATCATATGCAGCCACTGTGCCCAGCAAATGCAGCCACAGTGCCCATCATATGCAGCCAACTGTGTACATCATATGCAGCCACTGTGCCCATCATATGCAGCCTCTGTGCCCCGCAAATGCAGCCAACTGTGCTCCATCAATTGCAGCCTTTGTGCCCATAATATGCAGCCACTGTGCCCCACCCACCCTGTGTCTGTCATACACTTACCCCATCATGGTGGTGGGTCAGGCAGCGGGACAGGCGGCGAACTGTGGGATGGCTAGCATGGCAATGGCTCCATGTCCTCCATGCGTCCTCCGTGCATGTCTTCTTCCTGCTTTGCTAGGCAGCCAATGAGATCGCCTATACCTTCAGCCAATCAGGTGCCCGGTATTACATCCGGGCCCCCTGATTGGCTAAGAGACGGATCTATGTTAGCAAAGCAAATACTGATTTGCTTTGCTAACACACCTGGGTGCACTGCAAGCGCAATGTTTGCACACGCAGTGCACCTTTTTTGATTCATATTAGAGCCTATGGCTTTAATCAGGTGCTTCAAAAACACTCCACCACTGCTGTAATACAGGTGCCCGATGCCCAAAAAGGGGACGGATGCTTGAATGGGTGTGTCTACAGCAGCTGTGGATAGATTCATGCAATGCATGAATCTATCTATAGTACACAGAGGGGATGGCTGGAGAGAGGGGGCAGCACCTGAGCGCCCCTAATGGATGCACCGCCACTGCTTCCACTCCACCATGATGACATCATGGAGCTGGTGGATATTAGAGATCTTGCGCTCCTCCACCTTCTGTTTGAGGATGCCCTACAGATGTTCAATGGAGTTTCGGTCTGGAGACTTGCTTGGCCAGTCCATCACCTTTACCATCAGCTTCTTTAGCAAGGCAGTGGTTGTCTTGGAGGTTTTTGGGGTCGTTATCATGTTGGAATACTGCCCTGCGGCCCAGTCTCCGAAGGGAGGGGATCGTGATCTGCTTCAGTATGTCAGAGTACATGGTTCATGGTTCCCTCAATGAACTGTAACTCCCCAGTGCCAGCAGCACTCAGACCATGACACTCCCACCGTCATGCTTGACTGTAGGCAAGACACACTTGTCTTTGTACTCCTCATCTGATTGCCACCACACACGCTTGACACCATCTGAACCAAATAAGTTTATCTTGGTCTCATCAGACCACAGGACATGGTTCCAGTAATCCATGTCCTTAGTCTGCTTGTCTTCAGCAAACTGTTTGTGGGCTTCCTTGTGCATCAGCTTTAGAAGAGGCTTCCTTCTGGGACGACAGCCATGCAGACCAATTTGATGCAGTGTGCGGCTTATGGTCTGAGCACTGACAGGCTGACCCCCCCACCCCTTCAGCCTCTGCTGCAATCATACGTCTATTTCCTGGAGACAACCTCTGGATAAGACGCTGAGCACGTGCACTCAACTTCTTTGGTCGACCATGGCATGGCCTGTTCTGAGTAGAACCTGTCCTGTTAAACCACTGTGTGGTCTTGGCCCCCGTGCTGCAACTCAGTTTCAGGGTCTTGGCTATCTTCTTATAGCCTAGGCCATCTTAATGTAGAGCAACAATTCTTTTTTTCAGATCCTCAGAGAGTTCTTTGCCATGAGGTGCCATGTTGAACTTCCAGTGACCAGCATGAGAGAGTGAGAGAAATAACACCAAATTTAACACACCTGCTCCCCAATGCACACCTGAGACCTTGTAACACTAACAAGTCACATGACAACGGGGAGGAAAATTAGCTAATTGGGCCCAATTTGGACATTTTCACTTAGGGGTGTATTCCCTTTTGTTGCCAGCAGTTTAGACATTAAAGTGGTTGTAAACCCTTACAGACCACTATAATAAGGCTTACCTGTAACTATAATAAAGCTTAACTGTGACTACCCTAGGATATCTCCTAAACCTGCATGGTTTAGGAAATATCCCCTGTATTTGCATGTGCCGATGTCATCGGCACATGTGCACTGAAGCAATGGCACGTACAGTATGTGCCGTTGCTTCAGTGAGTGTGCCGTTAACGTGCGTATGAGCGGGAGTGACATCATCGCGGCTCCGGCCAATCACAGTGCCGCAGCAACGATATCCGGAAGTAACTCCAGGGAGTGATGTCGCTGGCCAGTGCTGTATACGGGCACCGCAGTGAGGGCTTCAATCTCAGGTGAGTATTACATAATAAGCTAGTATGCTATGCATACTAGCTCATTATGCCTTTGTAAAAGCGTAATTTCTTCAGTGTTGTCACATGAAAACATAATAAAATATTTACAAAAATGTGAGGGGTGTACTAACTTTTGTGAGATTCTGTATATGCCATACCTGCCTGATGCCCCTGGATAATGGATATCAATGAAGTAGACACCACTATTGTTATTATTATGCAGGATTTATATAGCGCCAACAGTTTGTGCAGCACCTTAGAATATAAAGGTAAACAGAACAACAAAAATGCAGTTCAATACAAGATTGTTAGGAAGGCTCTGCTTCTGAGAGATTACCATCTAATAGGCTGGGACAAGTGGAACAAATTGTAATAACTGTGAGGGAAGAACTGGTGGGAAAATTAAAAGATTCAATTGTCAGCTGAAGCAGGATAGGCTTCCCTGAGAAGATGAGTGTTCAGAGATCACCGAAACATGGACAGGGTAGGAGATAGCTGGACAGATTGGGGAAAGGAATTCCAGAAGATGGGCAAGGCTCTGGAGAGGTACTGGAGATGAGAATTGTAGAAGGAGACACGGGACCACTCCAGAGATCTCCACTTGCTTTTGGTTCCAGCACTGAGCAAGTGGAGGTTGGCCACTCAGCACAGGTGCCATTCAGAGAATGCTTTGTATCCTCTGAATAAATGCAAAGCGTTCTCTGATTGGATGCAGTAGAGAGCGTGATTTCACTGTCCTTCCTCTATATCTTGTCCAATTGGTAAATGATTTACATGCACTCAAAAAATGCAGAGTATTCTCTGAATGGAGCCTGTGCTAAGCGGCTGACCTCCTGTGTTCAGAATGCAGCAGGGTAGCCACCCTTTGTGAGACTGAGAAGCAAGTGGAGATTACTGGACTAGTAATGTCTACCTCAGATATTTCCAGCTTGTACAGGCATTGGCCAGGTATGGTATATACTGTATACAATATACTGTATATATACACATAATGTAAGAAATGCATTTGCCAAAAGCTGCAGCATTATTGTAAGCTCGGGATAACAAATTCACTGTCAAAACAGAGGAAGTCCATATATGTCTTTGTACTTTTCTTATACAAGGAACTGAAAGATACTGAGAGGGAGACTGATGTGCAGCCAGTGGTAAGGTTACACAATGCCTGAACACCACACTATCAGGAGAATGCCATAAAGTACTAATGACACTTTTCTGATGGTATGGCCCTTTAAAATTGCCTGCGCCAGATTAAACAATCCTGACGCTATTTTTGGCAACTTTAGGCTAGGTTCGCACTAGTCAGCATGGTAAAACGCAGTGATTTACCGCACAGGCAACTGCTAGTGTCGGCTCCAGCAGGGAACAGTGTGATGCGCATTTTAAGTGTATCGCCCATCTTCTGCTTTTTGTTAACTTTATTTGAACTTCATTCATGTCTCCGCACAACAGTGCTCAGTAATGTCTGTGAGCCAAGCCATCCAGGATAGCTCAATTCACAGACACTCTGTACAGAGCCAATCTGAATGGCTCTGTACGACATGATTGCTGTGATTAGTTATCACTGTGATTACCTGATGTGAACAGTGTAATGTTTACATCTGGGAGCCCTCCTCTTCCTTTTACAATGAAAGAAGGGGGATGAGGAACTATTGAATGAATGACTCATTTGCTTATTAGTTCCAGAATTAGTGGCAACAGCCACAGTAGTAACCATTTCACCTCCACCTCCTCTCCTGTATATGTCAGCTCCATCCTATCTCTGCAGTTACCATATGTTAACGCCTTCATCTTCCTTGTCCTGCACATCTGAACGTTAACCCCTTCATCCCAATCCTCCATTATATGTGACCTGTACATTAACCGTTTCATCTTCTCCTCCCTCTGTGTATGACCTGTACAAATAATTAATGTAGTGCACCATTAACAAACTTCGTCTTTTAACCCCCTCAATACTTCTTTTGCAAAAATAAAACCGCTTTCTATTTATTCTACAAACACTTACCTCACTGTCTTTATGGCTGTTTAAAAACAGTGCTTCATTACTTCCTGGTCAGACTTTAGTTCAGAACACAGGAAGGAGTCGACCAGCTGAGGGTAGATGATGCAGAGTGTGTGCCAATGAGATCAGCTGGTCAACTCCTTCCTGCATCATTAAAGCGGTTGTATACCCGCTGAAAATTTATTATTTTTTTTTTTACCACTGTAAAGCAAAAGGCATAATGAGCTAGTATGCACTGCATACTAGCTCATTATGAAATACTTACCTTAGAACTAGGCATCGGTATCTTACCTGGTCCACGCCGAGGTAGCTGACATGTTGCGTGTCTTCCGGGTATCGCGGTTCCAGCACTGTGAGTGGCTGGAGCCGCGATGTCATCACTCCCGCATGCGTGCGGGAGATTTCTTTCCCGGCAAGGTCTGGCAGTTGCCGGGCCTTCAGCCAAGAATCCCCTGTGCGCATGCACCGCTGCAGTCAGCGGCTCATAGCAAGGGGAATATCTCCTAAACCGTACACGTTTAGGAGATATTTTTTTTACCTACAGGTAAGCCTTATTATAGGCTTACCTGTAGGTAAAAGTTAAAAAAAAGACTATACAACCGCTTTAACTAAAGTCTGTCCAGGAAGTAAGGCAGAAGTAATGGAGCACTGTTTTTTAACAGCCATGAAGAAAGGTAAGCGTGTGTAGAATAAATGGAAAGCTGTTTTATTTATGCAAAAGAAGTATATTAATGCTATATTGGTACATAGGGGAGCTGGAATTTAGAAAAAAAAGGCGAACAAATGTGAACTTAGACTTTAAAGCAGAGTTCCACCCATTTAAAAGTCAGCAGCTACAAAAAGTGTAGCTGCTGCCTTTTAATAAACAGACACTCACCTGTCCCATGGTCCAGCAAAGCGGGCGCCCAAAGCCTCACTTCTCTCCCCCTCCTCTCTGTGGCGCTGGCATTGCAAGTGTGGGGGGCACTGTGCATGCGCGAGCCGCGCTGCGCGTTATGAATGGTCAGGCAATCTTCTAGGACCTGTGAAGTGTCCCAGAAGATTGCAGAGAGGGAGGGGGGAGAGGTGAACTTCCTTCCGGTGCCGCGGCGCCAGGAGAGGAAGTGGGAGCTGGGTACCTGTGAAAACAAGGTACCCGCTCCCCCCCCCCCAAAAAAATGACACTCCAAATATGGCATGTCAGGGGATCATTTTGGGTGGAACTCCGCTTTAACCACTTCAGCCCCAGAAGGATTTGCCCCCTTAATGACCAGGCAATTTTTTGCGATATGGCACTGCGTCGCTTTAACTGACAATTGCACGGTTGTGCAGCACTGTACCCAAACAAAATTGATGTCTTTTTTTTCCCCACAAATAGAGCTTTCTTTTGGTCGTATTTGATCACAGTTTTTATTTTTTGCACTATAAACAAAAAATGAGCGTCAATTTCGGAAAAAAAACAATATTTTTTTACTTTTTGCTATAATAAATATCCAAAAGAATGTTCCTCAAAAACAAATGTATTCATCAGTTTAGGCCAATATGTATTCTTCTACATATTTTTGGTAAAAAAAAAATTGCAATAAGCGTATATAGATTGATTTGTGCCTAGTTATAGCGTCTACAAAATAGGGGATAGATTTATGGCAAATTTTTTTCATGTTTTTACTAGTAATGGTGGCGATCTGCAACTTTTAGCCGGACTGTGACATTGCGGAGGACAGATTGGATACTTTTGACACTTTTTTGGGACCAGTGACATTTATACAGCGATCAGAGCTAAAAATAGCCACTGATTACTATATAAATGTCACCGACAGGGAAGGGGTTAACACTAGGGGGCGATCAAGGGGCTAAATGTGTGTCCTAGGGAGGTGTTTCTAACTGTGGGGGGAGTGTAGTGACTGGGAGTACAGAGAGACATCGCTGTTTCTAAGCACTAGAAACAGCAGATCTCTCTACTCGCCCGTTCTCTCGCCCGTTCTCTCTCTCTCAGGAGCGAACGCGTGTGCCCGGCGGACATCGCGGCTGCCGTGCACGTTCATCAGCTCCTACGCCACGCTAAGTCTATTTAAAGGGCCAACGTACAGCTACGGCAATTTACCCAGGAGAGCCAACCTGCCAGCAGTATAATGACGGCGGCAGGTCGGCTAGTGGTTAAGGTCTAATTAGTTCTGCTATTCTTTGCCCTAGCAGGCTCCCTCCAGTGCTGCACTGGAAACTGAAAAATGGCCTGGTAATAGATGCTGGTATTCAAGTGGTTAAAATATTATTAAACCCTCACAGTTGTTTAGCTTAACACATTGAGCACAATAAAATAAACATTCCCCAGTAAACTTGTTTTTAAAATTCTAAACCCAGCTTTTGCAGTTTACAATTTTTAACATTTCCGATGCCTGCTCTCTCAGTGCTGCTTCCCTGAACTTCCAATCTTCACAAAGTTATCAGTGGATAGTGCAGTCTGGAGCAGTCTGGAGAAGGGAGGCGGAAGGAGAAGGGGGGGAAATGATGAAGGAACAGGGGAGTGCCTTGCCATCCTAGGTGTGTATTTCTATTGATGCACACAATATAGGGAGACAACTCTGTTCTCTGCATGCAATGTATGCCTTAATTTTGTAAAGCGCTGCGCAAACTGTTGGCGCTATATAAATCCTGTATTATAATAATAATAATAATACATGGTTAAGTGGTTAGCACCTCTGCCTAGCAGCCATATGGTTGTTAGTTTAAATCCCAACCACAATAGTACCTGCACAGAGTTTGCATGTTCTCCCTGTACCTGTGTGGGTTTCCTCCCACACACCAAAGACATACTGGTAGGTAAATTGGTCCTAGTACCTATTAATGTGAGTTAGGGACCTTAGATTGTAAGCTCCATTAGGGCAGGGACTGATGTGAATGTGTAAATTGACAGCATTATATAAGTACCTATAATAAGTAAATAATGATAATGCAAGGGTGACTCCATGAGACACTGCAAGAGAAAGGAGCCACATTGAAACAGGAAAAGTGGGGCAGCGGTCATGACACCAACTTAAACCGGAACATAGGCAATGATTAAAAGAGAAAGAAGCTGCATAATCAATATTTATTTACATCACCTGCTAAGCGTGCCTAAAAACGGAGGGTGTAATATTACTTTAGGGTCTGTACAAAATAAAATAAAATTAAATTGCCCATCTGTATTCAAATTATAGTGTCACGTTTTGTATATAAGAGGTATAAAGGCATATATGGGCTTTTTGCATTTTTCAATACAAGTGGAATGAAAGCTCTGATGAACAGATTTTTAATGATGTTTTCATTATTTTTGTTTATTACTGTGCTTTACTGTATATTCGTCTGGAGGACTGTGGAAGATTTTACAAGTGACATTTTCTCTATGACAGACCCCACCCATGCTCAATACTAGGTAATGCGGGCAACCGCCTGTCTGGTAATGTGTATGGCATAGTTTATATGTTATTATAGTATTTTCATTGATGCTTGTTGATTCTGAGGTTAGAAAAAACTTGGGAATGGTCCTGCCCATTTAGCTATCATAAAGAGTGTAGTATTATTGTGATGTGCTAGAAGTACAAACATGTTTACTGGCTGATAATATGTAACACATAGTACTTACCTGAGGTGTGAGAGTGTTGTTCTTAGTTAATGTTCAAACTTGCAGCAGTTATTATGCTATCCCATTGATACTGTTTACACATGTTTTGCAATGCTTTCTTTATTTGATCTGTAATCTCAGATCTCAACTTTAAACTTGCTCTGTGAGAATCTTTGTATAACTTAGAACTGTTTGTTGAGTGCCACTGTAATACCCTAAACTTGCCTCTAGAGAGCGATGTTTCTCTGTCAAAGTACAGTGAATGTGGCCATGCTCTGCACACCAATACCCTACATTATACAGAGTAAAAATGTGGCTTTAATTTTTCACCAGGCTTAAGTTCAATGCGTAGGTGAAGCTGCTTGCAGTCTTGTGTACACATGCTAATTATAACCCATTTTTGTAACAACTTTTATTTCAGCATTTGTGGAGAAATGGTTGTTCCGTGTATAAAAACTGCTAATATATTTTTAATGCTATGTCTGTATTAGCTATTAATAATATTTATTACACGTTATTATATAAAATTAAAATATATGCAGGCATTTTATTAGCTGTTACTTTTTTTTATATATATTGTTTTATATCATAAAATAGATAATTGAGAAATAAAAGAAAACCAAAAAAAAAAAGCTTGATGTCTCTGTCATTTAACATCTCTATATTTGTATTCCATTTGTCTGTCAAAGTGTAAAGCTCAGTATGTGATTAATTAAAAAAAAAAATTAAATGCCTTATTTGGTCAAGAAAGATGTCACATTTTCTAACGTACGCCTAAAAATATCAACTTGGTTAAGATGGGAAGAGCTTACATTTTTTTCTTGGCCCATCCCAATTTAATCAGCCTACATGCTAACATTGGTTGTACATTACAAAATCACAAATAAATACTTCCACATTTTAAAGGGTAGTTGTGTGTCAACAGTGATATAAAAAGGCCTGTCCTTTATGCAATATGTGAGTCAAAGACTTTTTTTTTTTTAATCAGATTCTTTTTATTTTTATATGCAAACAACATTAAAACCATACAAACAAGCTATTTAAATAGCATCACAAAAAAAAAAAAAAAAAAAAAAAAACACAAGCACTACATAGAAATAAAACCCCAAACAAAAAAAGGAAAAAGAGGAAAAAAAAAAAAAAAAAACAATAGACCACCCCCACCCACCCAATTTCTTGGAGCATTGAAAAGGAGAAAAAAAAAGTGCTTACAAAAATAAAAGTGGACTAAACGTGGCCACAAAGTACAGCTTTTACTGAAAAGAAGCATATATACTTACCTAAACATACATACAGTATACTTATATGGTCACATGCATCCCAATATCTGATATAGCAATATTTGTAATACAGATTGGTTTATACCAATGCTGAGGACACAGACTCAAGCCATTGTGACCATGGAGTTCCTTAAAAAGTATGTATGTTTTTCAAATGAAATAATCCTATCAAGATCTGAGATCCAGTCAGATCCAGTAGGCAGATGGGGAGAGATCAACTTAAGGGCAATCTGTCTGCGGGCTACAAAAAGTGCGCACCTAATAGTAATAACAATGGAAGAGGTATGGATAGACATATCATAGTAGCCCAATAGGCACATAAGTGGTTCAACTGAAATATTAATATCTAGTAGCCCATTTAAAGTACCGATCAACTCCGCCCAGTATCTCTGGAGTTTAGGGCACCGCCACAGAAGATGTATCAGCGTACCAGTATTGCCACACCTAGCACAAGCTGGCTCAGATCTCAAGCCAATGGCATGCAGACATTGAGGAGTTCTGTATACCCTATGGAGAAAAAAGATCTAGGTCAGTGTATGTGATGGAGAAAGAGACACTCGAGGCAGAGACTGAAGAATACCATCCTAAACATCTTCAGAGATAGGGCCAATATCTTGTTTCCATCCAGGCCCAGAGCGAATGGGAAAGTTCAATAAGAACTTATCTAACAACACCCTATATGTGACAGAGGTAAGACCTTTTGTTGACCTTGCTTGTACTATCCTATCAAAAACAGGGGTAAGGGGAAAGAATATCTTAACAGAGGAGAATTGAGCATGTAAGGCATGTCTTAGTTGGAGAAATTGATAAAACCAATTCGATTGTAAAGGGAACTCTCCCCTTAACTCTTCAAAGGACTTAAGTAGACCATTCTCATATAACTGAATCAGAGTAGTTATTCCAGATTTTCCCCATCTCTGAGCCCAAAGTTGAGGGAGTCTGTCGTTGTCACATATAGGGGAGTATCTGGTAGGATAAGAAATATCCATCATTATCTTATAGCGGAGTTCCACCCACTTTGTAATCTTCTTCTCAATAGCTTTGCAATTGTCCATAATGTTTGCATTAGGCAATTTTTTTTTTTTTTTGGCTGTGCTTACCATGTTTCTAAAGTTTTCTGTGTCTCTTCGGCGATGTACCTAATATCCTGTGTTGCACTGGCTGATGGGAGATCTGTGTCATGATTCCCATGAGTCAGTGGGCATGGCTGCCATTCATCATCGCAAAATAACAACGGAAGTGACGCGATGGCGGAAGTGACGCAATGCTAGGTTTGGTTGTATAGTTACCTTGGTTGCCATACTCTAAAAGACATGCTGGTAGGTTAATTGGATGGCCCTAGTATATGTATGAATGTGTGTTAGGGACCTTAGGTTGTAAGCTCCTTGAGGGTAAGGAGTGATGTGAATGTACAATGTATATGTAAAGCGCTGCGTAAATTGACGGCGCTATATAAGTACCTGAAATAAATAAAATAAATAATAAAATATCAACGGGACGGGCACTTCCTATGACGCTGCCCGTTGTGTTTGCAACCAGAGAAGTTTCCTGCGCTGCTAGGTGTACATAATGCGTATGCGCGAGATTGGGCGGTGCATGCTGGTTATTCAGCAGCACCGTATCCCAGAAGCCAGAAGAGGATCCTAGTGAGCTTTGCATGCCCACAAGCAAGATGGGACCGCGCCAAACAGAGAAATATAAGGTTAGTTTTACAAAAATAACAAGAAATATAGCGGCGCTATTAATATGAATACTGATTGCATGATTACATTAAGATCATCATAACAGATGGCTTTAGAAAAAAAAAAAAAAATATGTCGGTGGAACTCTGCTTTAACTGTATCCCATATCTTGCACATTAACTTACTGGTGGGCATATCAGTAAGCGAAACACCCCCCACCTTGCCCCGTCTAAAACATGGAGTGGTGACCGACCTTTAAATACAAATCAAACACTTAATTTACACTTGTGATATACTGTAGACTTGTGATATACTGAAGCTTAGAAAACTTTACCAGCCGTACTACAGCCTCAGCATATGCTCACTTATAGGTTAGCTTTCATATATAAATATTATCTAAATTTCTAATACTTATTAAACTGGCAACATGTGCGCACAACATTCTTCATTAACCAAAGTCCTGACTTTTTGGATAAAAAGCCAAATCTATTAATTCAAAAATCAAGAAAACAAATATATATATATATATACACTATATTACCAAAAGTATTGTGATGCCTGCTTTTACACGCACATGAACTTTAATGGCATCCCAGTCTTAGTCCGTAGGGTTCAATATTGAGTTGGCCCAACAATTTTTATTAGTGTGTCTATGGGAATGTTTGACCACTCTTCCAGAAGTGCATTTATAAAGTCAAGCACTGATGTGGACAAGAAGACCTGGCTCGCAGTCTCGGCTCCAATTCATCCCAAAGGTGTTCTATCGGGTTCAGGTCAGGACCCTGTGCAGGCCAGTCAAGTTCCTCCACCCCAAACTTGCTCATCCATGTCTTTATGGACCTTACATTGTGCACTGGTCCAAATCATTTGGGTGAGGGGAGATTATGGTGTGGGGTTGTTTTTCGGTGTTGGGCTTGGCCCCTTATTGTCAGTGAAAGGAAATCTAATGCCGCGTACACACGGTCGGACTTTTCGTCTACAAAAGTCCGACAGCCTGTCCGACAGACTTCCGGCGGACTTTCGGCGGACTTGCAGCAGACTTTCTAACGAACGGACTTGCCTACACACGACCACACAAAAGTCCGACGGATTCGTACGTGATGACGTACACCGGACTAAAATAAGGAAGTTCATAGCCAGTAGCCAATAGCTGCCCTAGCATGGGTTTTTGTCCGTCGGACTAGCACACAGACGAGCGGATTTCGGGGTCCGTCGTAGTTACGACGTAAAGATTTGAAGCATGTTTCAAATCTAAAGTCCGTCGGATTTGAGGCTGAAAAAGTCTGCTGAAAGTCCGGAGAAGCCCACACACGATCGGATTACCAGCCAGCTTTAGTCCGTCGGCGTCCGTTGGACTTTTGTAGATGAAAAGTCCGACCGTGTGTACGCGGCATAAGGCGTCAGCATACCAAGATATTTTGGACAATTTCATGCTCCCAACTTTGTGGGAACAGTTCGGGGATCGCTCCTTCCTGTTCCAACACAACATGACTGTATACCAGTGCACAAAGCAAGGTTCATAAAGACATGGATGAGCGAGTTTGGGGTGGAGGAACTTGATTCTGACTGACTTGACTCTGAATTTTACCAGTGACAAGCAAAGTTCTCAGAGGTGGAATTAGTTTAACTATGTTGAAAGAGAGCCTTTCATTGGCATTTATACAATAAATAAAATTAAAGTATAGCTAAATGCAGAACATTTTTTTGGTAAAAGGGGAGTAGAACAGCTGTAAGGTTTTCATTGCTGTTTATTCCCCCAAGGGAGATTCACCCTATGTAGCATGATCACAGAGTGTAAAAATGAAAGAAAATCTGAAATTTTGTGTTGTCCCTAGAACAGTAACAGAGGGGAAATCTTCCAATGGAAACACTAGCTCTAGTGACCCTGGTGACAACCAGGAATTTAGTTAGGGAGGAAGGACGTCCAATATTGGAGAGCAGACATTGGATCAGACTAGTGATTGGCATTGCTACAAAGGGATCTACAAATGTTAAAGAGTTAAAAAGCTCAGCATGTTCTGCCAGCCAAAGAGCATACAAGACCAGCTGGGAAGCTGACAAGGCATACTGGGATTTGTAGTTCTGGGACTGCCAGAGTTCTACTAGGGGAATTTTTACAAAAGCAAGAGCACAGCATATCACAAAATGTGTCTATAATATTATAGTTGTCTATGATAATTACTTCTAGATGCTGACTGGTTGCTGTGAGCCATAACACAATCCTTATTTGTTCTATAATTTTTACCAAACGTCCCTCAGTTTAGGTCATTTTCCTGAGTATTTACATAAAGGGAATAGTTACACAAGAGTAGAGTGGAAGGCTCAGTATTTGGGGAGGAGGACCTAATGATGAATCAACAGGCCCCCTGCTTTTGCTGTAACATGTCCACAGAGGATAGCTGAGAATGTGTCTTCTGAGTGGGAGCAGGAAAGAAACAATGTGTGGGAGAAAGTGTCCGATACCAGTCCATAGTTTCATCTGTTCATGCACAGATCCCAACCACAGTCCTGCAGAGTGTAAGAAGCAGAAATGAGCAGGACAACCAATCAAAAATCAGCATTCCCCAGTTCAGTAGTGTTAGAAAAATGAAAGACCCTTTCTAAATATCTGTCTAGGATATATTAGACAAAATGGTATTTTTATTACCAGCTTTGTAAAAGAGTACATATGTATAAACTATAATCTGTGACAGATTCTTGCATTTATTTGGTAACAAAACATGATCATTTGACTAATTTCCACACTTTTAGAACTTTGTTACTATTTCTTCTTAAGTAGTGTAGTCAGGTGCTTGGCTAAGAATGGAGGGTGAGAGAAACACTGGCTGCAGTTGCTCTCTGTAGCTGCTGCCCTGTGGTGCTGAGCTGGTTAACAGCTATAACAGCAAGAGGAAGGAGCTGCTCAGCAAGAAGAATTCAATAGACTAAGTCAGGCAGCACCGCACTGTGGGAACTGTAGTCCAGAGAAAAGAGACTCTACTGTAATCAAGAGCATTTGATTGCCAGGAGGAGGGGAAAGATCTGCATTTTCTCAGACTGTAGAAGATCCTGAGCGGGATCCGGAGTGCTGAGTTTGGGAGTGACAACAGTCAGAGTAACCTGGGTGCAAAGAAGAGAGTGGACTCATTGCTGTCTGTGACAAGATGGTTAGCTGTAATATTGCTGGGACTGGTGAGCTGCTGCTGTGGGGATTTACTATCTGCTGCTAGTGAGACTGAGCCCTTTAGAAACTGACCATACAGCCATCTAATAGCCTAATTGCTGCCTGCAGGCTTGACTTGAACTTTTCTCATGTGCACCAATGGGCCCCGATGTTAGCCAGCTGAAGAGTTAGAACTAAAGACTGCCCCTTTATAGCTGCTACACAGAGACCTTTATCTAATACCTATGCTAAGAGGTACCTCTCAGGGGACATTGCACCATATCCTAGCCATCCTTCTAGAGTGTACTCTAGACTAGTTAAAGTATTATTATTCACATTGCAATTAATGCTTATATACATATATATATGTATATACATATATATATATATATCATGAATTAATTCCAGTCTGGAGAACCTAAGTATTTTACTTTGTTTTGGATAAAGTGTGGAAGTTTCAGACTTTAAGACTTTGCTGCTTGAGACACTACTGATAAGATTTATCCTATCTTCCTGGGTGGTCACTGGCCACAGAAAATTAGAAAAATTATCTTATTTGGGGATACCAACAAGAACCTAAGAGAGGTTCTAATCCTACCTAGTGTACCACACCACTACCCCTGGTGGAGCCGTTGGATTGTTTGGGAGCCTCTGCCCTGTTCTGGTGATGAAGTAATTGTATCTGGAACTGACACACCTGTAACAGTTTGCAATGGACTTTATTGAACAGGAAAAGCCTGCATGGGAAGTTTGGCTAGGCAGCAAAGAACAAGGATAGTTCAGATTCAGTATCATGGGACACAATTATAGCTGCTACCCAGCTAACACTAATTGTTCTCCACAGCCACCTGTGAAATAATTTTCCCATAACACAAACTAGGCACAGGGGAATGATGCTAACACAGTTGTTACAACTGAATTTTAATGCAGTTTGAGCCGCCAGGTGCTGCATGCAGGCAGCCCATTCAAATATAAGTGGATGCAATGGCTGCATGGACACATCCTCTGATACCAGTTTGACATAGGTGCAAATGAGCAGTCCTGAATGCAGACAGTGTGCATTCGGTCCTCACCCCTGCTCCTGCATGCTTGCAAAATTTTGACAGGTGGCTGTGGCCATTCAGGCCCTGTGTCTGTATTCACTTCTATTGGGTGCCTGCATGGGGTGGATGCAAGCGCAAAAACAAATGCCTCATTCAATCAGCACCTCATGCCTCATTCAATCAGCATGATGTTAGCACCCACGTGATGGAGGTTTAAGTGACAAATTAAAGAAAAAAAAATACAGGCTTACAGTGCATCATCCCAGTTTTGTGTAGACATGTTATCACATGCACCCGATTTATGCTTTACTCACGCAGTAGAACATGTTCTCCTTCAAAGTTAATCTCTGCTTATCTTAGGATATTTGTTGAAACAGAGTGAAAATTCACTTTGCACACAATAGTCAATCGGCCATGGAAAATTAAAAAACAATTTCTATTTTTGCTAGCAAATAATTTGCAAGTGGATTTTCTCTTTGTAATGTGATTTTTTAAATTAGCTTAGTGTAGCGGTGTAGTTGCCACTAGTAACAAACATCCACCAAATCACCCCGCTGCCAGACTCCCATATATCACTTGCAGAGACAATGAACAATCTTTTGCTGGTTTTGCTTTGTTTATTGGGGGGGGGGGGGGTTAAAACTTGGTTGGGGAAAAGGTATATGGGATGCCCATAGGATAGTTGAATTGCCATCATAAGCACATAGTTAGAGCCAGAAGAGATGATGTGCATGTATTTATGGCTATGATCTTTCCTCCTGCATCACCATGTAGACTGTTGCTCCTCCTCTGCTTAACTCCTGCAGACGATTGCTTCCAGACATTCCCCATCCATTACCATGCAAGGGATGAGGACATCACTTGACCATGTAAGGGTGATGTTCCCAGAACTTCTCTCTGCACAAATCTTATACTGAAGTAAAGTAATGTCACATCTTCTTCTGAAAGCTAGAATGACCCACTCTGAATAAATCCTTTAAGCTGGCTCTGGTGGCTCGCAGCTACTATTCCAGAGGCCTGCAGCACCTCTTCCCGGAGGCCTAGTAGTTTAAAAGCACATTGTTGGATGGTGGGCTACTGTTCCCAGCCAGCCCAGCCTGCAAATCCTGTGCCCTCAGGCTATATCGATTTGACACATCTCCCCACAGTCTCTCCTCTGATCCAGGACTCCTCATCATTGACCGTGTAATGATGAAGACTTTGCTGATGACCGTGTAATGATGAAGACTTTGCTAATGACCGTGTAGAAGCAAAGTTCCCTCACAGACTTCGTGGCACATCCAGCCCTCCACTGTGGTACACTCCCGACCTTTCTCTGCCCTGAGTCCTTGATGGAGAACTTGACCGGATGATACGTTCCGACAGCTTCACCTGCCACTCTGCTCCAGGAGTTTTTTTTACCAATGACTGTGTAATGGCTAGGGATGGGCTTTATTTTTGGGTCGAACATGAGTTCGACTCGAACATTGGCTGTTCGCCCGTTCGCCGAACTCTCCTCAGTGGCATGTTACCTTAGCTTATATAGGAGGCCTGCTCCCTGCCAATACCAGATGGGGACTGGTCAGGGTTCCCACATGAGCTGCCTGCCACTCCAGTTCCAGGCCCTGCCCCTCTTCCAAAACATTCTCCCTGGAAGCAGGGGAGGCGCCCTAGAACTACAGCACAGGTGGTCACACCCACTGCTACTCTGACAACTCCCAGCCCCCAGATCAAAACAGACAGGCCTAGCTTGCAGCATAGGAGAAACAAAAATGTTACCCCAGCTCCACTGCTAATATTAAAGTCCACGAGCTTGCAGCATAGGCCTGCATAAATTTGCATGTGCTGACAGTCTCCTAGTAAAAAATAAATCCTATTACTAGCACCTACCTATTGGTAGAGGGTGCTACATTAGTAAATGAGGTGACTTTGTGTTGACTTCAATCATCCTATCATGTACAAGCAAAACCCTTTTTTCCTTGCACTTGATTGGGTATTCCTTTATTTAAGACCCATTAATTTATACAAGGTCCTTATAGTCTTTTGACTAACAGAGTAAACATCCAAATAAAGCGCTTTTATTCCATATGTGTAATGAATGGTATATGTCCTGTGAGTCGTAGATTGATATGGTGTATGATGGTAGGAATCACACCACACATCCTGTCACTAGTAAAAACAAACTTAATGTTGATGAGGGTCATTTTTGTGTGCCATGTGACTGTTACTGTGTGAGATATTTTAAGTTACTAGTTTCATAATAATGTAGTTCTTGAAAAGATAGTGACTAATGTGAGTATGATCATGAAATACCCAGCCCATCCTACTTACCATAACAGAAGACATGCCTTTTAGTGTCCATTGCTGTGATGTTGCATGCTTATAAACATGGTGCACATGATGTATTTAGCTTGTTTGGTGATATTTTACCATATTTCTTGATGAAACTTACGGTGGCATTAAGGGCAAGGGCAGGTATAGTTAAAGTACATTTAAACCCCAACTACTGTTATTTCCTCCCATTTTGGTCTGCTTAATTTATCATTTAAAGCATTTTATTAAATTTGTCAATCTTGCGAAAAATCTAATGGCATCTTGGCCACTCTGCAGCGTTAATTCAAACATTATTATAAAGTAGCTTGTTAGAACTACAGAACACCTCCTCTATATGGAAAATAGTAGAGGAGAAGTGTTCTGTTGTCCTAACACACATTCTGTCCTAGGGTGACAATGTTACTTCTCCATAGATGCAGCACAGTGAGCATTGTCAACCTAGGACAGAAGAATTCCTGACAGGATCACGGGTCAAAGAAATGAAAGCTGAAGAAAGAAAACCAATGTAGCCACCGCATCTAAGGACTCATAGGCTGAAGTATCTTACATTTTTGTTCATTAGTTTAAATACACTATAAAGTAGTATTAAACCCAAAACCAAAACTTTAATATATTGCAGCTTACCAATCCGTTTATTTACCTAAGGTAATATTTATTGCAAAGTTTTCACATTTTCCAGTTCAAAACAATAGTGCCCAAAAGGCAAAAAATAAAACAAACCAAGAAACACGTTCAGAGTGATATAAAGTCAGTACATAACAAAATAAACATAGCTCCTTCCAGATTGTCACATTACACATGAAAATATTACAGCCGTTATGCAAATATAATTGGTAACAAGGCAGCAGGTACACATTAGTGGAATTCCAAACCACCCAAGCCTATCCCCTTATCAGTTAAAGTGTATGCCGTGGTATGTGTCGACTCAGTGAAGGACAACCATGGAGACCATTTTTAAAAAAACTTTTTAGGGCTTCCCCTATGTTTTTAGGTTAACTCTTGCACATTCAGATTAGAATTGTTGGTGTCTCTCCATTGCGACAATGTTAGAGAAGTAGGTGAAAGCCATCTCTGTAAGATTAGTTTTAAGGCTACAAATAAGGCCCTTATCCACATTTGACTAGTGTCAGCTGGGATTGCATCCTCTGGGATAATTCCCAGGATAGCAAGTTTAGGATCTAGAGGGACCTGAATAGAACATATACTATTAAGTGTCTGAAAAATAGATGACCAGTAACAATGGAGTTTAGGGCATCTCTGCAACATGTGGACAAGGGTGCCTGTATCAGTGGTACATCTAGGGCAGCAGGGGGACATAGACCTTCCCCAAGAGTGTAGCTTTTGGTGCGTATAATGCCGCGTACAAACGAGCAGAATGTCCGACAGAAAAAGTCAGACGGAAGCTTTTCATTGTATATTCCGATCATGTGTATGCCTCATCGAACTTTATTTTTCTAAAATTCTGACGGACCTAGAAATAGAACATGTTCTAAATATTTCCGATGGAACCAATTCCTATCGGGAAAACCACTCGTCTGTATGCTGTTCCGACAGACTAAACGACGCATGTTCTGAAGCAAGTACGAGTCGGAAGCTATTGGCTACTGGCTATTGAACTTTCTTTTTATAGTCCCGTCGTACATGCTGTACGTCACCGCGTTCTTGACGGTCGGACTTTGGTGTGATCGTGTGTACACAAGACAGTTTCAGCGGAAAAACCTTCAGAGTTTATTCAGACGGGAAAACCGATCGTGTGTAGGCGGCATAATACACTCTATGCACAATAAACAATTTAGGGATGAGCTTCGAGTTCGAGTCGAACGTTGGTTCATCTCGAACATCGGGTGTTCGCCGAACAGTGAATTTTATGGGGCATTCACAGCAAATTTGAACACCCCATAATGCACTGCAAGACCGCAGTGCATTGCTGTATGATGATTGGCCAAAGCATACACCTGACCTGCATGCTTTGGCCAATCACAGCACGCTCCTCAGCAAGAGCCATAATTGGCCAAAGGCAGGGTGCCTGATGTTTTGTTGCAGTGGTTGTGGGTGATCAATTTTCTTGGGGGTTGGCCCATGGCCCCCAGCCAGCCAACCACCCTCGGCGCTTGAGCGATTGATCACCGCTCCCTCCCCGTTACTTGATCATCACTGTGCTTCATCAATCGCCTCTTCACTCGCCCGTCGCCTGCGAGGCCCCCCACCAGCCCTGTACTTACCCCATCCAGGTTGCGGCTTCGGTGGCTTCCCCTCCTGCATCTCCTCCTGAGTCCCAATGGTCGCTTCTCCTCCAAGTCAATCAGGACTTAGGACTCGCAGCTAATCGAATCTTAGGACTCCTGACCAATCGGTCTCAGGACCCACTTCCTGATTGGCTGGGAGGAGAAACAGGAAGACATTAGTGAATATTAATTTGCTAATGTCACAAAACATGGTGGGCTCAGGGTGCAGTGCCCTTTTTGAAGCCAATTAGAGCCTCAGGCTCTAATCATGTTCTTCAAAAAAAAAAAAATTTAAATCCATGTGTTTGGCGCCCTGCATGTAGATTAGGGCCCCTGCGCCCCGTATGAGCGGCCACCACTGCAACTGACAAGCCAAAATTTTCGCCAGGAGCTTTACGGCCGAGGTTAACAATGATATCAGACAATATGATTCTGGGTTAGAGGGGTATTTGTCAGGCATAAGTAAGTCACTAACAACGGTTTCATTCATCCATTGAGGGAGGGTGCCTACTTCAAAGGCTTCATTAAAAATTCCCAGTAATTCTGGGAGCAAAAACTCCGCATACAGTGGGGACGGAAAGTATTCAGACCCCCTTAAATTTTTCACTCTTTGTTATATTGCAGCCATTTTCTAAAATCATTTGTGTTCATTTTTTTCCTTCATTAATGTACACACAGCACCCCATATTGACAGAAAAACACATAATTGTTGACATTTTTGCAGATTAAAAAAGAAAAACTCAAATATCACATGGTCCTAAGTATTCAGACCCTTTGCTGTGACACTCATATAGTTAACTCAGGTGCTGTCCATTTCTTCTGATCATCCTTGAGATGGTGCTACACCTTCATTTGAGTCCAGCTGTGTTTGATTATACTGATTGGACTTGATTAGGAAAGCCACACACCTGTCTATATAAGACCTTACAGCTCACAGTGCATGTCAGAGAAAATGGGAATCATGAGGTCAAAGGAACTGCCTGAAGAGCTCAGAGACAGAATTGTTTCAAGGCACAGATCTGGCCAAGGTTACAAAACAATTCTGCTGCACTTAAAGTGGAGTTCCACCCACTTTTACAACTCTTCAGCATCCCTCACTAAACTGTGCACTGCAAACGAATTGGAAATTTTTTTATTTTTTTTCTCAGCACCTACTGTATATCTGCTGTATTCATTTTTCACTTCCTCCTCCCTAGCCGTGGCTCATCGCATCATTTCCTGTTTGCAATGCCTTCTGGGAAGGGGCGGCAACTTCCTCTGACACTGCCGTTGCTATGGAAACCTGACCTGAAACCTATTACACTGCTTGTGCTGCACTGAGCATGTGCGAGATCTGCAAGGATGAGATCCAGGAAGAAATACAGTCTGACTTCAGATGCCCACACTTAAGATGGCCACGACCTGCTGTAAGTTTATAAAATAACAAACTGCTGCTATAAACGAACAAAACAGACCTTAGTTTACAGACTAACTTTGCTAGAATACATTAAGCTTGTGTATTATATGGGTATTTTTATTTAAAAAGTATAATTTTGGCTGGAACACCACTTTAAGGTTCCTAGGAGCACAGTGGCCTCCATAATCCTTAAATGGAAGACGTTTGGGACGACCAGAACCCTTCCTAGAGCTGGCCGTCCGGCCAAACTGAGCTATCAGGGGAGAAGAGCCTTGGTGAGAGAGGTAAAGAAGAACCCAAAGATCACTGTGGCTGAGCTCCAGAGATGCAGAGATGGGAGAAAGTTGTAGAAAGTCAACCATCACTGCAGCCCTCCACTAGTCGGGGGTTTATGGCAGAGTGGCCCGACGGAAGCCTCTCCTCAGTGCAAGACACATGAAAGCCCGCATGGAGTTTGCTAAAAAACACCCGAAGGACTCCAAGATGGTGAGAAATAAGATTCTCTAGTCTGATGAGACGAAGATAGAACTTTTTGGCCTTAATTCTAAATGGTATGTGTGGAGAAAACCAGGCACTGCTTATCACCTGTCCAATACAGTCACAACAGTGAAGCATGGTGGTGGCAGCATCATGCTGTGGGGGTGTTTTTCAGCTGCAGGGACAGGACGACTGGTTGCAATCGAGGGAAAGATGAATGTGGCCAAGTACAGGGATATCCTGGACGAAAACCTTCTCCAGAGTGCTCAGGACCTCAGACTAGGCCGAAGGTTTATCTTCCAGCAAGACAATGGCCCTAAGCACACAGCTAAAATAACGAAGGAGTGGCTTCACAACGACTCCGTGACTGTTCTTGAATGGCCCAGCCAGAGCCCTGACTTAAACCCAATTGAGCATCTCTGGAGAGACCAAAAAATGGCTGTCCACCAACATTTACCATTCAACCTACCTGACAGAATTGGAGAGGATCTGCAAGGAGGAATGGCAGAGGATCCCCAAATCCAGGTGTGAAAAACTTGTTGCATCTTTCCCAAAAAGACTCATGGCTGTATTAGATCAAAAGGGTGCTTCTACTAAATACTGAGCAAAGGGTCTGAATACTTAGGACCATGTGATATGTCAGGTTTTTTTTTTTTTAATAAATCTGCAAAAATGTCAACAATTCTGTGTATTTCTGTCAATATGGGGTGCTGTGTGTACATTAACCTCCCTGGCGGTATGATTATTTCAGATTTTTGATGCTGAAAGCAATGCAATTATTTTGCATGGAAATTTGACGTTTTATATTGTAGGCCTGTAATTCTTAGGAATAACTCGCTTAAATCTGTCCAAACAAGAGTCTAGTAGACATCTCGGGTATTATAAATTTTGAAACACAAAATCATAAATTATAATATAATAAATAACTATAAATAATTATACCAAATAATAATATAATAATAATAAAAATTATTTAATAATGTAATCAAATCAAAAACACTGAAATTTGCTCAGTTGCAGAATTGTCGCTGTCATTACTTTTCAGTGTTTGATGACGGATCTCCCCACAAATCACTATCGCTCAATTCTGCAAGTGATACTAATTTATTATCACTGTTTTCTAGCTGGTCTAAAACCACTTTTGATGTAAATGGACGGTTTTGGTTGCTATGGACAATCTCCAATTTCCAGGCAGAAAGAACAGTTTTTATAATATAAAACTGCATGCAGGGCACTGGAAAAACCACTAGGGACAAAAGGGATGTGAAATAATTTCATACAGTAATGTAATCTGTAAGAGATTACAGTGTACTGTATGTATAGTGTGTGTTTCACTTTTTGAATTTGGCACCGTTCTCCGTCCCCGTGCGTCGCAACGCTCGCAGGGAACGGAGCTCTACTCTGTGATGAATCAAGCAGCGGACGAGCCGCTCACACTGTAGGGAGACATCACAGGATCCAGGGGACAAGGTAAGTTAGCTCTTCCTGGATCCTGCGATGTGATCCCAAGTCTGGCTCAGGGTTACCGCTTTTGGTTCTGAAATTCCACCCCGAGCCAGACTCGGGAATACCGCCAGGGAGGTTAATGAGGAAAAAAATTAACTTAAATGATTTTAGCAAATGGCTGCAATATAACAAAGAGTAAAAAATTTAAGGGGGTCTGAATACTTTCCGTCCCCACTGTAGATTTTATACACCTCCCGGGCAAACCATCAGATCGCAGCTCCTTGCTATTGGGCACACTAGTGGCTGCAACTTAAAGTTCAGTCTAAAGCCTCATGATCAGTGCAAGAGAAAGAAGGTAATTGTATAGCGTTTAGGAATTGCAATAATGACTTAAGAGAATTCTAGGGTAGTATGGGCTAGCCCATTTTTTACATTTTGCAATTCCATCACATGTATTAGTAGCCTCTGAGCTTTAACTGCAGTGGCCAACAAATATTCACCCTCCTCATAATATGATTGCTGTAGTTTTTTGTTCAGCCTTTTTAAGGGATATAGAAGCATACAATTGTTGACTTTTCAACCAGGCCTTGATTCTCAGGGGGTGGATGAGAAATATAACTGAGCTCAGATTGAGAGACATCTGCAAAGACCTCCTTTTCCCATGCTCTAGACTTTTTCTTAATTTTGGAAACTCGTGAAATAAGAGCCCCTGGAAGATAAGCCTTCAAGGAGTCCCATAACACAAAAGTGTTGGCTGTCGGGTTTATTTATCTTAAGAAAGCCCATCACATCTATCATAAGACCCTCCAGAGAGGGAAAAAGAGACAGCAATAGGGGTTAACGTTCCAACATGTTCAGGTAGTCAGGGACCGTAATTGCAATTTAAACACTAAGGTGAGTTGTCAGAAAGACCTCCAGCAGAATAGTGTACACTGAAGACCAGTGTAAACAGAAATGAAGAGCCTGAGTAATGTTTTTCGGTTGGATGATACAGCCGCCATATATCAACCAGACTAAGCTCATGAACATGTAGCACCCTGATGTTTAGGCAGGGTTGCTCCTAAATTTACCTGCCAGGTGTAGTTATCTTGGCTCATTGTTAGGGATCAATTGAGTTCACCCTAAGTCTGGAATTGCTGCATTTCTCTCTTCTGCCGCTAAGTGGTCGGGTACCTGGTGACATTAGATAAGACAAGGCTGCTAGGTTGTCTGAGGGCCTATTCAGAAGCAAAAGAGCAGCATATGGTTGGGACTGCGGCTTGCAGCTCAACCAGAAGTGACGGTTCTGCCGGCCGGAGAACTTGTCATGGTCGGAGGTAGAGGGGAAGCTGTCGCCACTAAGGGACCAACAACCTTATTATCAGGGACCACAGTGAGTAGCTGAAGCAAGTACTGGAGCAGTATTCTCACCAACCGGGGACGGTGAAGAATTGGGAAACTTCAGCAGGTGTCATGCCAGGGACCCAGCCAGCAGAGGTGACGCTTGCAGAGCAGCCTTGTGTGACAAGCCAGAGACCGAGCAGGCTAGCGGGGTGAAGCTTGAGAAGTATCTGGAGTGCCAAGCTAGGGACCCAGCAGAGAAGCGGGGTTGATGCTTGAAGAAGATACTTAAGTGAAGCTTGGAAGAGCTCAAGGGATTCGGTGGCAATGAATCATCAAGTTTAGTGACAGAGACTGGGAGCTCAGTGGGTTGAGAACCTCCAAGAAGTGACTGCAGAGAAAGTGAAGGAGCTTGTTACAACTTTGAATAAGGTGGGGGTTATAAATATTAACCAAAAGGCAAGGTTTCTCAAAGGATGCAATAAAGAAAAATGTAATGTAATGTAATGTAATGTAAATATAATAGACCAAAGGGTCTATCTGGACCTGCCTGCAGGTGAAGTCAACTCTGCTAGCAATCAATATTGAGACACCACTGGAATTTGAAGTATAGGTAGAATTAAATTGTGTGCAATATTGAGCATGCTTTATATAATGCAGTGCGCCCAAATGGAGATGTGTCTCCTGCAGGCAGGATCACAGATAGGCAAAACCACTTGAGAGTAGTAAACATTGCCTCTCTTTTATCAGGGTCGCTAAGCCTCCTATTACCTTTTTAATAATCCATGAATGCATTACATCATTTTGACAACCAATAAAACCTGTGTTAGCATGTTATACAGGAACCATAACAAAAAGAAAATAACAAAAGATACTTGTAGGGTAGTCTGGAATACCCAAGGGGTCTGGAGTCCGAATAACCTGCTTTAAGCAGGAACAGCTGCAGCAAGTCCCAGGATTAATAAAAGAGCACATTTGTAGGAATTCCACCCTGGCAAGGTTGACAACTGAAGCAAACGGCTTTTTGGATGACACAAGTAGTCAGTCTAGAAAATTCAAAAAGAGAACAACACACAAAAAAAGTCAAGCAATAACACAAATAACAAAGTGAAGTGAGTTAGTACAATTAGTGCAAAATTTGGCAAAGCTCCCACTGTAGTGTACAGGTGACATAATAACAACATGGACTTTGCTTAATGGCCGGCATTTCTGAATTTAGGCTGGTGCAGGAGAAAGAAAGGATTGCTCATGCATATCCAGCCAGTTAGAAGCGGTTGTAGGTGTATCAAAGAAGTGAGTGGTACTGTCACGTACCTTACAGTGGAGTCCAAAATGCTGAGGGTGGCCTCTTGCACGGTTCCGGTCCCAACACCCCTGGTAGTGAGGACAGGGAGTGCTGGGGCAAAGAAAGGCTGCAGGTGCCTGCAGGCTGAAGGCTGGAGCTTGGAGATACAGGGTCCTCTTGGAGGAAGGCATGAAGACTGATCACCAGAACTGTTCAGGGGAAACCAGGCAAAGTAACAGGTCAAACAGCAATCAGGAACTCAGGAACAAGCTGAAGACGATCCAGCACTGGTATCAGGCAGAGACTCTGTTTATATAGGGCGCCATGTGCCAAGATTGGTGGATGTGAATGTGCATGCGCGAGTGCGCGCACACACTAGCATGGGTGTGCAAGTGCGCGCACACGTTCGTATGGGTGCGCAAGTTCATTCCGGAACTCGTTCGCCTCTGTCGGGGACACTGGCATGGCCATTGGCATTAGCGGAATGGGAATTAGCCACTGCTGCACGGAAACGGGCATTAGCACTGTGAGTCCTCTAACAATGTCCATTGGCATTAGCTGAATGGGGATTAGCCACTGCTGCATGGAGATGGGCACTAGCACTGTGAGTTCTCTGACACTGCCCCCTCCTCAAGGGCAGCCTCCGGATGCCTCTTCGAACCGAACCCTCTGGGCGGGAGCGATGAAAGGCCCGTATGAGTCTCTGGGCATGGAGATTTGTTTTGGGCTCCCAGGAATTTTCTTCTGGGCCAAAGCCTCTCCATGTGATTAAATACTGGTTCTGCCCTTGTTATTTCCTATAATTCAAATCTCGAATTCCTCCTCCCCATCCACCATTATAGCTTCTGGAGATCCTACCTCACAATCTGGAAAGGAATTTGGTACATCAGGCTTAAGTAGTGAAGCATGAAATACAGGGTGGATCCTAAATGAGTCGGGGAGTTCAAGTTCATAGGCTACCGAATTGATCTTCTTCTTAACTGGGAAGGGCCCCAAGTATCTGGGTCCCAGTTTCTTGGAAGGGCATGCCAGTTTCAGGTTTGTAGTTGAAAGCCATACACGGTCACCAACTTTTAAGTCCAATTCCCCCCTTCTTTTCTTGTTGAAGAATTTTTTATTATCTTCCTGTGCTTTAGAGATGGTTTCTCTAAGCACCCGATTGTTCGTGACAAAGAAATTCAATCTATCCTGGACAGCTGGTACAGGAGAGTCTGGTACAAGCGTTGGCAAGATGGAGGGATGAAATCCGTAACTGGAAAAGAATGGTGACTGATTTGTGGCAGAGTGAGTAGAGTTGTTGAATGCGAATTCTGTCAAAGGCAGTAATGAGGCCCAATCTTCCTGAGAAAAAGAGGAGAAGCAACGTAGGTACTGCTCCAACGTTTGATTAGTACGTTCAGTCTGCCCATTGGTCTGGGGGTGATGGCTGAGGAAAAACTGAGTTTGATGTCTAGTGCTTCACATAATGATTTCCAAAATTTTGATGTGAACTGTACTCCATGAATAGAAACAATGTCACTGGGGATTCCGTGGAGCCTAACAATTTCTTTAATAAATATCCTGGCAGTTTCGGTTGCTGACGGGGTCCCTTTCATGGGGATAAAGTGTGCCATTTTAGAAAAGTGGTCAACTACCATGAAGATGGATGAAAACCCCTCAGAGGGAGGGAGCTCGACAATGAAGTCCATTGCAATCTTATCCCATGGCCTTTCAGGGATAGGCAGTGGTCTCAATAGTCCCCATTTTTTACTGTTCTTATTCCTGAGGCAGGTCAGGCAAGAATTAACGTAGTTCCTGCACTCCTTTGCAAGATTGGGCCACCAGAAGTGCCTTTGAACTAGGTCTACAGTCTTTTTTTTTTTTTTTTTTTTTTTTTATAATTTTCAAAAATATTTATTGAAAAGCAGTACATTACACTTAAAGGCATTCAAGTTTCGGTAGGACGCAGCCCATCTTTATTTTATAGAACAAAGGAAAGCCTCATCTGCTAAATCCAACGGTAACCATAAAGATTAAAGAGTATCCTAGGAATGTAAAATGAAGCACCAAATACTAACGTTAGGCCCGACACCCCCAACGAGAGCAAACTGTGTCGAGCTCCAACTAAAAATGTAATATTATATGTGTGCATTTAACCTACCAAAACCCTTCGCACCTCCCGAGAGTACAGAGGGGTCCCGGGCTGCGGGAAAGATCCTACTCAGACCTTCCAGAGGATAAGGCTAGGAGTCCTGGGAATAGCAGGAGAATCTCCTGGGACCCCAGACTCAGGTGCTGAAAAAATTTTGGAAAAAACAAAAACGTAAAGTAAGTACTTCCACATGGTGTGTTGAATATATAAATGCTAGAGTGTAATAATTTAAGCATCTAGAGACAAAAAGGGAAAGTGGAAAGAAAGAGAAAAGATAGAACTAGAGTGAGAGAGAGTGGGGGTTGGAGGGTTGCCAGACTTCTTTAAAGGGGCGTCCAGATCCTAAACTCCTACTCCTGGTGTGAGGGAGATGCCTACATGCCTAGCCCAGGGTTCCCAGATTGCTACAAATGATTTATTTGAGTCCGCTAGAGAACTAGCCAATTTTTCTTGGGACATGATTCACGATATCTTTTTTTTAGTGGCTACCAGAGAGACTCCTGGTTGTTTCCAGGCCTTCGTTATGGAAATTTTGGCGCCCGTCAATATGAAAGATATGAGTTTATCAGATGTTTTGGGAATATGGCCATTTAAAAGAGCTATCTGGGGGGGATTTCGGAACTGAGACGTCTGTGATTTTTCTAATTAAGTTAAAGATCTTATTCCAGAAACCTCTGATTTTCGGACATTCCCACCAGATGTGTATCATGGAACCCTGGGCTTGGCAATTTCCGAAGCATAGGGGAGACGAGGATGGAAACATCTGTGCAAGTTTGGATGGGACCAGGTACCATCTTGTAAAGACTTTCAAGTTTGCTTCAATTAACAAAATGTTTACTATACCTTTGTAGGCTCGCGTTCCCATTTTGTGTCACATCCACAAAACATTCCAACACGGGCCAACTCATCTTTCAGTGCCTCAGAGAGTCCAATGCGGAACTGATAGAGGAGGGCGGCATCGTTCCATAGTGTATCGGAACTCCACCGCCTAAAGTCTGTTACGTAGTCCTCCACTGGCCTACAATCCTGCTGGAGGGCATGGAGACTGGCCTCCGCGGTTGTGGCACGCTGAGGGTCGTCATACAATTTGGCCATTTCATTCAGAAAAGAGTCCATAGCCCTAACAGAGGGCTGGCCTGTTCCAATAAGCGGTGAGCCCAAGTTTGGAGTTCCCCCTGGAGTAGTGAGATGATGAACCCCACCTTAGTGCTCTCCAAAGAGAAGGTACGGGGTTGTAGCAGGAAGTACAGCTGTCAGGCATTACCGAAGGCACGGAACTTGCTACGATCCCCCGAAAACCTCTCTGGAGTGGGAACTTAAGGCTCTGGGGGTTGCACCACTACTGCGGTAGTTGATGCTGAGACTGCTGGGCCGGAGGGCCGAGATGCTGTGGCCGCCTGATGAGTTGAGGTGCTTGGAGACAATGACTCCACTCTTTGCTCAAGTTGATGATAGCCATCTTGCAAGCCCTAGACTTCCTGAGTAAGGGCCGCAATCTGCTGGCACAGAGCTTCCAAAGGTGAGGCCCCCCTTTCGGACTCCATTTTGGCTGGATCGCACTGTCACGTACCTTACAGCTGAGTCCAAAATGCTAAGGTTGGCCTCTTGCACGGTTCCGGTCCCAACACCTTGGAGATACAGGGTCCTCTTGGAGGAAGGCATGAAGACTCATCACCAGAACTGTTCAGCGGAAGCCAGGCAGGTAAGTATGGATTCCGGAACAACTGCAACATCAGAAACAGGCAAAGGTTGGCAACTGGCTGGCAACAAGGTACATAAACGGAAGGCAAGTTCGTGGTCAAGGACAGGCAGAGGTTGGCAACGGGCTGGCAGTTAGGTACAGAATCAGGAAGCAGAGCCGTAGTAGAGAATCCAAGCCAAGGTCTGTATAATCAGTAAAGGTAGATAACAGGCAGGGGTGATCCAGGAGAATGGTCAAGGAAGCCAGGTTTGTCATGAGCAAGGTAACAGGTCAAACAGCAATCAGGAACTCAGGAACAAGCTGAAGACGATCCAGCACTGGTATCAGGCAGAGACTCTGTTTATATAAGGCGCCATGCGCCAGGATTGGTGGACGTGAATGTGCGTGCGCGAGTGTGCACACACTCTTATGGGTGCGCGAGTGCGCAGGTTTATTCCGGAACTCGTTCGCCTCTGTCGGGGACACTGCGCATGGCCATTGGCATTAGCAGAATGGGAATTAGCCACTGCTGCACAGAGACGGGCATTAGCACTGTGAGTTCTCTGACAATGTCCATTGGCATTAGCGGAATGGGGATTAGCCACTGCTGCATGGAGACGGGCACTAGCACTGTGAGTTCTCTGACAGGTACTCTGTTATACCACCTGTAATTTTGCAGGATACAGAGTGGAGTAGGTGGCATTCAACTATTGCAGGTGTTTTTTCATGTCAGGATACTTTGCACATTGGTGCTGCACTTCTGCATAAAAGTCTGGAAAGAAAAAGATCTTGGAAGCAACCACTTTCATATCGGAGCGTTGTCTGGCTTTCTGCAGGATTATGTCCTGATCTTTATAATTCAATAACTTCAACAGAAAAGGACTAGGGGGCGCACCAGCCGGAGGTCGTCTAGCTGGGACCCTATGTGCTCTTTCCACAGCAAAAGGGGGGAGTAAAGTTGTTAGCGCCAAAACTTTCCTTTAGCCACTCTTCAATAAAGTCCACTGGGGATTTCCCCTCCAAACACTCTGGTAACCCCACAATACGGACATTGTATCTGCAGAGCCTATTTTCTAAATCCTCCTGTCGTGACTCATATGCAAGAAGCTGTTGATTCATGGGTTTGGAGGATTACAATACAAAAAACAGTGTCCTCTATCGAGCTGATTATCTCTTCAGCAGCAGTAACTATTTCTCTGAAGTTTCTCATATCCTGTGTTATAAGAGAAATATCTTCATGTAAGCCAGCAAATGCCTGATTCAATATAAACAGGGAGCTTTTGCAGGAAGTAATGGCTAACATAATGTCCTACAGTGTGGGTTTAACATCTGGGGTAGGTGCATATGTAGGGCATGTATCAGGAACATGGCTGCTAGAGTTACTCACGGAGTCAGAAAGATGGCCCCACATGGCTGGAGAGCTAACGCTCGGCAGGTCTGCCACTTGAGCGGCCTGTATAGGTTCTTGAGAGGTGCTTGCAAATTCAGGAACTTTAGGCGGGCAAAGCATTCAAGGAGATTTGCGGTGTCCTTCAGCTTCTCATTCACCGTTCTCTGTGGGGGAGCTCCAGCTCCATTTTGGTGAGAGGGGTCTGCCACTGCCAATTCATCTTTATTCTTCTTCGTCATGATGTCTGTGCAGAAATATCACCACCAGGATAATGTGGGTGAGTAGGGTCCCCCTTACGTGATCACCCCCTTGTTCCCTCTGCTGTCCTGAGGTGTACCCCCTTGGCCCTTGACATTTACCCCTTTGGGATGCCGGGGGCATTTATTTGTTTGATCCTGGCTATGGTGATCCTTGGCATTTATTGACACTTTGGCTGCATGGACACCCAAGGGCGGTGCTGTTTAATGTCAGTATCCACCCACCCCCAGCCACTGCTCAGAGAGGATTTTTCTTCATCATCACATCCTCCGGTGGTCTGCGGCTCTGTCCTTCTCACAGGCTCCGCTGTCCACTGTGTTCTCCGCTGCCTGTGTAGTACTCTCCCGCATAGCCCCCTGGACCTTGTAGGCATACGAGGTCTATACCGGGCGCATGCGCAGGGCGCCTTCTGTCCGCTCACACGTCAGGGCAACGTTAGACGCCTGACGTGCGTGGGGGGCATGAGAGGCCGGCGATTCCGGCCATTCCTTCGTCGGCGTCTCCAGGGCACCCACGTTTATGCCGTACAAATCAACGTATGCTTATTACTCTGTAGCTATGTGATCCTTGTAGACCCCCTTCCTGCTCACATATACATTCATTCTATGTTTCCTCTGCAGAGTGATTTCTTAGAGCCAATTATACTGCTCTCACCAACATTTACACTACTGGCTATTATTTTAATAGCATCACCGGAACTACTGGTGAGTTCATTTACTTCTGGGCATATACCTCTGCTTTAATTATATATCCTTTATTTTTTCAATACACCCTTGCATTTGCATGGGTCTAAATCATACCCTTATCGTTCTAATTTTCAGTGATCATCCACCTGCTACCTCTGCACAGATTTAAGCTAGCATACTGGGTGCCCTGTTTTTCCTTTCTCCTTTTTTTTTTTTGTTTTTTTTGTTAACTGCACAAATTGTAAGTACTTTTGAGGCTATGTTAGCCCTATTCATTGTTGGTCTGTACACCAAGAACTTCTTTTCGGGTGATCTGCCAAAACTTTACTATTTACATAATTTTTTCCCTTTCCCAGGTCCTCTTTTTGCCCCCTGCAGCCTCCTATTATGCTTATAGGCCTTGTATTCACCTTGGGGTTTCCTGCACCTGCCCCTTGAGGCCCATTGGTAGGTATCTTACCATCTTACGTTGCGGGGGTTTCAGGGGTGCCTACTGGGTGGAGAGGGTGGTTTTTGGGTGTTATTGGTTGGCTGGGCCCGTGCTCCGGCAATTTCTATGTGGGATGATCTCATTATCACGAAAAATCTGTAATAACAGTTGGTGCCACTATATTATCTTTTGTCTGATTGTTATTATTTTTTGGTATAGAATTTCAAGATAATAATACAGGTATAATCAACTGTCCCTGAGGAAGCCATTTCAGGCGAAACATGTAGGACTTCATATACCTGTTCACAGGACCTGCCACCACGCCATGGGCTGGGCTCTGTGAAACTATTGCTTAGTTGGCTCTTTATCCTTCTTATTATCTCTTTGTATTGTTCACACCCCTGATATGTATATTTATACATCTCTTTTAACTATTTGTGAATAAAATATTGTTATTTTACTTTATGTATTTCAATTACTGTCTGGCACTGTGATAATCCCTTGATCCCTCCTTGACCATTGGTATTTATGTTATTGGGATGAGGTGCCGTGTTGTTATGAGGACTATCCAGTCATCTAAACCCTTATTTGGGTGAGTAGGGAGGTGAAAGCTTGCTGGTGAGCAGAGTTTAGCAGGATTTTGCCAGATGTGGGATGGAGTTTGTCAGGATGTAGACAGAAAGATCTTGCAGACACATGTGTTCACATTGCTGCATTAGTTATCATTTTTTAGGCTTTTTTCCACCTCTGTTTTCACCTGGTGATCTGGCCATCTCCTGTGTTAGAGTGCCTCCACTCTGGATGAAGGACCAAAAGTGACACCTTTGATAGCTTTGTCAGTGTGGGAGTGGATAGTGCTAGATGTACTAGCAGATTTAGATGCACTAACAAGTTGAAGCCAAATTACTGCTAACACTTTTAAGTAGTTACAGGAACAGTTTCTTTTTCTTTTTGAGATAAAGGTTTTACATAAATAAATAAAAGCTGATCATTGTGGACGCCCCTGTCAGTGGTAAATGGTTTGTCCTAACCCTCTAACTGCTACATCTGCAGGACAACTTATTCACTTTAAAAGCAACAGACTTACAGGCCAGATCACCAAGTATCTAAGAATTGATAAGCTGCAATATAATAAACTTTTTCTTTTTGGTTTAATACCGCTTTAAAATGGAATTAAATACGATTTTTATTTATTTTTTAGAAATCATACTTACCTAGTTTGATGATCCACAGGAGATCAAACTTTTTCTTTAAACCTTGGAAAAAACCCTTTAGGGTGAGTTCACACCTTAGCGAATTTAATGCGGGTTTCCTTGCATCCAATTCACATACCAGGAGAATGTGACCGGCTCTCTATGGAGCCGGTTCACATATCTCTGTGGCGACTGTGGAGCGCACTGCACAGAAACGCTGTGCGTCTTTGGCTCTGTTTCAGGGCCGAATTCAGGCACAGATTCAGCCCTGATTCGAAACAGAGAACAGGGACGCACAGCATCCCTGTGTGATCCGAGGCCGGTTTAGTTGCGAACTGGCCTTAAAAAAAATGCTGATAGGTAGTATTTTAATGATGGAAGAGACTCTATTATAAAACCCTTCCCCTGTTTGTCAGCATTTGTGTACACTAACCTGCACTTGTGCAGCTCAGTGCACACTTACGACACTTCTCTGTGCAGTGATAATGTACATGGAAGTGATGTCATTGCGACTCGGCCAATCACCCCTTGACAGACTGGAGTGCTGACACCACAATGTTGGAGGGGATTGTTTGCCAGGTAAGTCCGGCATCCATTTTTCACTTTTTTATTTTTTTGCGGAGGTTTGATTCTGCTTTTACTGACTTTCATAGTATAACATCCAGTGAAAAAGAACCCAAATGAGAAGGACATGTATCTTCAAAGATACTTCACTGAACATTTTTAAGTAAGGCCAGAGACATATTACTCATAGATACAAGGGAACCGACCAACAGTTTCAAGGTTTGCTTGAACTATCCAGACATGTTCAGATGAAATAAAGAGAATTTTGTTTATACATGATTAGCTAATTAAAGTGACTCTTCACTCTTTTTTTTTTTAATTAATTTAGAAAATCAGTAACTGTATGTTAGCTTTAGGGTTTAGCAGATTGATTTAGGTGAAACTGATTTCCTCCCGATTGTGCCATAAATAAGATTTAGTCAAAGTGAAAACCTTTCATTTCCAAGCTGAGCTGTTCAGGTGAAGTTTGCGTGGCAAAATATAACTTTTTCCTAGGAGGCAGTGATAAGGCACTGCAATGTCACTGGCATCTACAGGAAGATGCTGGAAATCAGGGTCCAAGGTAAGTATTTTTTAGGTTTTACTTTTGGTTTACATATATGTGATATGGGAAATGCAGCGAATTCTGTGTGTTCCCCGTACCGCATTGAAATCGCACAGCATTCATGCAATCTGCTGTGGGTGTCAATGTTAAATTAATATACTGTAAAAATTGTAGAATCAACCTGCGCTAATGAGCAAAGTGTATAAACAAACAGGTGCAGCTGCAAATAAAACTCCAAATATCTATGGAGTGACAAACATAAAAATAAACTTAATTGCGCTAGCAAAAATGAAAACAATTAAATAAAGTGCTAAGAAAACACCATACATGTGATGACAGTGAGTGCATAAACATCTTATCCCAAAATACAGTCAATAATCATAGGTAGAGGCCGTCTGTGATCAGTCCATAATAATGTGGATCTCATGAAATCAAGCTAAAAAGTCCGCTCCATGTGTTTCATCATCACAAGCCAAGGATTGCTAAGCCAAAATACTTCTGTTCAGGTATACAGTGACAACGATAAGAGAAGTAGTAGATGTGCGCTTACCCCAAGTGTTGGACCTCCCCTGTGGCAAGGTCTTATGAGCTTGCAGATTTCACCCTCTGCAGGGACAAGTTGTTAATCTCCTGGTCCTGGCAGCGTGTGCCGCCGACTTCCGTGTAGCCGGGATGATCCAACTATTCGAACCTCAGAGGGGGGACTCAGGAATGCCAAAAATCCATGAACAGGAGAGGGAGGCAAAACGGAGAAAATACTCCAATAGTGTGATATCGTTTTTAAGATATTTATTGGTTAAAACATACCACAAGAGATCATGTAAAATTCAAGTAAAAAATTCGTTAAAAAAATATATGCCGGCTTTTTTAACAAATTTTTTACTTGAATTTTACATGATCTCTTGAGGTTCGAATAGTTGGATCATCCCGGCCACACGGAAGTCGGCGGCACACGCTGCCAGGACCAGGAGATTAACAACTTGTCCCTGCAGAGGGTGAAATCTGCAAGCTCATAAGACCTTGCCACAGGGGAGGTCCAACACTTGGGGTAAGCGCACATCTACTACTTCTCTTATCGTTGTCACTGTATACCTGAACAGAAGTATTTTGGCTTAGCAATCCTTGGCTTGTGATGATGAAACACATGGAGCGGACTTTTTAGCTTGATTTCATGAGATCCACATTATTATGGACTGATCACAGACGGCCTCTACCTATGATTATTGACTGTATTTTGGGATAAGATGTTTATGCACTCACTGTCATCACATGTATGGTGTTTTCTTAGCACTTTATTTAATTGTTTTCATTTTTGCTAGCGCAATTAAGTTTATTTTTAATGTTAAATTAATGACACCCTGACCCATCTTGCAAAACGCAGTGCGATTGCCTGAATCAGATCACATGGGTGTGAACAACAAAAAAAAAGGGTCCTGCACCATTTTGGTGCCGATGCGGTGCAATTTGCACATTAAAAAATGAATGGGCTCAAAACGCACTGCTAAGAATCGCATATGATTTGAACAGGAATGCGTGCGATTCCTGTTCGTATCACATGCTATTCCCCACACTGCACCAGTGGGAACCTAGGCTAAATCAATTTTTCTTTTGGGGCTAAGAAACAAGTGAGCCTTATATTTTTGTTTAAAGACTGCTTTAATGTGTTTTTGATTTTGTAGTGCATTATAGAGCTAGGAGTGCTTGATTGGGCTGGGTTACAGATTGTTTCCTCTAACTGGATAACTATTGCCACAATAATCTAACAGTAGGGTATTTTTATTAGCTACACAGACAGCAAGGACATTGTGCCATAAATTGAGTGTTGAATTGTACATCTGTTAACTTGCTGCAAATTTTCACTGGCAAGTTATACACTTGCAGAGCACTTGAAGCAAAAGTTCTAGTTGACACTTTTCCAGTTTGCAGCAAATTTGCAAGACAAGTCTCTAACAAGAGCAAAGTCGCTGTTCTGAGTCTACAGTAAGAGCTCTGCAAGACTACAGCATGAAATTCAGCCACAGTGGCCCCTGTGATGGGATGACTATAGCACAACATAACTGAACCAGAACTTGCAGCAGACTTGAGGAATGTTTGCAAAGAAAGTTGATCTGGAGTCATGTAATGCGGACTTGCTGCAATTATGCAACAAACTTGTGAAGCCTGGCAAGTCTAGCAATAGCTTAGCAAGTCATTTTCAAACTTGCAGCACAATTGCATTCTATCTGGGTACAGACTGTTAGGCATTTATTTAAGTGTAAAATGTCTGAACAACCCTACTGGAATGAGGCTTCTTTTTTTTTTAAAGGGTCCTTCTAAAAGTAAAGTATATATATATATTATATACAGTGGGGCAAATAAATTCTTTCAAAAATCAGATGTGATTGTCTGGATTTGTTTCCACATTTTGTCTCTCATAGTTGAGGTATACCTATGATGACAATTACAGACCTCTCTCGTCTTTTTAAGTGGGAGAACTTGCACAATTGGTGGCTGACTAAATACTTATATATATATATATATATATATATATATATATATATATATATATATACACATATACATATACACACATACAGTATCTCACACAAGTGAGTACACCCCTCACATTTTTGTAAATATTTTATTATATCTTTTCATGTGACAACACTGAAGGAATGACATTTTGCTACAATGTAAAGTAGTGAGTGTACAGCTTGTATAACAGTGTAAATTTGCTCTCCCCTCAAAATAACTCAACACATAGCCATTAATGTCTAAACCGCTGGCAACAAAAGTGAGTACACCCCTAAGTGTAAATGTCCAAATTGGGCCCAATTAGCTATTTTCCCTCCCCGGTGTCACGTGATCCGTTAGTGTTACAAGGTCTCAGGTGTGAATGGGGAGCAGGTGTGTTAAATTTGGTGTTATCGCTCTCACTCTCATATACTGGTCACTGGAAGTTCAACATGACATCTCATGGCAAAGAACTCTCTGAGGATCTGAAAAAAAAATTGTTGCTCTACATAAAGATAGCCTAGGCTAGAAGAAGATTGCCAACTGAGCTGCGGCACATTGGCCAAGACCATACAGCGGTTTAACAGGACAGGTTCTATTCAGTACAGGCCTCGCCATGGTCGACCAAAGAAGTTGAGTGCATGTGCTCAGCATCATATCGAGAGGTTGTCTTTGGGAAATAGACGTATGAGTGCTGCCAGAAATCCTGCAGAGGTTAAAGGGGTGGGAGGTCAGCCTGTCAGTGCACAGACCATACGCTGCACACTGCATCAAATTGGTCTGCATGGCTGTCGTCCCAGAAGGAAGCCTCTTTTAAAGATGATGCACAAGAAAGCCTGCAAACAGCTTGCTGAAGACAAGCAGACTAAGGACATGGATTACTGGAACCATGTCCTGTGGTCTGATGAGACCAAGACAAACGTATTTGGTTCAGATGGTATCAAGCCTGTGTGGTGGCAACCAGGTGAGGAGTAGAAAGACAAGTGTGTCTTGCCTACAGTCAAGCATGGTGGTGGGAGTGTCAGGGTCTGGGGCTGCATGAGTGCTGACGGCACTGGGGAGCTACAGTTCATTGAGGAACCATGAATGCCAACATGTACTGTGACATACCGAAGCAGAGCATGATCCCCTTTCTTCAAAGACTGGGCCGCAGGGCAGTATACCAACATGATAACGACCACAAACACACCTCCAAGAGGACCGCTGCTTAGTTAAAGAAGCTGAGGGTAAAGGTGATGGACTGGCCAAGCATGTCTCCAGACCTAAACCCTATTGAGCATCTGTGGGTCATTCTCAAACGGAAGGTGGAGGAGCGCAAGGTCCAGCTCTGGGATGTCGTCATGGAGGAGTAGAAGAGGACTCCAGTGGCATCCTGTGAGACTCTGGTGAACTCTGTGCCCAAGAGGGTTATGGCAGTGCTGGAAAATAATGGTGGCCACACAAAATATTGACACTTTGGGCCCAATTTGGACATTTTCACTTAGGGGTGTACTCACTTTTGTTGCCAGCGGTTTAGACATTAATGGCTGTGTATTGAGTTATTTTGAGGGGACAGGAAAATTTATACTGTTTTATACAAGCTGTACACTCACTACTTTACATTGTAGCAAAGTGTCATTTCTTGTTCGTGTTGTCACATGAAAAGATATAATAAAATATTTACAAAAATGTGAGGGGTGTACTCATTTTTGTGAGATGCTGTATATATATATTAATATACTGTCATATACTGTACTGTTTTCTCTTTTCTGTGCATGTGCATTATGCTTAATTTGCTTCAGGAAAGGCAAGCAAAGTCTCTTCATTCCAATGAATGAAAAAAAAAGCTGGGAGAGAGCCTGATCACACAGTTGCAGAATTATGCAGAGAGAACTCCATGGGACACTACAGGCTCTAAACCCCGTATTTTATGAATGGAACATTAAATATAGGCACAGTGTAGACCCTATTATGTTCAATATAGGGAAGACAACGACCCAATGGTATAGTATTACAATTAATTTGAATAGTTCTGTTAAATGAGAAGTTATCCTCAAAACAGGTCCCTTGACATATGGAAGTGGGTGGAACCCAGTGCAAAAGCACTTTATACAGACATTGGTCATTTGGTATCAGAGCCCACTTGTTGGTTGGTGTAACATCAGTGGGAAACCTTCACGCAGGCCACAGCTTGGAAACTGTGTGTGAGTGACTCTGTTGGCTTGATAAGCCTGTAACTCTTCTTGACATTGTAAGAACATTTTTAAATTTGACATTATACCCTTGTACTATTGTTGCTTCTCTTTCTGTTGTATCCCAAATATACAGCTCCACAGAGACAACTTCTTGTACATCTCCATGCCCAGTATACAATGCCCTAAACATAAATAAATAAAACAGTGGCTTTAGCAAAAAATAGGGTCTATTTCAAGGCTGTTCAAAAAATTTAAAGATCCCTGGTATTTAACGAAATTTTTGCATAATAGCTGTATTAAAATGTGACAAAATATTATTTAAGAGACCATGAATTCGGTATAGGTTATTATTTCCTAAAGACTAGTTACCTTAATCTGTATTTGGTTCAATAGTCAAACTTTCTTTTTTAAGTGTACTTATTGCCATGCCACATGAGCAATGATGTCACTGTGACACTTCAAATTGTTTTTGCTAATTAACAAGCAGGTTAAAATGAGTCATATAGAGAATTAATTTTCAGGAACAAATTTATATTTGATGTGTTAAACTATACCAACTAAGCAATAAACTATTCCTTGGAATTGTAAAATGTTGGCTAGTATACCTTTACTAAATACTTACCTATTAGCAGTAAAAACAGTAGAAAGCATTGAGGTTTCTGTTTGTCCCCTGTTCCTTTCCTTTGGTTTATACTGTATATACTTGTCAAAGAGACATTTACAGAAAGATTAGTCACATCCGCATGCTCACAGCGCTCTTAAATGTCATGAATCTTTCTCTGGTCTATTCTTACAATTACAATAAACATTGTTTGGCGACAGCACGGTACAAATAATTTCACTGTGTTACTTTGGAGGCACAGAAAGGCTTAATTCCAAGACAGTCATATTTCCATCTGATTACTAATACTTTGTATCACAGCTTGAAATGGGTCCAACCAATGATACTCTCAGCCCCCAAAACGTATCTTTGTAGAAATGAATAAAGTTTAAGTTTATTAAAGTAGATGTAAATTCTCACATGGAGTGTAGTACACCGTAAGCACTAAACTGACATTGACACAATACACAGCTATATAGTTGGTAAGCTCAAATAAGGACAACAGTCCATCCGGTTCAACCTGAGTGTGTATAGATTTGTCTATTCATTCATCATGTCCCCTCTTGAGCATGTCTTCTCCAGGGAGAATAATTTTAATGTTTGTAATTGTATAACTGGGGTCCTCCAGATCAGTGTTTCTCAACCTTTTTTCAGTCAAGACACCCTTTTAAAATTATGGACAATCTCGAGACACCCCATTCTAAAAAGTAAAAAATGAAACAAATGGTTTTACATAATGCAGCAACATCCACACACGTAGGACCCCCAACATTAGAGGTAATTTGTTTGACTTGCACACTGGTACTGGTTCTCTCTTTCACTTAGCCAATGTGAACCCAGTGCTGATGGAGAGGGGCAGGGGAGGGGCAAACAAGGATGCTCTGCAGGCACCTGATCTCCTCCTTATCAACCAATGGTGTCATTGATTGATAGGAGGCCAGGGGCTTGAAGGTTGTTATGGTGCACAATGTGGCTTTGTGTAACTAAAAGGCAGGCCTTATCCACCCGCTGGCTTGTATACAATTTTTGGGCAATTTTTAGGTATTTTGCCAAGACACCCTTGAAGAAACTTGAAGGTACCCTGGTTGAAAAAGGCTGCTCCAGATTACTTAGAGTATTAGCTTTGTTGCCTTTCTCTGGATTCTCTCCAGTTCAAGTACGTCCTTCCTGAGGACTGGTGACCAAAACTGTGGCCGAACCAGAGTTTTGTAAATTGGTAGAAATGTAGTTTTACCTCATGAGTAAATACCCTTTTTAATGCATGCTAAGTGTTTGCTAACCTTGCTTGCTGCAGCTCAGCATTGCATGCTATTGCTGAGTGTGATCTGCTAGGACCCCCAGATCATTTTCCATCTCCAAATCCCCCTGAGATTCTCCACCTTCGCTATAGCTTCTCCTCCGCCCTGCTTCTTCTTGAGATAGGGAATACACATGCCCATTTTTAGGAGAACCTCACCCATATTGTGTCACACAAACTCCAGGTATGGAGTTTCCCGGTGACACACCCCTAGATGGGACTATGCAGAGAAATAATCCCTGCTTACACCCCCTCCCCCCTTAGTGGTATTATGCGTATGGAGGAATTGGTAATAATGATACTTGTGAGAAGTTTAAAAGGGTTTGAATTTAAGGATTCATCTGAGTTATATGACTTTTTGGCTAAGCTTCACTACTGACGCCTACTTTCAAGCACTATTTTAATTAAGACCAGTGAATAACCAAAGAGAATTATCTTTTTTTTCTGTTTTGTACACCTGCATTCTTTTATGGTTTCACACTTTTGGAATGTACTTATATTGGTGTATCAGCTATACGTCCTATTTTTGGCTATTGGATAATTTTGAATTAAGATACTGTATTTATTGGCGTATAACACTCACTTTTTTCACCATGAAAATCAGGTGCAAATAGTGGGTGCGTGTTATACGCCAATACTTCAATTTTAGCTGCCTCGAAGGGGACAGGGAGGGGGGGCAGGACGAGCACCATCAGATTACATACAGTGAGAATCTCCTGTTTACTTGGCGGCCTCTATAATAGGAAGTCCCGTCTCCTGGGCCGCCATTGGACCACTGTTCTGTCTATCATAGGAGATTCTCACTGTATGTAATCTGTCGGCGCTCGTCCCGCCCCCCTCCCTGTCCCCTCTGGGCTGCAGATGGGCATCGATCAGGCTGCACTGATGGCAATGGTGAGGCTGCATTGATGTGGACTGATGAGGCTGCATTGATGGCACTTGTGAGGCTGCAGATGGGCATTGATCAGGCTGCATTGATGGCAATAGTGAGGCTGCAGATGGGCACTGACCCCTATTTTACTTCAAAGTTCCTTATTTAAAATTTAAGTTTTTTTCCTGAAACTTCCCTCTTAAAATGAATGTGCGTGTTATACGCCTGTGCGTGTTATACGCCGATAAATACGGTATATTGATAAAGGATTGTAAACTTTCCTGTTTTTCTTATGAAATGAGACGGATTGTACTAATTTTGAAGTTTTGAAAGTCAATAAACAAATATTTACCACAAAAATGTATTTTTGTCCTGTTGGAGAGATTTCTATTTTCCCCACCTGGATGGCTCTGTTTTTCTAAAACTGAATGAACTCAGGGTAGCTGGATGTAAACAGTCCATTTACAGTACATCCGCCTGCCCATTGAACTGCATCAGGTCCGCATGAAAAACTGGTGGACATGAATGGAAAGCCTGTGTGAAAGGGGCCTTTCTGCCTCATTAAAATAAAAAAAATAACATATCTAGAGCTGAGCCGTGAGAGAAACACTTCAGTGTCTGTTTTATAATTATTATTTTTTAATATCAAAATATAGCAAAAAAAAAAATTTTGGTAGCACCTGGAATGTTGTCTGTAACAAAATGAGAGTGCAGCCTCCACAAGCGCTATGACTGGTTTGTTTTATTCAGATTGTTGTAGGAGGTGAAACCTTCTGCTATGTACAACAGGAACTGAAAGCCAATACCTCAGGAGCTGGCATTATAACAAGCTCTGGGGAAAATCACTCACAGAGTTGTATCTGCAAATTGAGTGAAAAAATCATAACTGCAGATAAAATGAATGTGCTAAATACATTTATTGCAAGTAGTGAATAAAATATCACCCTGGAAATGTATTTTCCTCCCCTGGATGCAGGAGCATTGCTAGATGGCAAAAAAAAACAGGGGCTTCAGCCCGAAGTCTGACGCAGGCTGACCTACTGTTCACTGACTTACACTGACCTACCTGACACACACTGACCTACATTGACCTACACTGACCTACCTGACACACACTGACCTACATTGACCTACCTGACAAACACTGACCCACCTGACATATACTGACCTACCTCACACACTGACCTACCTGACACACACTGACCTACCTGACACACACTGACCTACATTGACCTACCTGACAAACACTGACCCATCTGACATATACTGACCTACCTCACACACTGACCTATCTGACACACACACACACTGACCTACACAACTTACACTGACCTACCTGACACACACACACTGACCTACCTGACACACACACTGACCTACACACACTTACCTACCTGACCTACACACACTTACCTACCTGACCTACACACACTTACCTACCTGACCTACATGACACACACTGACCTACCTGGCACACACTGACCTACCTGACCAGACTTCAGGTGTCCTCCTGCAGCTCAGCGGCGTGCCCATCACACAGTAGAGTAGACTCCAGGCAGCCAGAGCCATGATGAGGAGAGGAGAGCCGCCCGCCCGAGTGCCGAGTGGGGTCGGGATCTTCCAACAGTGACGCGGCAGCCGCATTGTAATTGCCGCCTTCTGGAGCCTGTAGTGCCTATGGTGGACATCACATGTCCCGCGGTCCCCGCATTGGACCAGTGGGACGTCCATTAGCGCTGCAGGCTCCAGAAGACAAGACCTACTATTACACTCGGCCGCACTCAGGATCAGATCAGTACCCGCTCGACGCTGGCGCTCGGGGGTAATAATAGAACCCAAAACCTAGGGCTTTTTGGGGACCCACTCAGGGCTTCAGCCACTGTCAGCCCCCCCTGCCGACACCCTTGCCTGGATGCCTTTGCTCCTGGCAGGAAAAAAGCAGTTTAAAAAAAGCCGCCTAAAGCCACATTTTGCTCATGCATTTAGACATGTTTAGGCACGTCAATCATTTTGGGCTTCATTGATTCCATTAGTCAGAATTTTCATTTATTCTGGCCATTGGAATGAATGAATGTTCAAGCGCTCAATCCGCCTAGCGCTTAGACAGGTTTACACAAGTTTAGGTGCGTTCGGCATTTTTCCTACCCAAAAGTTTCTCTCCTGGACATGCAATGGATATGCCTGTAAACACCTATGTGTGCATAACCACATAGGCTAACACAGAGGTGAGTTTGGAGGTTAAAATAAAAGTCAAACACCTGTAAAAGCGCCATTTTTTTTAAGCTCGCTGTGCATGAGGCCTCGGTGTGGTGGGAGGATTCTGTTTCTTTTTTCAAGCTTCTTTTTGCTTTATTTTCGCCTGGTAATCCTACAAATAACACACTTCCTGTCCCTAAGCTACATTACTCCTCCACTGTACAGTATCTATAGAGGGAACCATGGTTGTCACCATAGGCTTCTCTCCCAATATGGACCACAAACATGTCTGTATCATTTCAGCTCGATTAAATGAGGGCAGGGCAATTGGTAGTTTACAGGAGAGAGCTAAGAGGGAAGATATTCCTCGGTGCAGCTCGCAGGAAGTGACAAGGATACTCAGGCTCGGATTTACTCCCTTTGCCGCCCCAAGGCCGGGTCATTCAATGCCGCCCCCCCCCCCACACACACACACACACCACGTCCTTTATCGATGACTTCTACAATAGATCAATTAAAAACATATCTCCATACACGAGAACACTGAAAATAACTGGCTTTAATTGTACAGACTAAAAATACTTCAGGGTAAGCGCGCGAGGGGTAAGGATTTTTCGCAGGCAAATTTTCAAGGCAATGGCTGGTGTTAGTGCTTCAATCATCCCCAGCACCATGGTTGTTATGGTGTCAGGATAATTGAAACACATTATTTCTATCATTACATTGTAATATAAACTAAAATAGTTCAACTCACCATAATGCAGAATCATTGGGAGCCCTGAGCGTGTCACTTGCCACCATCTCTTGTCACTTGCCACTATGCCTGCCACCAGATGGAGATGTCACTTGCTACGCTGCTGCCACCAGATGGGGATGTCACTTGCCACGCTGCCTGCCACCAGATGGAGATGTCACTTGCCATGCTCCCTGCCACCAGATGGAGATGTCACTTGCTACGCTGCCTGCCACCAGATGGGGATGTCACTTGCCACGCTGCCTGCCACCAGATGGGGATGTCACTTGCCACGCTGCCTGCCACCAAATGGGGATGTCACTTGCCACTATGCCTGCCACCAGATGGGGATGTCACTTGCCACGCTGCCTGCCACCAGATGGGATGTCACTTGCCACTATGCCTGCCACCAGATGGGGATGTCACTTGCCACCATGCCTGCCACCAGATGGGGATGTCACTTGCCACTATCCCCGCCACCAGATGGGGATGTCACTTGCCACCATGCCTGCCACCAGATGGAGATGTCACTTGCCATGCTCCCTGCCACCAGATGGGGATGTCACTTGCCACCATGCCTGCCACCAGATGGGGATGTCACTTGCCATGCTCCCTGCCACCAGATGGGGATGTCACTTGCTACGCTGCCTGCCACCAGATGGGGATGTCACTTGCTATGCTGCCTGCCACCAGATGGGGATGTCACTTGCCACCATGCCTGCCACCAGATGGGGATGTCACTTGCCACCATGCCTGCCACCAGATGGAGATGTCACTTGCCATGCTCCCTGCCACCAGATGGGGATGTCACTTGCCACCAGATTGGGATATCCCTTGCCATGCTGCCTGCCATCAGAAGGAGGAGGGCGGAACAGCGGTGCGGGCAATGAGAGATGTCATCTCTCTCCCCCGCCGCCGCACCGCTGACATTACTAGCTACTCTCGATTTTTTTAAAAATGGCGCCAGGCGGCGCAATCACGCTACTGCGCAGCATGCGCCGCCCGGCCGAGCGCTTACGAGCTTTCCCGAGCCCGGCCGTCTTCGGAACGGCGCATGCGCAGTTGCGTGGTCGGCTCGCGGCCATGTTTTCTATGGGTACTGGTGCCCATAATAGACTTAAATAGGCAGCACGAAAGGGGGGGCGGCCGCGAAGTCGCTGCAGGAGCGGCGCCGCCCCTACACCACTGCCGCCCCGAGGCCTGGCCTCGGTGGCCTTGTGGCAAATCCGGCCCTGAGGATACTGCATTTCTGGCAAGATCAACAGGTATTTTCTGTACTTGCTGAAAATGTTCTTAACTTTAAAAAAAAAAAAAAAAGAAAAATATAGCCACCACATCTGTGGACTGTAAGCTGCAATGTATTACATTTATATTCTTGGGTTTAGTTATCCTATAATTCAAAACTTATTAATTTAAGTTTTGGATAGCATGTGGAACCCCTGTCAGATTTCATTGCTATAGAGGTTTCTGCTGGGGAGGTTAACTCACTCTATCGGCCTTGGTGACTACTATCTCCATTGCAGAAAGAAGAAATCCCTTGAGAAAGTTCTGATGAAATACGTTGGTAGGTGTGCAGATACTCACTCTGACAACATAAAGGATCATGTGAAATACTACTTAGTGTGGAACTACAAAGTACTGTACAAAGTACTGAGCATTTTTACTAGTGCGAGCGTAGCACCTGGACATGTGAGTGCATATGTTACCATAATTTTAGGTGTTTTTATTAAATAAAGCAACATTGTATCACACTATTGGGTTTCATTGTGTTATATTCAGGGCTTTTTTTTTAGCAGGAACGCGGGGGAACGCAGTTCCCGCATTGAATGTATCTAATGGCAAGGGGTGCTGGGGTGTCCTGGAGGGTCTACTGATGCTGGCTGCTGGGGGATCTATTGTTGCTGGAGGGGATCTGCTTTTGTGTGGTGGCCTATTGTTGCTGGGGAGGTCTATTGTTGCTGGTGGGGGATCTATTGTTGCTGGGGGGTCAACTGCTGCTGGAAGGGATCTACTGTTAATGGAGGGGTCTATTGTTTCTGGCTGCTGGAGAGTCTATTGATGCTGGCCGCTGGGAGATCTGGTCTTGCTGCCGGGGTGATATTTTGTTGCATGGGTCCTATGTTGCTGGGGGGCCTATTGTTGCTGGGGGGGGGGGGGGGGTGTATATTGCTGCTGGCTGCAAGGGATCTATTGTACTGCTTTTCTTGTTATCATTACCAATTTTCATACAAATTACTTTACCATAGCATGACATAATCATACTTGGCTTTGTATTCTCTGAATGAGACGGTGCTGGGAGGTGGGTAGGGGGTGGAACCAAGAGATGTTGTTTGGAGGTGGGTAGGGGGCAGAGACAAGAAGTGACTCAGAAGGTAGGAGTTCCAGCACCTATTCTCTGAGAAAAAAAAAGCCCTGGTTATATTGATCAATAACCATTGAAGATTGGAGGTGTTAGTTATGGAAAATATGAGATCAAGGGACATGGATCAATGGACTTGAATGACCTTCAATAATATAAAGGTCCTACAGATCCGGTGAGTATTTTTCTATATAGGTGAAAAAAACAGGTGGTGTTGAGTGCAACACTTGTACTATTATGAGCTCACAAAGGTGGAAAGGTTTGAAGTTTGCACTGATGTGACCTGTAAGCAAATAATTTTTTTTAAAAGGACCTGGATAAATCTATCTATCTATCGGTATGTGAATTCTTCACTTGTTACACTTATTTTCATAGTGGTAGCACTATACATATCAGTGGTGTTTATCCACTCATATAGCAGCAGCCAAATGTAGGGAAAGATTAGGATCTTTTTCCCACAATTCTGGAAAGTGTATACAATTCTGAAGATTCTTCAAATACAGTAGCTCTTTAGAGGGTAAAGATTAGTAGAGCGGGTAGCAGCACAGGTAAATGGTCATTCATTTCTTTACAGGGAAACTACTTTTAAAGGAGTTGTAAAGTCCCAAGGTTATTTAGAAAGTGAGCCACCGCTGTGTTCTCCTCCTTATCCGGATTGATGCAGCCAGGATAAGAAGTGAGTGCTGGAGGATGAATCGGGAGACTGTTCATGATTGGAGTTCTTCTCAAGATCATTCAATTGCAGACCAGCCATAACCCTACCGTGTCACACGGTTCAAGCTCGTATGACTCACCGCTGTATGGCCTGTGAGTCCACCGCGTCCGGTAAGGGCATTTTACGTTACTTTTGCACTGGGCTGATCATTGGAGGAGTCCACTAATAACAACATTGTTATTGGATATATGTCCATGCTCCAAGAGGTCTCCGTCTGACTAAATGAACTGTCCTCACCTCAGGGACTTACCACTCATCCCCACCCCTATATGCCTGTGTTTTGTTATAAGGATTTGGGTTTAACTTGTGTGACGCACACATTGATTCACATCGTTTTTCTCACAAAGGACATGATAATAGTGGTTTTCTTTGGAATATTAGATTTCCCACTGATTCATTGTTCTTTTATTTGTGGTCTAATATAATCTAATCTTTGATATACACTGTTGGTCACTCAGCATATTCCAATGCTGCTGACCGAAACATTATAGCGCTACACTTTTTGTTTTTATATTTACCTTAATGCATTAAGGTGAAAAACCTTCTGTGGTGCAGCTGCCCCCCAGAGCCCCCTTTTTACTTACCTGAACCCGATCGTTCCAGTGACAAATACGAGCCCAGCAGCTCCCTCCGCTGTCTCAGGTCCTCATTGGATAGATTGATAGCAGCAGAAGCCATTGTCTCCCGCTGCTGTCAATCAAATCCGGTGACATGGGTGCTGGGGGCGGGGCTGAGTCCTGCTGTCTGTTTCAATGGACGCAGCAGCAGGACTCAGGAGCGCGCCCACACAAGTGCTCCCATGGGGGGCAATCGATGAGGAGGAGTAGCCAGGAGCGCTGCCGGGCACCTTAGAAGAAAAGGATTGAGGCTGCACTGTGCAAAACCCTTGCACAGAGGAGGCAAGTATGATATCGGGTGGCACAGTGGTGTAGTGGGTAACACTCTCACCTAGCAGTAAGAAGGGTCGCTGGTTCGAATCCCAACCAGGACACTACCTGCCTGGAGTTTGCATGTTCTCCCTGTGTCTGCGTGGGTTTCCTCCGGGTACTCCGGTTTCCTCCCACACTCCATGGTAGGTTAATTGGATCCTGTCTAAATTGTCCCTAGTATGTATGAATGTGAGTTAGGGACCTTAGATTGTAAGCTCCTTGAGGGTAGGGACTGATGTGAATGTACAATGTATATGTAAAGCGCTGCGTAAATTGACGGCGCTATATAAGTACCTGAAATAAATAAATAAAATAAATGACATGTTTGTTATTATTAAAAAAAAAAAAAAAAAAAACAAACCTTTACAATCACTTTAAGTTCTTATTTTGGTGACAAAGTAGCTTCAAAGGGAAATTGTATTGCATTTGAAATTAATGCATTTTCTCAGTTATTTTTGCAATGTTTACAGTAAAGTAGATATAATTTTCATTTTACTTGCTTGTTCTTCCTTATTTTTGTTATTTTATTAAAGACAGAGAATTGTAGACAGATAACTAGAGGGAGCTCTATGTGTACAATTAGGCCTCTGGTAAACAGGTATCAGACTCAGAAACAAATATGCTTTTGTGTTGCTTTGACATTCTTCTGAGTTGCTTTTGATTGTTGCATTAATGTGTGTCAGAGTAACTTTGAGATGGTTGTATGAATTTTCATTTGCATTCACACTGACGCATATGTAGAAAAAAGTAATGGCTGGTACACACGGGCCAAATATTGTCTGGAATCGGCCAACATTCAGCCCGTATATACAGCAGCCTGTCCAACAGAAGCCAGGTAAACATCTACGTAGCTTCTTTAGAATGGGCAGAAATACATCTGCAGATCGGCATCCGATCAGTGCTCGTAGCCAATGGCTGGCTGGTGTATTCTGGCAATAAGGGGGACGGCCCCCCTGTCAGAAAACAATAGCTCAGTGGGAAGATCACTGTACTAAAATCACATCATTAGTACAGCGAGAATGAGGAAAATCCAAAATTTGATGTTGATCTTCAAATGTGGTCACTCCATTTAGAGAGGTTTCCTCTCACTCCCTGTTTTGTTTACAGGAAAGGAAGTGAAGGAAAATGTATCACCGGCAAAAAAATCCTGACAGGAGTTTTTACTATTCCTTAAAAACTACTTAGCCCAAATCGCCCTAATTATACGTCGGTACTTTGATGCTAAATACAGCTAGCTGCCATAACCCTGGTATTTTCAACAACGACGAGTTGCTGGCTTTCGGATAAAAGTGGTCTCAGTGGCAGATTCACTGTAAGATTACTTTTATCAGTAGCGGAAGAGGGTCCCCCCTCCCGCCGCGTTCTGGTCATCTCCGCCGCTTACCGGAGCCATCGGTAGCGACGAAGACGATCGTGTCCTTTCCCCTGACAGGCATGGAGCTGAGTGAGGCCCCCACTCGTCTCCATAACATTGAATGGCGGAAGCGACGTCAAACGTCACTTCCACGCAATAGTCTTAAAGGGGAAAAAAATTTTTTGCAAGAAAAATTACGTTTCATTTTTTATTTTTATTGTGTTTTAGTGTAAATGTTAGATTTGAGGTCATTATGAATTACTTACCTGAGATTGAAGCCCCCGCAGCGGTCCTCGTTCACCACTCCGACGGCCAACATCTCTCCTGGGGGTTACTTCCAGGTATCGTGGCTCCGGCGCTGTGATTGGCCGGAGCCGCAACGACGTCGGTAACGGCACAGTCTAACCGAAGCAACGGTACGTACGTGCCATTGCTTCAGTTTGCTCAAGTGTGCATGTGACGATGACATTTTTTTTTTTTTTAGTTTCAGTATTTACAATATTTTTTATGTGCTAGTATGATACTAGCCCTCATGCACATGAACTTTTTTTGATTTATATATTTTTATTTGGTTCAATATATATATATATATATTTTTGTACCCACACTGTATTTGTCACTCATTTTATAGCTTTTTATATGTTTTAGGCAATTTGTTTCCTCATTCTATTCGGATTTAGTGCCCATGAGACCGCACTTTATTACATTTCATTATACTGTTATATTTTGTATAATTTTTTCATTTTGCCTTTTTGGAACTGATGACTCATTGTTTGAGCACTTTGTACTACTAGGTGGTGGGATTGTTCACCATTTATTTATTTACTTGGAGTCACCAATAAGTATTTGCTGAGTTACCACATATGTGCTAGTATGATACTAGCCCTTTTGCACTTTCTTTTCTTTTGTTTCAGTATTTACAATATTTTTCATGTGCTAGTATGATACTAGCCCTCATGCTTATTATATTTTTTTAAATATATTATTTTTTTATTTTTTCACTCACCTCTCTATACATTTGAGCTAGCCCCTTCCCCTTCCTCTTCCCCCCTTCCCCTTTTTATCACAGCACAATCACCACTCACTTTATTTATCTGTAGATGGACATCTAAAACAAGAAAAATTATTTTATTAACCAGTTCCTACCAGCCATACACATATATTCAGTCACTGGGCAGGTGAGCTTTAATGCTGAGCGGCCACATATATTTGTCCTTGGCAAATGGCTTTTCTGTGCTGAGAGCATGCTCACTGTATGCACTGAAGTGACTAAGATGTCTTGGGCAGATTTCAATGCACACTTGCGATTGGGAACCAATCATAGTGGTCATAAGATCTGAAAGTCCGCCTCCACATTTCAGCATTTAGGTGGCAGCAGCAGAGGTTAAAGGAGTGGTATGAAATGTATAAAAAAAAAACAAACATCCATACTCGCCTCCATGCTGCAGCTGTCCCTCACCAGCTCTTAGACTGAAAATTGAACACTCTCATTATCTCTGATTGCTCAGTTCTCGGTCTGCTCTGAGTAGAGAGCAGTGACTATCAGTCACAGCTCTCCACTCCTCCAGGGCTCAATGGAGCACTGGGCTGGTGAGGGGGCAGGCATGTCTGGCTCCAGGTCTGTATTGAAACGTAGGACCAGCTGTCGATCAGCAGTTGGTTGATCACTGACAATATTGTTAGAATCCTTCATGAGCCAGGCAATGTTCTGCCTAATTAACTTATAGTGGACAATAGCCCACTATAAGCTGAGTCTGGGTGACAGGAGCACAAAAGTAAGCAGGTACCAGCTGAGATTCAAACCATTTATGGGAAGTCTGAATGTACCAAGTTGATTGATCGATTGGGTACAATTAGTCTGCCGGATTTTGCGTGCAATTATCGCTAGTGGCTAGTATAGCTGCTAGCAATAATCACTATCTTCTCCTGGCAGGGAGGCTTCCCCCACCCCCTCACTGGGAGAATACAATGGTTGAGCAGGAGGGATTCCCCTGTCAACACCATCTGTGTTGATAGGAGAATTGAGCTAATTTCTTTCCTGCAGTTCATGGTTGCAGAAAATAAGTTTGCTCCATGTATGGGCTGCTTAAATGTACTTTTGTGACTCACAAGAGAAGTATGGCCAACAAAGCTTTGCCTATACTTCTCCTTTACGTATCAGCTGCAAAGACCAACATGTCTTTAGACATTTTACATCATTGTTCTTAGTCATAAGGGTTAGGTCTATGAGTAGGTTGTTTTTTAGTTCAGGAATGGGTAGCGTTGATTGATATGGTTGGTATAATGATTCGTTTAAGCCTAGGCATTGAGAATCACTTTGTTTTACTTGTCAAAAGCCCAAAACCAAGAACTACCAGCGGGTAAAAACTCTACCGATATTAAACTGTACCTATCATAATTACCAGTATTGGAGTTGCCATTCTTGTCTTGTTTCGAAGGTTCATGGTCCAGGGATGTCATCCACATCCTTCCTTCATTACGCAACCAGAGAAAGTATGAAGCAATGAAGTATTGGGTCACATAATATGTACAGTATCTCACAAACGTGAGTACACCCCTCACATTTTTGTAAATATTTTATTATATCTTTTCATGTGACAACACTAAAGAAATTACACTTTGCTACAATCTAAAGTAGTGAGCGTACAGCTTGTATAACAGTGTAAATTTGCTGTCCTCTCAAAATAACTCAACACACAGCCATTAATTCTGGCAACAAATGTACACCCCTAAGTAAAAATGTCCAAATTGGGCCCAAAGTGTCAATATTTTGTGTGACCACCATTGTTTTCCAGCACTGCCTAAACCCTCTTGGGCATGGAGTTCACCAGAGCTTCATAGGTTGCCACTGGAGTCCTTTTCCACTCCTCCCTGATGACATCATGGAGCTGGTGGATGTTAGAGACCTTGCACTCCTCAACCTTCTGTTTGTGGATGCCCCACAGATGCTCAATAGAGTTTAGGTCTGGAGACATGCTTGGCCAGTCCATCACCTTTACCCTCAGCTTCTTTAGTAAGGCAGTGGTCGTCTTTGAGGTGTATTTGGGGTCATTATCATGTTAGAATACTGCCAGTCTCCGAAGGAACGGGATCATGCTCTGCTTCAGTATGTCACAGTAGATGTTGGCATTCATGGTTCCCTCAATGAACTGTAGCTCCCCAGTGCCGGCAGCACTCATGCAGCCCCAGACCATGACACTCCCACACACTTGTCTTTGTATTCCTCACCTGGTTGCTGCCACACACGCTTGACACCATCTGAACCAAATAAGTTTATCTTGGTCTCATCAGACCACAGGACATGGTTCCAGTAATCCATGTCCATAGTCTGCTTGCTTGTCTTCAGCAAACTGTTTGCGTGCTTTCTTGTGCATCGTCTTTAGAAGAGGATTCTTTCTGGGATGACAGCCATGCAGACCAATTTAATGCAGTGTGCAGCGTTTGGTCTGAGCACTGACAGGCTGACCCTCCACCCCTTCATCCTCTGCAGCAATGCTGGCAGCACTCATACGTCTATTTCCCAAAGACAACCTCTGGATATGCACTAGGGTGCACTCTACTTCTTTGGTCAACAGTGGTGAGGCCTGTTCTGAGTGGAACCTGTCCTGTTAAACATTTTCACTTAGGGGTGTACTCACGTTTGTTGCCAGCAGTTTAGACATTAATGGCTGTGTTGAGTTATTGTAAGGGGACAGCAAATTTACACTGTTATACAAGCTGTACACTCACTACTTTACATTGTAGCAAAGTGTCATTTCTTCAGTGTTGTCACATGAAAAAATATAATAAAATATTTACAAAAATGTGAGGGGTGTACTCACTTTTGTGAGATACTGTACATGTTCTTTCTGGGACAACACAGATGACAAAATAAAAATTACAGCTCTAGAATATGTTACATAGTTACATAGTAGTTACATAGTAGGTGAGGTTGAAAAAAGACACAAGTCCATCAAGTCCAACCTATGTGTGTGATTATGTATCAGTATTACATTGTATATCCCTGTATGTTGCAGTCATTCATGTGATTATCTAATAGTTTCTTGAAGCTATCAATGCTCCCCGCTGAGACCACCGCCTGTGGAAGGGAATTCCACATCCTTGCCGCTCTTACAGTAAAGAACCCTCTACGTAGTTTAAGGTTAAACCTTAGCTTAGCTTGTATGCTAAAAAAAAAAAAAAAAAAAGTCAATGACGGTAGCTCGCATATTTCTATTCTGTCTGTTCTGTTTAAGCAGCCTCTGTTTACCTTAGAGTCTGTGAAGCATTTGCTCAGGTACCAAATTACTGAGTAGTTTCACGAGCAACATCAAAAGGTGCAGAAAGCCACATGTGGTCACAAGCATCCACTTGGGGATCAGTGCTCTACAGACTTTGCTATGACATGCTGCTAGACTCTACAGCGGTCTTACAAGCGCAATTCTTTTGGAAAAGAGTAAAGTTAGCCGATTTATATATTGTGAAAGATAATGTTATGCCAAGTAAATTGATACCCAACATGTCATGCTTCAAAATTGTGCCCACTCACAGAATGGCGACAAACTTTGACCCTTGTTCAAAGAGCAAGCAAGAGGAAGGGACTTTTGGACTTTTTAGGCACAACTACAACATTAATCTATAAAAAAGTTTTTTTATTATTCAATTAGAAAAATATATAACAACAAAAATTGATTAAAAACCACAAATCATGTATATATATATGGAGGCGATAGCTATACAACACCATCTAAATACAAAGTTTTTCGGACATCTGGATAACCATCCCAAGTAGCAATCAGTCCGAGAAGATGGCTAGATAGCAAGTCCGCAATCCATTAATTCATATCATGTAGGTATTCAATGCTTGACATGTTTCGCGTGTCATCACGCTTCTTCAAAAGCGAACCAGTATATTTTTGTGGATCTTAAACGTGTTTAAAATCATGAAAAAATGGCCCACAGGTCAGGAAGAACCGGAAAACCGGCAATGTAATATATCCATACACGTCGGGATGGATATATACTGGTCCTATCTCCTACACAGACCTACTCCAGCATTACTTTGGGGATGTTTTAGATCTGTCACTTTATTTTGTGTGTACATAGGTCCCACAAACAAGCTCAGGTAGTAGTATGTATTTAAACACAAGTGCCAACTGGCACAGTATCTTATTGGGTAGTTTAGTTAGTGTTACTTTAACCTGCGTCTGGTAGGGAAAGAAGCTTCCGACGTGTAGTATCTCCCTGAGACTGGGGCGAGATGACCCTTAAAAATCTCCATAGGCGACATTTAAACATTTCTACAGGTTACATGTTTAGAGTTACAGAAGAGGTCTAGTGCTAGAATTATTTCTCTCACTCTAACGATCGCAGCAATACCACACATGTGTAGTTTAAACACCGTTTCCATATGCAGGTGTGACTTACGTATGCATTCGCTTCTACGTGCGAGCTCAGCAGGACTGGGCACTTTAAAAAAAAAAATTTTTTTTCTTATTTATTTTACTTTTTTATTTTTACACTGTCCTTTAAAAAAAAATGGGGTCAAAACATCCCTTGTAATAGAAAAAAAGCATTACAGGACCTCTTAAATGTGAGATCTGGGGTCAAAAAGACCTTGGATCTAACATTTACACTAGAATAAAATAAAAAATAATAATAAAAAAATGAAATGTCTTTTTTTTTGCAAAAAAAAAAAAAATTTCCCCTTTAAGACTATTGGGCGGAAGTGACGTTTGATGTCGCTTCCGCCGTTCAATGTTATGGAGCCGAGCGGGGGGCCTCAATCGGCTCCATGCCTGTCAGGGGGAAGGACGCGATCGTCTTCGCTGCTACCAAAAAATAAAGTTAAAGAAATACTGCGCTGTGAACCTGCAACATTTTTTTCTTATATTTCTTTTTTAACGGGACTGCACATCTAGTTGGATTTTTTTGGACTTTATAAATCACTATTTTCGTTTTTTGGACTTTGTTTATTGTGCAGTTGTTATACTAGCACATTATTATACTAGCACATTTTTCAGAAATTATTCTCATTTTTTCTGAGTTTGGACTCACAAGTGTTAATCCTTGTTTATTTGATGTGTTTCCATTTAATATTAACACCTCACCTGATTTATGGTAAAGTCACCATACTAGCACATTTTTCACCATACCTGTATTTTTTCAGAAATTTCACTTTTTCTTTCATTGATTCACATTTCACCATGTATGAATCTCTGTTTATTTGATATATTTATGTTTAAGTCACATTTATATACCGTATTTATCGGCGTATAACACGCACTTTTTTCCCCTTAAGATCAGGGGAAAATCGTGGGTGCGTGTTATACGCCGATCCCTGCTAATTGTGATCTATCGGCGGCGATCGCCGCCGACATTCACATAGCGTGTCGTTTTAAATATGGCGCCGTGGAGTTCGGAGGGACTCGGTGGAGCTGAACGAGCGCCGCCGAAATCACAGTGACTGCTCGGAGCCGAGATACACATAGTCGAGTGTATTCGGCTCTTTCCGGCGCCGCTCACAGTCACGCCCAGTCCCGCCATTGGACCTCTGTTATGTCCATCATAGGGCGGGACTGGGTGGGACTGTGAGCGGCGCCGGAAAGAGACGAATACACTCGACTATGTGTATCTCGGCGGTGATCGTTCAGCTCCCCCGAGTCCCTCCGAACTCCGCGGCGCCATATTTAAAACTACATGCAGCTATGTGTATGGCGGCGGCAAGCATGGACACTGGGGGCAAGGCTGCACTGACCACTGGGGCAAAGCTGCACTGGGGCAAAGCTGCACTGACAAGGCTGCACTGGGGCAAAGCTGCACTGACCAGACCGCACTGGGGCAAAGCTGCACTGACAAGGCTGCACTGGGGCAAAGCTGCACTGACAAGACTGCACTGACAAGGCTGCACTGGGGCAAAGCTGCACTGACAAGACTGCACTGACAAGGCTGAAATGGACACTGGGTCAAGGCTGCACTGACACTGAAAAGGCTGCAATGACACTGACAAGGCTGCAGATGAACACTGATGAGGCTGCATTGATGGGCATTTTAATGTAAGTTTTTTTTCCTTAAACTTCCCTCCTAAAAGTTTTTTTCCTTAAAATTCCCTCCTAAACTTGGGGTGCGTGTTATACGCCGATAAATACGGTAATTTATGCAAATTTGCTTTTTTGCAACCTTAGCACTGCACTTATTTATTCACAGTCTTTGCTGCTACCAACTGTAAGCGGCGGAGATGACCGGAACGAAGCGAGAGGGGGGGGCCCTCTACTGCTACTGATAAAAGTGATCTTGCGGTGAATCTGCCACTGAGACCACTTTTATCCGAAAGCCAGCAGCTCGACGTTGTTGAAAATACCAGGGTTATGGCAGCTAGCTGGTGCCACAACAACGGTATTTAGCGGCAAAGTACCGACGTACAATGAGGATGATTTGCGTTAAGTGGTTTTTAAGAAATGGTAAAAACTCCTGTCAGGATTTTTTTGCCGGTGATACATTTTCCTTCACTTCCTTTCCTGTAAACAAAACAGGGAGTGAGAGGAAACCTCTCTAAACGGAGTGACCACATTTGAAGATCAACTTCAAATTTTGGATTTTCCTCATTTCTCATGTCAGTAACAGCGGTCAACTGGACAAAAAGAATAAAAAAAAGTGAAAATCGCTAAAGGGAGGCAATAATATTTTAACAGTGGTTCTAATTCATCATCACTCTTAAAAATACCTTTATTGAGGGGCCCTACATGGATTGTCAGCACAAATTCTGGATTTGTTCTTTTATTCAAAATGAATCTGAATAGATTCAGCTTCACTTCCTGACAATTGCTATGTTCATGAATCAGAATCATAAAATGTTAGCTTCCAATGTCTTCTGAAACTGGCATTTATCTTTGTAAACGTCTTCCCTTTTAATACATTCCCTTTTTAGTATTTATCCAAATGATTAAGAAAATTACTCAGAAATCTCTTGGTAATGTTACACAGTTTAAGAAAAGTATATACAGTATATTAAATGGTAGCACCAAGATGTCAGTGCAGGAGAATGTACATTTAACCCCAATGGTTCCAGGTTTTCAGGGATCATTTTGATATTAGCGTCATGGCCAATGGTTACAGGCCAAGTTTCAGGGTAAGAAGGGTTGGCGTTAAATTCAAGGGTTGATTTTGGAGAGTGCAAAATCTGGTGCAGCTGTGCACGGTAGCTAATCAGCTTTTAACTTCAACTTGTTCAATTTAGCTTTGACAAAAAAAAACAAACTGGAAGCTGATTGTTTTCGATTCCAAGCTGCACCAAGTTTAGCGCTCACCAGTTTTAGTAAATCAACCTCTTAGTATTTATGCGGATCAAGTGTTACATTTTGGGGTGTTAGGTCAAGGGTTAAGGTAAGTATCAGGGTCTAATTTATGGTCAAGTGTATTTGTTGGGAGGGGTTAGAGAAGGGTGATAACCAGGGATGGGCCGAACACCCCCCGGTTCGGTTCGCACCAGAACATGCAAACAGGCAAAAAATTCTATGGAACACGAACATGAAAAATCAAAAGTGCTCATTTTAAAGGCTTATATGCATTGTATTGTCGTAAAAAGTGTTTGGGGACCCGGGTCCTGCCCCAGGGAATATGTATCAATGCAAAATAAAGTTTTAAAAACGGCCGTCTTTTCGGGAGCAGTGATTTTAATAATGCTTAAAGTGAAACAATAAAAGTGTAATATTCCTTTAAATTTCGTACCTGGGGGGTGTCTATAATATGCCTGTAAAGTGGCGCATGTTTCCCGTTTTCACAACAGGCTGAGAGCAAAATGACATTTCTAAAGGAAAGAAAGTCATTTAAAAGTACTCGCGGCTATAATGAATTGTCGTCCTGACCCCCGGCAATACACATAAAAGTTCTTTGATAAAAACGGCACGGGATTCCCCACAGGGGATCCCTGAACCAAAATAAAAAAAAATGCATGGGGTCCCCCCAAATTCCATACCAGGCCCTTCAGGTCTGGTATGAATATTAAGGGGAACCCCGCGCCAAAATTAAAAAAAAATGGCGTGGGGGTCCCCCTCAAAATCCATACCAGACCCTTCAGGTCTGGTATGGATTTTAAGGGGAACCCTGCGCCAAAATTTAAAAAAAAATGGCGTGGGGGTCCCCCTCAAAATCCATACCAGACCCTTATCCAAGCACGCAACCTGGCAGGCTGCAGGAAAAGAGGGGGATGAGAGAGCGCCCCCCCTCCTGAACCATACCCTTGCCCGGTGGTTGTGGAGGTCTGCAGGTGGGGGGGCTTATCGGAATCTGGAAGCCCCCTTTAACAAGGGGACCCCCCAGATCCCAGCCCCCCCGTGTGAAATGGGAACGAGGTACGAAAGTACCCCTACCATTTCACAAAAAATGTGTGAAAATGGTAAAAAAAACACAATATACGCCTTGGGACAAGTCCTTTATTAAAAAAATTAAAAAATAAAACGGTCACATGGAATCTTCTTCTTCTCGTGCCAGGACGGACCGAAAAAGAAAAAAAAAAAAGCCGCACGTCACCTACAATCTGCCTCCATGGGAGGCACCCACCGTAACAACCGGCTGCTCTTAGGTGACAGCTCTTTTATAACTGAGGGCGGGGCCACATGATGACGTCGCCGGGTGACCCCGCCCCCTCTCTGACGCACGGGGACATCCCTATGGCTTTCCCTGTAGCATCAGAGGGGGTGGGGCCACCCGGTCTGCCCCCCTCTGATGCACGGGGACATCCGTATGGCTTCCCTGTAGCGTCAGAGGGGGGCGGGGTCACCCGGTGACATCATCGTGTGGCCCCGCCCTCGGTTATAAAAGAGCTGTCACTGAGAGCGGCCGGTCATTACGGCAGGTGCCTCCCATAGAGGCAGATCGTAGGCGGTGTGCGGCTTTTTTCTTTTTTCTTTTTCGGTCCGTCCGCGAGAAGAAGAAGACTCTGTGGGACAGTTTTATTTTTTAATTTTTTTAATAAAGGACTTGTCCCAAGGCATGCATTGTGTTTTTTACCATTTTCACATATTTTTTGTGAAATGCTAGGGGTACATTTGTACCCCGTTACCATTTCACACAGGGGGGGCCGGGATCTGGGGATCCCCTTGTTAAAGGGGGCTTCCAGATTCCGATAAACTCCCCGCCCGCAGACCCCCACAACCACCGGGCAAGGGTTGTGGGGATGAGGTCCTTCTCCCCATCAACATGGGGACAAGGTGCTTTGGGGGGATACCCCAAAGCACCCTCCCAATGTTGAGGGCATGTGGCCTGGTATGGTTCAGGAGGGGGGGCGCTCTCTCACCCCCCATTTCTCCTGCGGCCTGCCAGGTTGCGTGCTTGGATAAGGGTCTGGTATGAATTTTTGGGGGGACCCCACGCCATTTTTAAAAAAATTTTGGCACGAGGTTCCCCTTAAAATCTGGTATGGATTTTGAGGGGGACCCCCACGCCATTTTTTAAAAAATTTTGGCACGGGCTTCCCCTTAATATTTATACCAGACCTGAGTACTTTTCCTTTAGAAATGTCATTTTGCTCTCGGACTGTTGTAAACACAGGAAATATGCACCACTTTAAAGGCATACTATAGACACCCCCCAGGTACGAAATTTAAAGCAATATTACACTTTTATTGTTTCACTTTAAGCATTATTAAAATCACTGCTCCCGAAAAAACAGACGTTTTTAAAACTTTTTTTTGCATTGATACATGTCCCCTGGGGCAGGACCCACGTCCCCATACACTTTTGCAGCAGAACATGCAAAAAGTTCATTCGAACATGCGAACACGGTTAAAGTCTATGGAACATGAATGTGAAAAATCAAATTTTAAAGGCCTATATGCAAGTTATTGCCATAAAAAGTGTTTGGGGACCCGGGTCCTGCTCAGGGGACATGTATCAATGCAAAAAAAGTTTTAAAAAGACTAAAAATGAAATATTCCTTTAAATATGGTGCCTGGGGGATGTCTATAGTATGCTTGTAAAGTGGCAAGTTTAGAACAATACCACAGCACACCACAGCAAAATGACATTTTTTAGGGAAAAAAAGTCATTCAACACTGCTTGCGGCTGTAATGTATTGTCGGGTCCCAGCAATATAGATGAAAATCATTGAGAAAAACGGCATGGGTTCCCCCCCCCCAGCCCATTATCAGGCTCTTTGGGTCTGGTATGGATATTAAAGGGAACCCCGCACCCAAATTAAAAAAAATGGCGTGGGGGGCCCCCAGGTACTATATACTCTGAACAGAAGTATATATACTATACTATAGGTGTTGGTGGTGCCAAAACACTGTAACCCCTCACAGTTACTCTTGTTGGGTGCAGGAACAGACCCTGCTGTTAAATATTATTTCAAAAATTGTAACTACATGCCCTTGTTAAACAGGTAAACAGGAGCAGAAAAATGTGTCCTTTGGGGGTGGTGGTGGTGCCACAACACTGTAAGCCCTCACAGGCAGCTGCTCTTGGTGGGCGCAGGAACGGGCCCTGCTGTGAAATATTAGATCAAGAATTGTAATTACATGCCCCTGTTAAACAGGGGCAGAAAAATTTGGCCTTTGGTGGTGGTGCAACACTGTAACCCCTCACAGATACCCTTGGTGGGCGCAGGAACGGGCCCTGCTGTGAAATATTAGATCAAGAATTGTAATCACATGCCCCTGTTAAACAGGGGCAGAAAAATTTGGCCTTTGGTGGTGGTGGTGCCACAACACTATAAGCCCTCACAGTTACTCTTGGTGGGCGCAGGAACGGGCCCTGCTGTGAAATATTTGATCAAAAATTGTAATTACAATACAGTGCACCCGTAGTGCAGTTGCTACTACTTTCCTGGTGGTGTACACAGTAGACAATACAGTGCAGCCGTAGTGCAGTTGCTACTTCCCGTGGTGTACACAGTACACAATACATTGTAGTGTGGTGTTGCAAAACAAAATATACACCATGTCCGGAAGGCCACCAAGAAGAGGCAGATGCTCACAGGCCATTAAAAGAGTGGATAACAAAGCCATCCTCATCCTCCTCATCCTCTGTCACCCAGGCTCAGAGTAGTATGCCTTCCAACACAGCTGCCAAAGCGGCCTATTCCACTGTCCACAGTCACTCCTTCTGTAGCCCCACCATCATACACGAAGGAGTCCCCAGAATTATTCGACCACAGTGTCGGGTACATGCTGCTGGAGGATGCACAGCAATTTGAAGGCTCCAATGTTGGTTCCCAGGTTGAAGAAGGGAGTAACGTGAGCCTGGAGAGAGGGGGTGCCCAAAAAGGACAAGAAACTGGCAGCCATGTTCCCCCAGCTGCAGCATACTGCCAAGTTTGCTCCAATTACGAGGAGGGAGGGGATGATGAAGTCACGGACTGTCCTTGGGTGCCTGAGAGAAGAGAGGAGGAGGAGGAGGGGGCACAACTCCAGTGAGGCAGGATGTCCTCTAGGGGGCAGCTTAAGGGCAGCCACCCTTTTGAATCACACTGCAGAGCTCCGCAGGTGCAGGGTGCTGCTGACTCCCCACTGATTTTAAAAAGTTCCTTGATGTGGGCCTTTTTTGACACGTGTGCAGCAGATCACACCATTGCTGTTTGCAACCTATGTCTGAAGCGGATCAAGCGTGGCCAGAACAGCAGCCGCTTGGGCACCACATGCTTGACCAGACATATGACGACCTGTCATGCAGTCCGTTGGCAACAGCACTTGAAAGACCCACATAAAAGAAAAAGGAGGACTTCTCCTTGCTCCTCATCTGGGAGCTCCAACCACACTATACCTCCAGTCCTCTCAAAAACCTGCACTGAGAGAAATGAAAGTATAGCAATAGGTGTCCCAAGTACTTGCAGCCAATCTGCTATCAGTACACCACCATCTGATTTTAGCAGGCAAATTTCCCTATCCCAGTTGCTAAACCGTAAAAAGAAATTCGGTCCCAGCCATCCATATGCTCAGCGTCTGAATTCTAGCTTGGCCAAATTGCAAGCACTGCAACTGCTGCCTTTTCAGCTGGTAGACTCTGCCCCCTTTCATGAATTTGTGGAATGTGCTGTACCTCAGTGGCAGGTTCCAAAACGCCATTTCTTTTCACAGAAAGCCATTCTGGCTCTCTACCGGCATGTGGAAGCCAATGTTTTGGCCTCGTTGGACAGGGGCGGTCAGCAGTAAGGTGCATATTACCACTGACTCATGGTCTAGCAGGCATGGGCAGGGACATTACCTTTCCTTCATGGCGCACTGGGTAACTTTGCTGGCAGCTTGGAAGGATGCAGGACAGGGTTCAGTATTGTTGAAGCTTGTTCCGCCACCACGCCTCCAAAATGCTAGTGGTGATTCTGCCGCAGCTCTCTCCTTCACCCCCTCCTCTTCTTCTTCCTCTATGGCCTCTTCTGCAGATTTTTCCTCTGAACCAGTGGTGCTCCGTAAGTGTTCAAGGGCTTACTCAAGCACTCGGTCAAAAAGATGCCATGCGGTGCTTGAGTTGGTCTTGGGATACAGGAGCCACACTGGGGCAGAGATTCTGTCAGCTCTGCAGGGGCAGGCTCAGAGGTGGTTGACGCCACGCCAGCTTCAGCCAGGAATGGTATGCGACAACAGCACCAACCTTCTCTCCACCCTCCGACAGGGACACTTGACCCATGTCCCATATTTGGCACACGTCCTGAATTTGGTGGTGCAGCGGTTCTCGAGCAGGTAGCCAGGCTTACAGGATCTACTGAGGCAGCCCAGAAAAGTCTGTGGTCATTTCCCCCGGTCATAGAATGCCAGTGCTCGGCTGGCTGACATTTAAAGGGAATGCAATCTGCCCACCAACCTCATCTAATATTTCACAGCAGGGCCCATTCCTGAGCGCAACAAGAGTATCTGTGAGGGGTTACAGTATTATGGAACCACCACCACCAAAGGCCCAATTTTTCTGCCCCTGCCTCAGCAACAGAAAAAAAGGACAAGGTTGCCCTAAGGCCACCTGCAGAGGATGCACCATGTCCACGACCAGCACTGGTGGCTGTAGACACAAAGGCTGCTTGCCCTCTTTTAGTGGCCTGTGAGCGTCTGTCTCTCCTTGGTGGCCTTCCAGACATCCAGACATGATGTATATTTTGTTTTGCAACACCACACTACACTGTATTGTGTACTGTGTACACCACCAGAAAAGTAGTAGCAACTGTACTACGGCTGCACTGTATTTTGTACTGTGTACACCACCAGAAGTGTACTAGCAACCGCAATACGGCTGCACTGTATTGTGTACTGTGTACACCACCAGAAAAGTAGTAGCAACTGCACTATGCTGCACTGTATTGTGTAATGTGTACACCACCAGAAGTGTAGTAGAAACAGCACACCACGAAATGCAATATAGATATAGGCTTCTCTGGATGCAGAGTATATATAAACTAGACTGTATATATATATTAATACACAGCCTGAAGTATATTAGAAATAGTACACCGCAGAATGAATGGATGCAGAGTATATATATATATATATATATATATATATATATATATATATATATATATATACTAGACTGAATATATAGTCAACAGCTAGCATAGCCGCTAGCAATAATCACTGTCTTCTCCTGGTAGGGCGGCTTCCCCCACCCCCTCACTGGGAGAATACAATGGTTGAGCAGGAGGGAATCCCCTCTCAACACCATAGGAGAATTTAGCTAATTTCTTTCCTGCAGTCCATGGTTGCAGAAAATAAATTTGCTCCACATATGGACTGCTTAAATGTACTTTTGTGACTCGCAAGAGAAGTATGGCCAACAAAGCTTTGCCTATACTTCTCTTTTAAGTATCAGCTGCAAAGACCAACATGTCTTTAGACATTTCACATCATTGTTCTTAGTCATAAGGGTTATATCTATGAGTAGGTTGTTTTTGAGTTCAGGAAGAGGTACCGTTGATTGATATAGTTGGTATAATGATCAGTTTAAGCCTAGGCATTGAGAATCACTTTGTTTTACTTGCCAAAAGCCCAAAACCAAGAATTACCAGTGGGTAAAAACTCTACCGATATTAAACTGTACCTATCATAATTACCAGTATTGGAGTTGCCATTCTTGTCTTGTTTCGAAGGTTCATGGTCCAAGGATGTCATCCTTCCTTCATTACGCAACCAGAGAAAGTATGCAGCAATGAAGTATTGGGTTACTTAATATGTACAGTATCTCACAAAAGTGAGTACACCTCTCACATTTTTGTAAATATTTTATTATATCTTTTCATGTAACAAAACTAAAGAAATGACACTTTGCTACAATGTAAAGTAGTGTACAGCTTGTATAACAGTGTAAATTTGCTGTCCTCTCAAAATAACTTAACACACAGCCATTAACGCTGGCAACAAAAGTAAGTACACACCTAAGTAAAAATGTCCAAACTGGGCCCAAAGTGTCAATATTTTGTGTGGCCACCATTGTTTTCCATAAACCCTCTTGGGCATGGAGTTCACCAGAGCTTCACAGATTGCCACCGGAGTCCTCTTCCACTCCTTCTTGATGACATCATGGAGCTGGTGGATGTTAGAGACCTTGCGCTCCTCCACCTTCCGTTTGAGGATGCCCCACAGATGTTCAATAGAGTTTAGGTCTGGAGACATATTTGGCCAGTCCATCACCTTTACCCTCAGCTTCTTTAGCAAGGCAGTGGTCGTCTTGGAGGTGTGTTTGGGGTCATTATCATGTTGGAATACTGCCCTGCGGCCCTGTCTCCAAAGGAACGGGATCATGCTCTGCTTCAGTATGTCACAGTACATGTTGGCATTCATGGTTCCCTCAATGAACTGTAGCTCCCCAGTGCAGCCCCAGACCATGACACTCCCACCACCTTACTTGACTGTAGGCAAGACACACTTGTCTTTGTACTTCTCACCTGGCTGCTGCCACACACACTTGACACCATCTGAACCGAATAAGTTTATCTTGGTCTCATCAGACCACAGGACATGGTTCCAGTAATCCATGTCCTTAGTCTGCTTGTCTTCAGCAAACTGTTTGCGGGCTTTCTTGTGCATCGTCTTTAGAAGAGGTTTCCTTCTGGGACAACAGCCATGCAGACCAATTTGATGCAGTGTGCGGCGTATGGTCTGAGCATTGACAGGCTGACCCTCCACCCCTTCAACCTCTGCAGCAATGCTGGCAGCACTCATATGTCTATTTCCCAAAGACAACCTCTGGATATGCACTAGAGTGCACTCTACTTCTTTGGTCAACCATGGTGAGGCCTGTTCTGAGTGGAACCTGTCCTGTTAAACATTTTCACTTAGGGGTGTACTCACTTTTTTTGCCTGCAGTTTAGACATTAATGGCTGTGTGTTAAGTTATTTTGAGGGGACAGCAAATTTACACTGTTATACAAGCTGTACACTCACTACGTTACATTGTAGCAAAGTGTCATTTCTTCAGTGTTGTCTCATGAAAAGATATATTAAAATATTTCCAAAAATGTGAGGGGTGTACTCACGTTTGTTCATTCTGGGACAACAGAGATGACAAAATAAAAATTACAGCTCTATAATATTTATGCTAAAAAAAAAAAAAAGAAAGTCAATGACAATAGCTCGCATATTTCTATTCTGCCTGTTCTGTTTAAGCAGCCTCTGCTTACCTTAGAGACTGTGAAGCATTTGCTCAGGTACCAAATTACTGAGTACTACAGTTGCATTGAGGGTTTCATGAGCAACATCAAAAGGTGCAGAAAGCCACATGTGGTCACAAGCATCCACTTTTGGATCAATACTCTACAAACTCTGCTATGACATGTTGCTAGACTTTACATTTGTCCTTCCTCTTCACTGTTGAAATGCACTTTTATGCCCAAATAAACACATGTAAAATGCAAACCCTAACAATACATTTCCTTTATTCTCTCCTTTTTGGTCTGTTAAATATACCACTAAAACTTTTTTGTCTTGTCTGTTGGATAAATGCAAGGAATTCCTATAGATTTTTGCCAGAAATACTGTAAGTGAAAAACTTCCTGTGCACAAAGATGAGAAGAGTTGTTATGGGGAGGTCTGAGTTCTTTGCAATGCATCAGAAATAAAGTAGACAGGGCTAACACTATGTGGTTGGTAATTCATAGATGAAAATATACTGTGTTGGCATGTCAAAGAGGAAGGTAGGAGCCCACTATATTCCTGGCATATTAACAGTTATTTTTCTGTATTTGTGTGTTTGAAAAATAAAACATTGGGGAAATGTACATGTATTGGAGAGATGTATGTAAATGCTATTTTAAAGTTTGCTTTGACACCCACTTTACAATGTTATCCATACTTTCCACTGATAATAGAAGTATGCTGTAAGTGTACTCAGGTTAGAAGAATAACATATATGTATTTCTATGTCCTAAAAATAATAAAGTGGAGTTCTGATGCTTATAGGTCAACCTGCAACCTTATGGTCTTGCATATGCATAGCCTGGCCGTGCTGTTACATGGCCCTGGAACATATGCAATTAAGGGCTTACAATATACCCCTGACCAACAAGAAGTGGACTGACCTAAGCTGGGGGAGATCTGGGCAGTTTGGAGGACCTGACCAGTGTGTTTATGAATCCATTTCCAAAGTAGATGACTCAGGGAAAGAAGAAAGCATGAGTTTGGGCCAAGTGAAAGATTCTACCTAAGCTGCTATCTGTCATTATTTATGACTGCCTAAGTAGCCTGTGCTTTCAATCACACCCCTGACCCAAGGAATCTTGAGCATCAGGCCCTGTGGCAGAGGTCATGGTAAAAGATCCTGTCTCTGTAAGGGCCAAAGAGGCCCATGCTGACTTCTGCTGGATGTTGTGCTACACATGTAAGAGCCCTCTTATGAATCTTTTTGCCCATTTTATCTAAATGGCATATGCAAGTTTCAGCAGTATTTGCCAGTGAAGCACATGTGTGGCTAGAATATGCTTTGTACATGTGGCTTAAAGGAATTATACATGGAATTTTTATTAGTAATTTTCATGACTATTCTATTGTGTTACTTTTTTTATACATTTTTGATGGAATGCCCCTAGTCATAGGGTCACTTTTTTCTGCATCCCTCTTTTTGTCTTTTTTATTCATATTTATTATTGTAGATTAGTCATAATAATGCTGCTGTTAATAGGCTGATTCTCATACTTTTGATAATATATACTATTTGGAAATTGATTCATTGATCATTAAAACACAGATGAGACACATATTGCCTTACGAAGTTTGGCAGTATTGAGCTGCTGTTGTGCATTTGTGGGTGGAATGTAAGTGCGGCCAATGGAACACATGAGCTGAACATATAGATGTCCGTATCGTCCAGGATATAGGAAAATGGCCAATTTAAGGCTGCTTCAGTTTCCATCAATTTTTTTTTTATATATAGCGTCAATTTTGCATGTTCTACAAAATGTTAAAGTACCTAAGATATTATTAGTTTGAATATTAGTTATTATCATCATGTGATGCCTTTTTTATGAACATTTTGGACTGCTGTCTAATCACAGTCATTTTTCTTTTTCTTTTTCCCGTCTTTTGTCTTTCTTTTCTATTTATTCTTTTCTTATTATTTTTTCTAGTACCTTTATACCTTTGCTTTTGATATGTTATTTTTATGTGTTCTTTTCTATGCAATATTTGGAACATTAATTATTTAAAAAGGGTATTAAAAAGAGATACATATTGCCAGACTCCTACCACTTTCATTTCAGTAAGATATCAAGAATGTACAAGTATGTTCATGCAGACATCAAACTTTAAAAACAGCACTATTTAAAAGAATGGCCGATATTTTTAGGTTTATTTATTACACACACTGATGACCACTTCTCTTTAGAGGTAGAAAAGTTTATTTCATCATGACGCTGGGAAAAAGAAAACAGAAGTTATTCACAGTTTATAATTGTGGCTTCTACAAATTTACAAAAGGCTCAAAATGGAAGAAGTTAACCTTGAAGTGACCCAACTAAGACTCAAACATGCGTGAGTCAGTGTTGTTTTGTAACTCGGGTCCAGTTGTCAGCATGTGCTGCTTTTACTGAAATACCAACAAACAAGCCTAGGCATGTTGATCTTTTTACTATATATTTATTAATGGTTCATTTACATCAGTAACCAAGTTAACAGCTATCATGAGAAATAATTTAGATATTTTGCATTTATATTTCATGGTACACGTGAATTCCTATGTAATAGATAAGAAATATATTGGCTTAACTTCCCTGGTGGTATGATTATTTCAGATTTTTGATGCTCAATGTGGTACAATGTTTTGCATGGAAATTTGGCATTTTAGAGGCCTGTAATTCTTAGGAATGATGCACTTAAATCTGTCCAAACAAGAGTCTAGTAGACATCCCAGGTATGATAAACTTTGAAACATGAAATCATATATTATAATATAATAAATAACTATAAATAATTAAAACAAATAATAATATTATAATAATAAAAATTATTCACTAATGTAATCAAATCAAAAACACTGGAATTTGCTCAGTTGCAGAATTGTCGCTGTCATTACTTTCAGTCTTTGATGACGGATTTCCCCACGAATCACTATCGCTCAATTCTGCAAGTGATTCTAATTTATTATCACTGTTTTCTAGCTGGTCTAAAACCGCTTTTGACGTAAAGGGACACTTTTTGGTTGCTATGGACAATCTCCAGTTTCCAGGCAGAAAGAACAGTATTTATAATATAAAACTGTATGCAGGGCACTGGACAGACAAATAGGGACAAAAAGGAGGTGAAATAATTTGATACAGTAATGTAATCTGTAAGATTACAGTGTACTGTATGTCTAATGTGTTTTTTATTTTTTGAATTTGGTGCCGTGCTCTGGCCCCGTGCGTCGCAATGCTCGCAGAGAATGGATTTTGGCACTGTGATAGATCCAGCGGAGGACCCGGATCGCACACACAGCGGGGAGACATTGCAGGATCCTGGGGACAAGGTAAGTAATTTTGCCTGGATCCTGCAATGCGATCCCAAGTGTGGCTCGGGGTTACTGCTTTTGGCACTGAAAATTTCCCCAGAGCCACACTCGGGAATACCGCTAAGGAGGTTAAACAGAACATGTTACTAACCTACAAAATGCAGGGAAAAGCACTAAAAAAAATGGTATTTTAAATGTTTATGCGGGAAAGACCGCCAAAGGAGCTGCCAGATTTTTATGTGCTCTCCTGCTTTCCTAATGATGATCTTGTTGAAAGAGCAACAGCATGTAATGTAAAGTATTGTGAACTATATACTGTATGCAGTATACTTATCTATGCAGCAGGTGGCGCTGTATTATTATAGTGTTATAATGTGTGTGTATTCTATGATATGACAGGATGTACCGTCTATCTAAGTTCAGTGCACTTGTTTGTGTTTAGTTCCCTTTTCATGTTTCTCATGCTGTAAGACATGCATTGCTAATCCTCCATAAAAGCAAAGCTATTGCTGCAAACAAGAAGCTTCCTGCGCATGCTTTCAATACTCTGCACAACAGGTTATGGGCCCAGTGCACCCAGCATACCCAGCAGACACCAAGGCATCCAGGCACTGGAAAAAATTCTACAGTGAGTCAGTGAGTACTGTATACAAACTACTGAAAGATAGCAAGCGGTTCAGATGCATAGTTTGCAATAGCAAAGCTGAACAATGCCAATTACCAACTGTGGAAGTTCAAACTACAAATGCTTTTCAGCAAGGGCAACTTGTGGCAGACAAACCAAAAAACAGAGAGATGGGGGACTGGGACAGAAAAAATAGGCAGGCAAAAGCGACTATAAGCTTATTAGTAGAAGATGAGCAGCTTACCCACATAAGAACAGAGAAAACGGCCAAAGGTATATGGACTTCATTACAAAAACTGTATGAGCATTCAAGCCTAAACAGCACGCTGTTTCTACTAAGAAAGCTATATAAGATGAGACTAGAAAAAGGCCAGCAAATGTGTGACCACGTGAATGCTATGCTGGAGATCATAGAGAAGCTATGCGCCATTGGAGAGAGCATCAAAGCTAACCATATTGTTTCCTTGCTCCTCTGTAGCCTTCCAGAGACATATACTGCTCTTATTAACGCTTTAGAAACCAGACCCGAGCAGGAGCTGACACTAGAATATGTCAAAGGCAAATTAATTGTTGAATATGACAAAAGAAAAGAAAGTACGCACCATGATGGCAAAGCTCTTAAGATGTACAAAGGCACAAAGCACAACAAAGAATGCAGAGCCTGTTTTCACTGTAAAAGGACTAGTCACTTAAAAAAGGACTGTTCTATCTGGAAAGCCGCGCAGCAAAAGCTAGAGCTATCCACAAAAGATAGAGTCAAAGCAGCCACAAAGGAAATTGCAAACACTTCATGGAATGGCACCTTTAAAGTGACACAGAGCGGCAAGCCACATGACTAGCGATGAGACCTTCTTTACAAACATTGATTACAGTGCAAAAGACAAAGTTTTCCTATTAAACGGGAAAAGCATCACCTTCGAAGGTAAAGGCCCAGTCTTCCTGAACTGCTTTACACCACAAAGAAAGCAGAGTATCCTTGTAAAGAAAGTGCTGTATGTTCCAGAACTAGAAGGCAGCCTTCTATCAGTGAAAAGTCTTGCAAACAATGGTCTCACAGTTAAGTTCTAGGGTGATGAATGCACAATTCACAATAATAAGCGATTCCTCGCAAAAGGAAAACTGGATGATCACCTATACAGGCTCATCGCCATATACCAGCAAGCCAATATAGACTCTAATGACATACACAACAAATGTACAGGCGGCTGGGGCATAGAAGTCCAGAAGCTATACAGGACATTATAAAGAGAGGCTTATCAGAAGATTTGACTATAGCGCCTTGCAAAGTGCTCATGAAATGCAAATGTTGTATTGAAGCAAAAGCCACACATGCTTCCCTTCCACAGGCTTCTCAAAGAAAAACTATCCACCCCCTGCAGCTCATACACAGTGGCGTATGCGGTCCAATGAAAACTCCCACATTCGGCGGGAGCAGATTTCTACTCACTTTCATTGATGACTATTGCAGATACACAACTGCTTTCTCAGATGAAACACAAGAATAAAACATCAGAGAAACTTCAAGAGTTCGTTGCCATGTCTAGCAACAAATTTCAACAGAAACCAGGAATAATACACACCAACAATGGAGGAGAATACATAAGCAAAGAAGTGGCCTCATACCTGAAGATATAATGAATAATGCACCAGACAACCGCACTATACACTCCTGAACAAAATGGTGTAGCAGAAAGGAAAAATCGTACTCTTATAGAAATGGCCAGGTGCATGTTGTCAAATGCCAACTAACCTCATAAGTACTGGGGAGAAGCAGTCATGACTGCAACCTACCTACAGAACAGACTACCCTCAAAAGCTGTTAAAAGTACTCTATTCGAAATGTAGCATGGATCAAAGCCTAGCATAGGGCACATCAGAGTGTTTGGATGTAAAGCATATGCCTATATTCCAAGTGAAAAGCAATCCAAGCTGGGGAACAGAGCCAAAGAGGGCATTCTAGTAGAATACAGTGAGCAAACCAAGGGTTACAGAATCCTACACCCAAAGACTAACAAAGTGACAATAAGCTATAGTGTTTATTTTGATGAGAGCCCATCATCAGAAACACCAATCTCTGAAAGCTGTGAAGTGTATATGCCAAACAAACCAGAAGAAAAGGTCGATCAAAGCGAACCTATGCAGGAGTCAGAACAATAGGTGGAACTCACCATACCTAAATCAAGTTCCCCACCAGATCCTGCTGAACTGCCTGAAGTCAGCAGATCCACTCAAACTACAAAGGGGATACCACCCCGAAAGCTGTCGTACACTGTTAAAACACTCAGCATACTTGAAACAACATCCTGTGAAGACATAGAAAAACTGCCAAAACGTTAAGCCAATAAATGGAGAAAGGCAGCAGAAGAAGAATTAAAGTCACTTCAAGAAAATAAAACCTGAACACTCACAGAGCTCCCTCCTAACCGCAAAACTATAGGAAGTAAGTGGACTTTCAAACTAAAGTCAGAAGCAGAAGGGAATATCCACAAATACAAAGCCAGACAAGTTGCCAAGGGTTACTCCCAGAAATTTGGTGAAGATTACGATGAAACATTGGCTCCCGTCATAAAACATTCCACCATCAGAGCAATTCTTAGCGTTTCAGCCGGGAAGGGCATGCAAGTGAAACACCTAGACATTATGGAGACATTACGGAAGACCACTACATGGAGCAACCACCAGGGTTTGAGCAAGGAGACAACCTTGTGTGTAAACTTCAGAAGAGCATCTATGGTCTTAAGCAATCTGCAAGGATGTGGAATGAGAAAGGGAACTAAGTACTTACCAGTGAGGAATTCTCAAGAAGTAAAGCAGACCCTTGTCTCTACTCCAGGAATCAAGAAGACAGATGAATATACATCCTTATCTATGTTGATGACATTATAATTTGTTTTGAAGGGGGTTACAATCAGATAGTTCACAAGCTGAAAGAAAATTTTGAAATCAAAGAGTTAGGGAACATTAGCTGGGAATCCAGATAGAGAGAGAAGAAGATGGAAGTTATCTTCTCAACCAATCTCAGAAAATCTCTGATATCTTGGAACAATTCCATATGCAAGATGCAAAAGGAAGTGACAACTCCTATGGAACCAGGTTATCTAAAGAGCAATGAAGCAGAAAACTTGCTACCCAACAATGACATGTATCGCAGAGCAATCGGTAAGCTGCTATATGTTGCCACTGAGACAAGACCAGACATAGCCACAGCAGTGGGCAAGCTATGCAGGAAAGTTTCAGCTCCCTGTCAGTGTGACTGGAACACATTAAAAAGAGTGATACAATACCTCAAAGGAACAATTCAGATTAAGCTACGACTACCAGCAACATCAGATTCAAAGCTGTTCGGATATGTAGATGCTGATTGGGCCGGGGACTGCACAGACCGCACATCCACAAGTGGATTCATCTTCCAGTATGGGGAAGGAACTGTAAGTTGGTCTAGTTCAAAGCAAGCAACTGTTGCTCTATCTTCAACTGAAGCAGAGTACACTGCAGCAGCACACACATGTCAAGAAGCGATATGGATTCGTCAACTTTTTGAGGACATTCAAATAGACATGTCAAAACCAATTCCCATTTTTGAAGACAACCAGGGATGTTTAAAGCTTACGTAATCAGAAAGGGTCAATCCTAGGGTCAAACACATCAATGTCAAGTATCACCTACTGAGGGACATTCAAGAGTAAGGTGTTATTGACATTCAATACTGGCCATCAGAGGAGATGACTGTCGATGTACTCACCAAGCCTTTGTTGAAGGAACGTCATAGTTATTTCCGGAAGAAGCTGAATATAATTTGACAAAGCACATGCTGTTGAGAAGGGGTGTTGAAAGAGCAACAGCATGCAATGTAAAGTACTGTGAACTATATACTGTATGCATTATACTTATCTATGCAGCAGGTGGCACTGTAGTATTATAGTGTTATAATGTGTATCTATGATATCACAGGATGTACCATCTATCTAAGTTTAGTGCACTTGTTTGTGTTTAGTTCCTGTTTTATGTTTCTCATGCTGTAAGACATGCATTGCTAATCCTCCATAAAAGCAAAGCTATTGCTGCAAACAAGAAGCTTCCAGTGCATGATTTTAATACTCTGCGCAACAGATCTGACTTAGTAGTTGCGCACAAACAACTCATTGAACAACCGATGGAGATATAAAGACAGCTTTCAGATCATTCAGTCCTTTTATTGCAATTTATTGGCTCGGGGGGTTAGGGGTACAGGATACACCAAAACAGCAGCAAAAATCCCCTCTGTAGCAATGTAGCTAGGAAATAAACACTAATTTTGGCTTTGGCTTATTAGCCCAGCCAAATGGTCTGGGGTGCAAGGATTGTACCTCTCAGAGCTACACTCTCCCCAGACTGTAAAGCCTGGGAGGCTATGGCCTTCCAAAGTTACATCCTTTTCAGGCAGAGCCTGGGAGGGATGGACCCATCTATACGGTCACTCCAAATATTCATCCTCTTCCCCAGCCCACATCACTGATATGAGACGGTCAGACAGGGCAATATAAATAGATAGTCACAACCTAATACATTGCCTTTTCTCAATCTATCTACCGAAGAACACTCCCCACTAGCAATGTCCTTTAGAGAAACCTAACAATCCCAGAAAACAACAACAACCTCAGGCTAGCTATAGCCTAGCTGCAAACATAAAATTTAGACTAGGGACATTCCAGCTTAAAGAGTTTGTAAACATTTTTTTAATAACAAACATGTTATACTTACCTGTATTGTGCAATGGTTTTGCACAGAGCAACCCTGAACCTCCTTTTCTTGGAGCCTCCTGATGACATCCTGGATGTGATGAAACACGTAGGGGCAGGGACTTCCGTTATCACTTCACTTCCACATCACTTCCTCTGATTGGAGTGCACGCTGGCTTCTGAGCTGATCAGAGCTTCTCCCTGAGACATTGGCAGATCATTTCGAGTGCAGGGTTTGGTACAAGACTTGTGAGTGGATATATTTGAAATGTTTTGTAAGGTTTTAATACATTTTTGGTGATATGCTATGATGTTTTTCATGGATCCTCTCTTCTGGGTTTCAAAGAGGGTGTGTGGAGTGAAAAGCCCCTGGATGGTGACATTATCTGTGAAAGCTAGTTTACTATAAGGGGGTCAACTCCAGCTGGTAAGTACAAACCCTGGTGGGGGCACAACAGGGTGGATTGCTGTGGAGGAGGTTTATATGCACTAGAGCACTTTCTATCTGAAGACATCTTTATCATTATTATAATTATCATTATACTGGATTTAAATAGCGCCAACATTTTGCGCAGCACTTTACAACATTAGGGCAAACAGTACAGCTTCAATACAAATACAGGAGGCATCGAGGGCCCTGCCCATCACTTGTATAGCATTGGCACATAGGCACAATTGGACATTTGCACTTTTTTAATGAACTTTTTATGCACTTTAATATTTCTTATATGCACTTTGTTGATTATTGCATGACATGTGCATTGTTTTATATTTATGGGATTTATAATTATTATTTGTGGATTTACACTTTTTTATTTTTATTTTTTTATGTATTCATTTTCTCACTAGAGAGTGAATAGGGTAATCACAGCTCTTATATTATAATTTACTTGTATTGTCATTGATTGTTAATAAAAATTACCTTTACTTTTCATTCTGCAGCGCTGTCATTTTCTCTAAAATGCAATGCAATATGGCAACCTGGAAGCGTTTTGCATTGTGTACCGAATGATCCCCACAAAATGTAATTTCCTGCAAGTGCAGCAGCTGACTGATAATTGTAAAATCACTCCCATTTTCAATCACTTTGTACATAGACACAAACAAACAGGTATTTCTTCAGAATAACAAAAGGTAGCAATCTGCAACACAGTTTGTTAAAATCCTTGAAATGTACATAGGTCACCCAGAGGAGAATGTTATCTTTTTTCTCAACAAAAGTGGAGTTACTCTTTAAATGCACATATAACGCTATATGAAAATTGTTGTTGTTAAAATGAATGCAACTCTACCACTCCTGGAGAAATACAGAGGTACTCACAGGGTTTCAAACACCTTTTATTTTTCTACACAGCTCACAGGATAATAGAACTGGCTTGTCCAACAGACATATAACATCTCACACAACTCTTTGTTTAGGTATACAAAGAGAGAAAACTGAATGACCGCATACCAATGTCATATAAAAAGCATCTTCTTTATTCAAACTGTTAAAAGCATTATAATGTTGACCCACATCACAAAAAAAGCTCAGGAAGACTATTGACTTGTTTCACGCCTCCAGGGTGCTTAATCATAACAAACTGCAACCATACAATATGAAGGTATAAATAGTCCAGCAATTAGGCAATCAATTAGTTAATATTAACCTGGATTTTTGTGATGTGGGCTAACAGTACAATGTTTTTCACAGTTTGAATAAAGGAGATGATTTTTATATGACATTGATGTGAGGTTCGTCTGACTTTCTCTCTTTGTATGCATACAGTCACATGCTGAAACTGCACCCACTGGGGAACTGGTGCAGGAATTGAGTTATAAAGATCTGGAGCAGTGCTTCCTTATTTTGCATCTTTGTCGAGGTAGTTTGGTCTCAACCCACCTAGCCCACGCTATCTAAACAAAGCATTAGGTGACATGGCTGCTAGGAAGGCCACTTGTAGCACTGTATTGCTGGGTTTCTCCACCGCCTGCCTCCCCAAACGATTGAGTGGAACTGTGTCCCAGTAATTGGTTAGTACATAGAAAACAGAGTGGTTATATGACCACTGCTGTACTCTGGGATCTAGCGGGACCCTTAGGGAAGTGTGCCTATAATAGACGTAGCATTCCTAAAACATTTTGTGATCATTTTGCTGTGGCCGTAATATATAAATATCATATGCTGCTTCACAAGAGGGCCCCTGATAGGAAGGCAGGGAGGAGGCAGCAGCAAGATGCGAGGGCCACATTTACACTTCCAGGAAGGTCTGCTCCCCAATTAAGTCTGAGTCCATTTATGGGAGAGGGGAACGTATACAAAGGTTATGTGAGGTGCGGAGTGTCAGTTATGTGGGTTTACATTTGACGGAATCAGAAGATCCCTGTAGTAGAGCAGGAAGGATGCTGTTGTGCTGTGAGTAACCTTAGGACAGAAGAGTTGTCTGGGGACATACAGAACAAAAGTTTAATCTTTTAATAGACTAGCTGAGCACCCATGTCACTGTGAGCACTTGTCTTAAGCCTCCATGTTGGAAATGCCTCCTTATCACAGCAAGTCAATAACATTATTATGAAGATTTCAAAAAGAAATCTGAGCCTGACTAGACATTCTGTGTCTGTAATGTGCTGGGATGAAGAACGAATGAGATTGTTAATGTGCTCTGTAGTGAAGTTGTACAACAGAGGACACTGTGACAGAGATAAGCTCTTGGTTCTCCCTTTAACTGAATCAGACTGACTGCTCAGGGCTGCAGTGGCCCCTCAATACAAGACAGTGGCCACATACCTCACAACTTTTTGAGATGGGAATGAGGGACACCTATTAGCATAAGTAAGCAGGCATAGGACACACCCCCTGCCACACCTCCTTGAAGGAGAATTGTACAAAAAAAATAAGATTGGTTAGATCCACAAGTGCTTTCTTACCACAACTATTCCTTTATATTGGCTTTTGGAATTTACAAATGCAGCAATTTAGAAATCAGATGAAAGGTTTCTATTGGAAAACACTTTGTGATAGATAAAAAGTGCATTTTATATACAACTATATAGATCAGACCAAAATGAGAGACAAATCAGGACGAATGAGGGACCGAGGGACATTGCTCCAAATCAGGGACAGTCCCTTGAAATCAGGGACAGTTGGGAGCTATGGTGGCCATGTAACATGGGTTTTGGGTCTATGACCCCTCCCATATCTGGAACTTTTCTGGAAATCCCTTCCAGGATTCTGAGGCATAGATGACCCTGCTGGAAAGGGGTGTATACAATTTTGATGTGTCCTTGACAATAGGGGGAGCCAGGCATAACAGTCTATGCATTTGGCGTAGGCAGCCTTCATGGTTCTTTTATGCCCCGTACACACGGTCGGACATTGATCGGACATTCCGTCAACAAAATCCTAGGATTTTTTCCGACGGATGTTGGCTCAAACTTGTCTTGCATACACACGGTCACACAAAGTTGTCGGAAAATCCGATCATTCTGAACGCGGTGACGTAAAACACGTACGTCGGGACTATAAACGGGGCAGTAGTCAATAGCTTTCATCTCTTTATTTATTCTGAGCATGCGTGGCACTTTGTGCGTCGGATTTGTGTACACACCATCGTAATTTCCGGATAAATGGATTTTGTTGACGGAAAATTTTATAGCAAGCTCTCAAACTTTGTGTGTCAGAAAATCCGATGGAAAATGTGTGATGGAGCCCACACACGGTCGGAATTTCCGACAACAAGGTCCTATTACACATTTTCCGTAGGAAAATCCGACCGTGTGCACAGGGCATTATAAGTAAATGTGAACAAACTTTTTAAAATGCATGAAAACATTTTTTAATGCTTATCAGTGTTAAAAAAATAAAATAAAACACGTTTAGCTTGGAATCCTTCACTGTGCTCCTGTTAGTGGCTCTGGTGTGGACTGAATTCGGAACTGATGACTTTTACATGACACTTCGATGTTTCGATGCTGAACACCAGTGATGTCTGTGAGCGTATAAGCTTTGTATTTTACTTTTTTTACTATTAAAACTTGCTACACTATTGGCAGTCTGGTGCTTCTCTCCCCATCCGTTTTCTCTTTTGCAGCTTGACATTGCATGCTATTGCTTAGTCTGTCTTCTACTTGGACCCCCAGATCTTTCTCCATCCTGGATTTCCCCACAGGTTCTCCCTCTAGCGAGTAATTTGCATTCCTGTTTTTGGCCCCCAAGTGCATTACTTTACATTTTTCAATGTTAAACCTCATTTGCCATGTAGTTGCCCACCCCATTATTTTATTGAGGTCTTCTTGTAAAGTTTCTATATCCTGCTGTGACCTTATTGCCGTGCTTACTTTTGTATCACCAGCAAACAGTGAGATTGAGCTATGTATACCAACTTCTATATCATTTACTGTATGAATAAATTAAACAGAATTGGTCCCAGGACAAAGCCTTGGGGTACCCTGCTTACCACTCCAGACCTGTCTGAGTACACATTATTTATCACCACCCTTTGGACATGCCCCTGTAGCCAGTTATCTATCCAAGAACAGACCCTGAGGTCCATGCCTACAGACCTTAGGTTGTAAATCATAGATTGAGGGGGTTATATTTTAGGTAAAGTGTTTGGGGGAACTAAGATATAAGAGTTAAGTGAGAAGTGTTTTTTTCTGTTACCAGGATCTTGACACTGCATGATTTCTGTGTGGTAAACGCAATTGTGTATCCATGGAAAACAGAGCATATGGCAAGTACTGAAATTGGGCAGTGCTAGAAGGGCAGAGGACAGTGTCAATAGAGCAGTGGACGGTGTCAGTAGTTTTTTTTTTTTTGGGCGAAAAATCAGGGATCTAAACAGACCCCTGATGTCTCACTTTTGAGACAGAGAAAGGGACTGAGGAGAGAGATTCCCCAGCCCCTTTCTTTGTAGCCTCAGATGCACTGGACAGTGAATGAATGGAATGTGCTACCTTGGTTATGATTGAACATGGTGAGTGATCGGTACCGGGGGGAATCTGTGCCACGTGGGGTGATTACAGGCATACCCTGTGCACACTCCTATGATTATGTCACTTGATACATGCATGCTATCAGCACAGAGGCAATAGTACCTGTAAAGCCCCATAAATACCTATTGAACCTGCCAGTGAAGCTAAATTCAAAGCAGAATTGCCACAGTTATGTTGGCTGAACCCTCATGCACTACATTGAGATAAGAACAAGTTGCAGGGGGTGTGGTCCTGCCCACTACTTTCTGTGTTGACAGTACTGCCTCTGTTGCTGAATCCTTCCCACTGTGAGCTGCAGTGTCTGGGTGGGGGAGCATGTGAGACACAAAAGAAGGAGGATTGGGCTCAGTCCAGGTAGGTAAAAAGTTTTTTTTTTATAAGGCTTGTACATCCCCCAGTAAATAGATTTGGTACTTGTTTAGACAGTCATATAGAAACCTTTTGTCCTGTAAAGATTTAGAGTTGGTCTAGTTCAGCCTTTTTCAACTAGCGTGCCCAGGCACCCTGGGGTGCCTTGAGGTTTCTTCAGGGGTGCCTTGGTAAAATGCCTAAAAATTGATAAAAATGTGTATACAAGCCATCAGTTGGATCAAGCCTACTTTTTAGTTACAGAAAGCCTTTCTAAACACTGGCATCCTAACAACCAATGACATCAGTTAATAATGAGGATGTCTGTTGCTGCCTCCACAGCATCCTTGTTTGACTCTCCTGTGCTCCTCTCCCTCAGCACTGGGGTGACATAAGCTGGAGAGAAATAGAGGTAGAAGAGAAACTAGTCCGTAGTACTAGTGTGCAAAAGTGTATTTGCTTTGGAAGATAAATCACCTCTAGCATTGGGTGTCCTACATGTGGATGTTGCTGCATTATGTAAAGATATTAGAATTTTTTTTTTTATATTTTAGAATGTTGTGCCTTGAGATTGTCTATAATTTTAAAGGGTGCCTCAACTGAAAAAAGGTTGAGAAACACTGGTCTAGTTAAGTGTTAAAGCGTTTGTTACCCCAGCATTTCATATTCCTGATATGTGCCTGCCGTACCATGTACTTGCATGATGTTCTCTTTAAATTGCTTCCTTTGTGTTAAATCAATGGTGTTCCTGTCAGTCCCTCTGCTTTCCTATTAAAAACTGACCACACTAAGCAAGAGAGCACAATTCTCTAGGTATGCTGGGAACTCGGTGTGCTCTCCTTCAATGATCAGACTTGTCCTGACACGCCCCTCCTGTACAGCCTGTCACATGGGAAGCTTAGTGTGCTGCTGCTTCTCCTCCCCCAGCTCTTATACAACTGAGAATAGAGGGAATGTAATCACCTATAAAAAAGGGAAAAAAATGATTTTTTTTTATCTATACACAAATGTTTTGCCTTTTGTTTCTATTTTTTAAACTGAGTGGGTTTTTTTTTTTTTTTTTACAAGGTGATCGTTTACAATCATTTTAAAGCGAAAATTCACTGTCCAAATCAACATTTGCTATTTTTAATCCTGCAGCTAGCATTAGTAAATAGAATGGAAGTTATATAATATTTATTGGTTTTAAACTCTTTTTTTTTTACTTTTCTTCAGTTAGTTCATTGTTTCTGATCTAGGCAAATGATGTTATACATCCCAGGGATCTTCAGGGGGATTTGCTCAGCTAATCACACCCTCCTGCCTTTATGCCTGAGCTAAGGGCAAATGGATTCCAGAAAGTTAATGCTACATGAATCATCTGCTCTTACCCAAGATGGCCATGGCCAAAAATGCTAGTGGGTGTTTTTCAAAGTGATTTTTCAGAACATAAAGCATGGAGACATGAATTGATGGGTGAGTTTACGTTGAATATTAAAAAGAGTTAAAGTGTTTGTTACCCCAACACTTCATATTCCTGATATGCACCTGCTGTACCATGTACTTGTATGAGAAAGTATCCTGTTCTATTTGTATTGCTTCCTTTATGTGAAATCCCTGGTGTTCCTGCAAGTCCACTTGTTTTCCTATTAAAAACTGACCACACTAAGCAGGAGAGCACACCATGGTCAGTTCTCTAGCTATGCTGGGAACTCCCTTTCCTCCAATGATCAGAGTCGTACTGACACCCCCCCCCCCCCCCTTGCACAGCCATTCACTGGCAAGCTCAGTGTAATGCAGTGTCTCCTCCCCCTAGCACTTATGCAGCTGAGACCGGAGGGAATGTGATCACTTATAAAAAAGGTATTTATAATGTTTTTTTATATCTATACACAAATGTTTTGCCTTTCATTTCTATTTTAAACTAAATGGGTAGTTTTATACAGTGATCGTTTACAATCAAATAGCATTTTTGGTTTGCGGTGCTCAGATGCAGTGTAGTTACTCTTTAAGAAACATAACAGAAATTAAAAGTTGGGGTGATAATAGTTAAAGCGGAGCTCCACCCAAAAATGGAAGCTCTGCTTGTTTGCTTCCCCCCTCCACTCCACTGCCCATGTGGCACCTTTTGGGGGAGAGGGGGAGTGGGTATTTGGTTTTGACAGATACTCACTTCCACTCCTGGGTGACTTTGCTGCGGCAAAGTCACCTGAAAGTTCAGCCCCCCTCCTTCTTCCCTCTCCATTGGGCTATTCACAAAGCGCAGCGCGCTTCGCGCATGCACAGTAGGAAGCCGGATTCCCTTACAAAAAATATCGGCAGCAGAACCCGAGAGCTGATTGAAAAATCAGCTCGGGTGAAGACACCGCTGGATTCCAGGACAGGTAAGTTTCCTACTATTAAAAAGTCAGCAGCTACAGTATTTGCCTGGAGCTCCTCTTTAAGGTCTTGTTTTTAGGCATAGGTTAAGTGCTAGGTAGATGTAGATTAAGCGTTAGGATTTTGAACTTCTTTTGTGTTTTTTTTTTCATTTTTAGAGCACTCCAAATGTTTCTTCTTGTTCTTGGTGTTGGGGGAGAAAAATACCAGTTTAAGTATTAGGTGCACTGCAATATTAGAAACACTCTTCAGGGCGACGTCACTGGTCTTTAAAGCCAAAAGGTAACATTTTCAGGCCCACGGGTTAGAAAATGAACAAAGCAGGTAAGCAGTGAAACATTTTTCTGGAAAATCTTTCTATAAAGTGTTGAAGGCATAAAAAATGAGTAGCTGATTCATTCTAAATTCCTCTTGTTGTTCAACATTTTTTTGCTGTACACAGTCTAATGCCGCATACACACGATCGAACTTTACGGCATACTTGGTCCGGCGTACTGGAATCCGTCAGACAATTTGACCGTGTGTGGGCTCCAGCGGACTTTGTTTTCTCAAAAGTTTGACGGACATGTTTCAAATCTATCCGATGGACTCGAGTCCGGTCGAAAAGTCCGCTCGTCTGTATGCTAGTCCGACGGACAAAAACCAACACTAGGGCAGCTATTGGCTACTGGCCACGAACTTCCTTGTTTTAGTCCGGTTGTACGTCATCACGTACGAATCCATCAGACTTTGGTTGATCATGTGTAGGCAAGTCCGTTCATTCAGAAAGTCCGTCGTAAAGTTCGTTGAAAAGTCAGCCGGGCAAAGTATGCCGTAAAGTCCGGTCATGTGTACGCAGCATTATACTCTACTCCTGATTTTCAAAATCTGTACATACTTTATACTACCCTCTGTCTGAATCTTAACTTATTCTTATGATTCTTTATGTAGAACAAATAAACTATAGTGTATGTTATAGCATATGAGCAAGCGACAACTGTTTTTCAATGATATTTTATTCCATGTTGCCTGTGAATTTATACTTCTTCAATAAACATTTTCTTGGAAAAAAAAATTAGTTCTTGGTGTTATTTAAATTATTTTCATTTTCCAGTATACCTTTTGCCACTACAGGCATGGAATATGGGTCTGTATACTTCACTCCGGAGCTTTCAGAAGCTTATGATGAGCACACATTAGTTTCTAGCCCAAATAAGAAAAAATGATGTCATGGCACAGAGCATGATGATTATCATACTATGACAATGAAATCCCTATATGCAGTGCACATTCATCGCTGAAACTGCTGCTGGGCAATTAATGTGGATATTGGAGTAAATGTTTGTTCCCTTTAAATACTTTTAAATACCTAATGGCAAAACACATGAAAATATAAAGCTTTAATTATAGCGTAAGACTGGACCAAAAAGTCTTAAACAGCTCACGCTATTTTTTTTTTTCCTTAGTAGAATGATTTTTAAATTCTAAAATGCCTTTTTTTGTTGTAAGTGTGAACAAAATACTGCAAAACACAGTGTTCCAGTCAAACAATTATGTTTAAGAGTTATAACATGCCGTGAAATGGCATGAAACATAAGTATTCCACCTTTTAAAGACTAAAAGCAATTCATAAAAGCAGCTTGACTAAAACAAGAGTGTTTATTGTAAAGTAGAAAATCGGAATCGTGGATCAGATATCAAATAAAATAGGAAATGTGTAAGAAAATACAAGATAAGATTGACACACTGTATCTTACTAGAGTGAAGACATCTGCCTTATCAAGGAATGATTACTCTGTAATGAAAATGAATTATGCAATATCACACGTCATTTATACGATAGGACAGGGGTAGGCAACCCCCGTCACACAAAGCCTCTTTTGCCAGCACTCGACTCCCTCCCCATCAGCAGAGCAGTGCAGGGAAGCGTCATTGTGACACTAACGCATTCCAATTTCAGAATTCCCCATGCCACACCTGCACTGAGGGGGAGGCACTGTGCCCCCACACATTGTAAAAGATGGGAAACATTGTTTGGTTCTCTAACTTTGCTGTAGCTGCGATCGTCAGCTTTCTTGATGGGGAAGAGATTGGGTGCAGTCTTGTTAGGGAAGGGGGGGTCCCTGTTTCCAGAAGGAGGAGGACTGTCATTGGCCACTGCTAAAGCCAATCACAGTCCTGCTAGCCCCACCCACCATCTGGAGGAAGGTGACTCGCTTGGTTGCCACTACCAAACTCAGAAAGAAGGGATTTCACTGTGATTGAGAAAACCACAATCAGTTGACAGTTTGTGGAATTACTGTTGAGCTTCTGGGAACTTTGTTGAAATTATTCCTGATCCTTTGCGACACTTACTACTGAACCTCTGCACTCTGTGTCCTTTTAAGCCACAGCCAGTATTTAGCGCAATGAAAATCACACCCAGCTCTTGCTGTGGCGCAGTGCGCTCCACTTTTTCTCAGCTGCAGGGGCCCAACTTATGATCCTGCACACAGGCCCAAAGCTTTCAGAAAATACCCTTGACCTGAGCTCATCATTGCACATCCATTCCAGATGCTTGTACAGCGCCTTGCAAAAGTATTCACCCCTTGGCTTTTTACCTATTTTGTTACATTACAGCCTTTAGTTCAATGTTTTTTTACTCTGAATTATATGTGATGGATCAGAACACAATAGTCTAAGCTGGTGAAGTAAAATTAGAAAAATATATACATAAAACTATTTTTCAGAAATAAAAAACTGATAATTGGCATGTGCGTATGTATTCACCCACTTTGGTATGAAGCCCATAAAAAGCTCTGGTGCAACCAATTACCTTCAGAAGTCACAAAACTAGTGAAATGATGTCCACCTGTGTGCAATCTAAGTGTCACATGATCTGTCATTACATATACACACATTTTTGAAAGGCCCCAGAGGCTGCAACACCTAAGCAAGAGCCACCACTAACCAAACACTGCCGTGAAGACGAAGAAACAAGTAAGGGACAATGTTGTTGAGAAGTACAAGTCAGGGTTAGATTATAAAAAAATATCCAAATCTTTGATGATCCCTAGGAGCACCATCAAATCTATCATAACCAAATGGAAAGAACATGGCACAATAGCAAACCTGCCAAGAGACGGCCGTACACCAAAACTTACGGACCAGGCAAGGAGGGAATTAATCAGAGAGGCAGCACAGAGACCTAAGGTAACCCTGGAGGAGCTCTAGAGTTCCACAGCAGAGACTGGAGTATCTGTACATAGGACGACAATAAGCTGTACGCTCCATAGAGTTGGGCTTTATGGCAGAGTGGCCCATTACTTTCAGCAAAAAACAAAATGGCACGTTTTGAGTTTGCAAAAAGGCATGTGGGAGGCTCCCAAAATGTATGGAGGAAGGTGCTCTGGTCTGATGAGACTAAAATTTTACTTTTTGGCCATAAAAGAAAGCGCTATGTCTGGCACAAACCCAACACATCACATCACCCAAAGAACACCATACCCACAGTGAAACATGGTGGTGGCAGCATCATGCTGTGGGGATATTTTTCAGCAGTCAGGACTGGGAAACTGGTCACAGTTGAGGGAAAGATGGATGGTGCTAAATACAGGGATATTCTTGAGCAAAACCTGTACCACTCTGTGTGTGATTTGAGGCTAGGACAGAGGTTCACCTTCCAGCAGGACAATGACCCCAAACACACTCCTAAAGCAACACTTGAGTGGTTTAAGGGGAAACATGTGAATGTGTTGGAATGGCCTAGTCAAAGCCCAGACCTCAATCCAATAGAAAATCTGTGGTCAGACTTAAAGATTGCTGTTCACAAGCGCAAACCATCCAACTTGAAGGAGCTGGGGCAGTTTTACAAGGAGGAATGGGCAAAAATTCCAGTGGTAACAGGAGCCAGGCACATTTTTCCACCTGATCTGGACATGCCCCAAGATACAAGGCTTGTGGAAGCAAGTCGTGACATTTCTACACGATACAATGGGTTCACCCCTAGCATTAAACCCAAAACAATGCCTTCTTGGTATATTACCAGACACAATTGATAAATATACAAAAACATTTCTTCATGAGACGCTGTTCGCAGCAAGGAAAATTATAGCTAAAAAATGGATGAGACAAACACCTTCCAAGATAGTAGAATGGAAAATAGAAGTGAATAATACCCTGCCGTATAAGAAATGCATGTATATCAACAGAGGTTGCCCCAACAAATATAACAAGATATGGGACCGCTGGCTCCAAGAGTCTGACACCTGTGTATAATAAAACCAAATCAGCTTGGAATAAATACTCAGGCACATGTCTCAATATGTAGATTTTATGTACTAAATGTAAACTCATAGAATGTACCCACATGGAAAAAACAATGTACCTGTTATCTTAATTACAAATTGTATAATATTCAATGTATCAGTTACCAAGTTTATATACAAAGAAAACATAACATAACATGTATGCACCAGATGATTAATAAAAACCTTTGTTCAACGTTAAAAAAAAAAATCCCAGTGGTAAGATGCGGCAAGCTCATAGAGACTTATCCAAAGTGAGTTGGAGCTGTGATAACCGCAAAAGGTGGCTCTACAAAGTATTGAGTTCAGGGAGGAGAATAGTAATACACTTTTTCTGTTATTTTGTCCTATTTATTGTTTGCTTCACAATAAAAAAAAAAAAAACTTCAAAGTTGTAGGCATGTTCTGTAAATTAAATGATGCAAATCCTCAAACAATCCATGTTAATTCCAGGTTGTGAGGCAACAAAACACGAAAAATGAATACTTTTGCAAGGCACTGTATGTGACATGTTACAGTGGTGGGACAGGAAAGCAGGGAGAACAGATGTGGGGCAGAAGAGCAGGGGGGTACAGAGGTGAGACAGATGTGCAGGAGGTACAGTGGTGGGGCAGATGAAAAAGCGTGTTACAGTGGTGGGGCACATGAGCAGATGGCTTCAGTGTTAGGACAGATCAGATGAGAAGGTGATTCAGTAGTGAGACAGAAGAGCATGGGGATACGGCGGTGGAGCAGATGTGCAGGGAGGTACAGTGGTGGGACAGAAGAGCAAGGGGGTACAGTGGTGGGGTAGATGTGCAGGAGGTACAGTGGTGGGAGGGATGAGAAGGGGGTTCAGTGGTGGGACAGAAAAGCAGGGGGTACAGTGATGGGGTAGATGAGCAGGGGGTTACAGTGGTGGGACAGATGAGCAGGGGGAGGTTCAGTGTTGGGCCAGATGAGAAGGGGGTTACAGTGGTAGGAAAAATGAGCGGGGGGGGGTGAGTGTTGGGGCAGAGGAGAAAGAAGGTACATTGGTGGGACAGATAAGCAGGGGGTTACAACAGTGGGGCAGAGGAGCAGGGGGGTACAGAGGTGGGGCAGATGTGCAGAGGGTTGCAGAAGAGAAAGGAGGTACATCGGTGGAACGCATGAGCAAGGCATTAGTGGTGGAGCAGAAGAGCAGGGGGAACAGAGGTGGAACAGATGTGCAGGAAGTACAGTGGTGGGGCAGAAGAGAAAGGGGGTTACAGTGGTGGGGCATAGGAGAAAGGGGGTTACAGTGGTAGGACAGATGAGAAGATGGTTCCGCGGTGAGACAGAAGAGCATGGGGGTATGGCGGTGGAGCAAATGTGCAGGGAGGTGCAGTGATGGGGCAGATGAGAAAGGGAACATTGGTGGGGCAGATGAGCAGGGGGTTACAGTGGTGGGACAGATCAGCAGGGTGGTACAATGATGGGGCAGATGTACAGGGGGTACAGTGGTGGGACAGATGAGCAGGGTAGTAAAGTGGTGGGGCAGATGAGTAGGGGGGTACAGTGGTGGGACAGATTAACAGGGGGGTACAGTGGTGGGACAGATTAGCAGGGGGCTACAGTGGTGGGACAGATTTACAGGGGGGACAGTGATGTGAGGTGTGGAGTTGCAGGAATTGGAGCTGATCTGAGGCGTGAGAGTGCAGGATGTTAATTTCTCACTACTAAAGTAGTTTTCAGCATTTACTTTATAAAAAAAAATAATTTTCTGATTGAGAGTGTGAAGCTGAATATTGTTGTTATAAAATCGTCACGCTCAATTTCTTTGAAAACATTTTTCGACACACTGTGCTCAAAAGGTTGCCTGCCCTTGCGATAGGATATATTATTTCAGATTGCCAGTGGAGCAAATGCTACAATATAGTACTGATGTTATAATGCCACTTCAGTTTGCATTCATTTAATTCATGAAATTAGTTTATGCTGCCAAATCATGTTAACTGAAAGCTCACTTAGAGCATATCTATAATCAAAACTTAATATTTTCATTTTGGATATAATAGAAAATGGTCATATGAAGACCATTGAAATGAACTATAAATTCCTAACAAGGTGGTACCTGACACCAGTGAGAACCCACAGATATCAACAAGACAAAACATCTTTGTGTTGGAGAAACTGCAATCAAAGAGCAAGGATGACACATATATGGTGGGAGTGCCCAATAATAAAGGACTACTGGCAAGAAATAGTAAAGAATATAGAGGAAATAACTGGTGAGAGAATGGAACAAAATATATGGACTTGCTTGTTCCATGACCATAAAATACCAAAGAAACAATACATGAGATCAATGGTCCCAAAACTCCCGCAAAGGGTCTGATCCCAAAAAATTGGTTAAAAAGTGGAAAACCAGATATAAGAGAGTGGTATGAAAAAATAGAATATTATTATAAAATGGATCTGTTGAGAAGTATGGAGAGAAGACAATCTAATAAGTGTACCAGCCTCTGGGAGGGTTGGAAAAGATTTAAAACCTCGGATACATATCTAGACAACATGAAGGAAGGAGTAGATACAAGTTAGAATGATAAGGGACTTGGGGGGAAGCAAACCAGACAGAAGTGGGGGGGAGAGTGGGAAGACGGGGATGACAGATAGAGAGACAAGGAAGGGACAGAGTAATAGGAGTAGTTTATATATTTTAAGCCTTTTTTGAAGAATTAATAAATGTAATTTTGAATAAAACCACGATGATGTGAAAAATAAGAGGGGACAAAGTTGACCTCCGAAGTTGAAACAACGTCTCTCAGAAAATTTTAGCTGAAGTGGGAAGAAAAAAAAAAAAAATAATAGAAAATGGTCAAAAACACACTTTTTTATTTTTTATTTGTTTTTGCCATCTGTGTCCCATTTGGGAGATTTAGCTACATGTAGCCAGGTGCTGGGCTACAGCAATATGGAGAAGGAGGCAATGGAGTTGATTTACTAAAGGCAAAATGAGTGTACACGTGCTTGAATGATGGAAGTCAGCAGAACTCCCCCTCATTTACTATGGAGCAACTGTACTTGCAAAAGTGCACAGTTATTTTGCCTTTAGTAAATCAACCTTATTGCCTTTTATTCTTTCTTCCTCACCTTCACTCATCACTCTCTCATCCATTCACCCTCTGCTTCCCACCACTAATCACCAGAGGCTTTCAGAGAGAGATCGGGGGGGGGGGGGGGGGGACCCTTCTGCAGTAAGAGGCAACCGCAGCATCCTGGGGACTGCTGAAAGGGCTATTCGCCCATCTCTGATATTGCTAGCAGGGACTGAACATCTGAGAGCAGGACACCAAGTGTACCCAATCTATACAGCAATCTTTACCACACTTATTCCAAACCTAGACTGCACCTATACTGGATTATACCAAACCTTTACCACTTCTGAACAACATCTACCTTGCACCTGTGCCGAGATTATACTGTTTCTTTACTGTACCTGTACTGCATGCAAGTTAACTGGAACTGTCGTTAAATGCACCAATGCTCTTAAAGGGCCCGAAGAATACGGTAGAAAAACATCTCAAAGGACTACCCCTCCTGTAATAATTATTCTGCAAGCCCCCTTTGTTCCCCTGCCTCTTCTGCTACCATCTTCCTTTTCTTTTGGACAGTGCATACCCATATACTGTGCTCTGGCAGTATATAGTTCCTGCACTTGGTAGATTAAACTTTACTACTGCTCACTGCTGACCTTGCTACTGTTTATACTGATCTGGATGCTAAATGTCATCCTATGCCTAGTCCTTACTGTTAATCACTTTGTATGCTAAATTGTGTTATTACTATTGTTAATCTATTTTGTGTGTGCCAAGTAACCAACCATATTGGGTGACAATATATTAAATTTGCCTTTACTACCTGGTTTGGAAAGTCAAGAAAACTCCCCCTTATGGGACTTTAATGGCCCAAATAGCAGTACATCAAAAGCGATTATAAAAAATATACAAAGTTTATTGAAATATAAATATGAATGTAAAAGAATGATCAGTAGGTGGCTATTAACATAATGAATATATACACATGGGGATACATAGGAACAAGAAGTTCTAGAATGGTCGAAGGGCTACCGTGATGAGGATCACCGCAGCAGGACATACAGACCACATCCAACGTATTTCAGAAACTTCTTTCTTCAGGGGTGTATAGAGCAGGTTTACTTCTATATTTAAAGACAGATGAAAAATAATAAATAACGTACACATGCAAGTATATACAGTACACATATATATATATATATATATATATATATATATATACAGTCATTAATTATTCAGAAAACATCAAGAATAAAGGTGCATATAAATAAACACGTACATGTTGCCCAAGTAGAGTTATTTTGTAAAGAGTTATTTTGTAAAGAGCCAGACAGTCATGTCCTAGTCAGGGTCCAAGCGGTGCAGCCAAAGGCCTCCACAGGTGGAAAAGCAACAGTGAACAACCAGCGAGACCAGCAAACAAATTAAGCACACCCACAAGGGGTGATAAAGTGCTTGAAAAAACTTTCTTGTGACACTGAAGGGGTCCTCATGGTCTATTTAGACAGAAGAAACAAAAGAAAAAGGAAAAAGAAGGGAGAGATATAACAAAATGTATCTACCTGGTTTGGTCCCTTTTTTATTTGATATAGCACTACTATTGGGTACTAAACACAGGGGGATTAGAGCTGTGGGAAGGGGGAGTGGATTGGGGAGGGGGTGATCGGAGTGGTGGGGGGTGCAATTACTAGAACCAATCCCCTTTTGAATGTGCTGCAAGGGGTCACAGGGGGATCCGTCCCACTCCGCTCTGGTGAACTGCTCGCACCATCAAGCTGCCCAGGCCCCAATTTTGAACTTATGGGGTCAGGCCCTGGAGGGTACAGGAGGGTCAGTGCTATTCCCTTATCAGCTGCCCGGCTTAAGATGATTGTGCTCATAGCTGAACAAGGATGGTCATATCAGAGAACAATTATATATTTGCCCCACACCCCCCCCGGCCTGAAAACACCCCCTATTGAAATGAATGAAAGTATATAACTTAGCTTCTACTTGGATCAAGTTAATAAATAAAGTTTGCAGGAAATATAGTTATGTAATACATTTTGAATTTCTCTTTCAGACCTTGAACCCTTTGAATTATGACACCTGCACAATGACTCACACAAAAATATTCTGCAGCCTGCATTCAAATAAAAACATTGTGTAACATTCAAAATGTGCTGTACTTCTTGACAGGCTTCCATTATTTTGCACTTTGCTTTTTAAAAAGATCTAGTGCTGTTACTGTGCAAATGACTAGCCATTTATACTGGATAGACCAGGTAAATATAATGATTTACTGTGGGAAATAATATTGAACATAGTAAGTTTTTTCCATCTGGAAGCATATAAAAATGATGACGACTTAGGGCTGCTAGCATTTGAAATAGCAGGTTTCCTGACTGGACTTGTGCTTCCTTCCTCTTCCAGTGTTGAGAATGCTGTTTCTGGTGACGTTTTGGAGGCCAATAGGCATGCCTCACTGAAACTGCATTAACTGAAGTTGTCCTCCATTGTTCTCTAGCAGATTCAGTGAAGGTTCTTCTATAAGGCCCAGGCTTTCTCTTCATCCTTGGGATACTTCGCTGTGGTCCATGCTAGCCTTCTTTCCTCCTCGGTGGACTAGGACATTCATTCTCGCAGGTAGTGACCTACACCCCGACAGTTTAAACAAATGTCTTGGGTCAGTGACCTTTTTCCAGGTGCTGTAGACAAAGCCGGATGCACATTAGGCCTTGCAACCCCCTCGCCGGATGACTCTGTACATTTCGCTGCCAACATGTTTTACATTTCCATCATCTGGGATACCTGCATCTTCAATGCGGTTATCTCAGATTTGAGATCTGACAATTCTACTTCTTTGCACAATCTGGGGGTGGCAATGGTGTCCACTTTGGCGACTTGACCAACTTGACCCAACGAGCCGGTCATCCTTTCCATCAGCTGTGACAACTGAGTCTTGAGGAACTCGACCTCTGAGTTGCCACCATCTACACTGACCACTCTGACCCCGACATCTACTTCTAACTTCTTGTTTTCCAACATGGCCTCCTCTTTCCTCACAATCCGGATCAGATCTGGATACTTCAAAATGCCACCATCTTGCCGAGTTCTGAGTAGAATGGTGATGGGGTCCAAAGGCTGGACACCGCGCAAGACTTGCTGTGCATGGACCACATCCACTTCCCGGGGGTTCAAACCCTTCTTCAATAAGAGTTGATGTAATATCTTATCCAGATGCCTCACATAATCGGATAATTTCTCCCCTTTGTTCTGCTAAGTATGCTCAAACTGATACAAGAGGTTGGATGCCTTTTCAGTGTGCCCAAATACACCCTGCAGAATATTTAAGTAGTCTTGATTGACACAATCTTTCTTGCTGAGCTTTAGATTGTGGATAGCTTCTGCATGCAGGACCACGTCGGAGCATGCAGGAGCACGTCGGAGTATCCCTTGGCAATTTTGACACTAAGTCTCCCAGAGCAGCGAAGAACTCCATCAGCAAAGAAATACATCATGGAAGGGACCTCTTCCCTTGTGGCCTTAACTCGACTAGTACTTGCCGGACACCTGTCTGGTGTGTGTTACTGGATTAGACGAAACTCAGCCTGGTCAGCCAGCTGCACACTGGACCCTGAGATCAGGGTCAGGGATCCCTTGCTTCCATTCTAGTAGCACATTTGTGCAGGAGGTCTGTTGGTCTGGTCTGACAGCAATCAACCATGCCTTCTGGTCTGGAATCAATGTCTTCACCTCCTGGCTGATCTGTTCTTCAGTCCAGGCATCCCCAGGAAACTCAATCACTCTGCTTGACTCTGGGTGGACGCCTTGTTCACCACACCACTGGGCCGCAGCAGTGGGGTCCATCTTGATACTTGTAGGGTTGCTGTCTTTAAGAGTTGTTTGCAGAGTAGCAGTATATCCTGAATGAGCCCCCACGTGTAGCGCTACCCCCAGAGGAGCCGCTTAAGTATAATTGGTTCCGTACTCTGCCTCTCAACCCCAAGAACAGTCTCAGCCCTCTGGCACATTTGGCAACAGTGTATGTGCAAGGACCAATGAAAAACACACACATTATTATAAAACACAGAAATCGTCTTTACTGTAAGGTTTCTGTAGAAAAGTAACGAAGTAACAGTATATTTTCAAATTAATTCACTAAAGAGCAATAACTGAGATCTGTCCCCTGACACCACAGGCCCAACTATAAACACTGTACTCAATTCAGTGGTCAGTAGCGTAACTCCCAAGTCAGACTACTCCGTACATACACTACATATACAGAGCCCTGAATATGTGTGTGCATGCCCGTATGGTACCAGTAAATTCAGTCCCTTGGAAGAAGAATGAGGCCTTGGATCTTCGGCTAGCCACTTTAGTTAGTGCACTTAAATTCTTGCTTGGTAAAGTGTAACTGTGGTATGCTGACAGTATCTGGACGTGCCCTCTAATCAATCCTGCGGTCAAACGAACATCCTGGAACAGGCAGGTTCTATTGGTAACCCGACTGGTCACCTCACACTGGAACACTTCACGCCATCTGTGCAGGTGCCCTTGGATATGCACCTGGGATTCCCCTCTCTCAGGCAGGATGTCCCCAACCAGCCATGCGATGGACTGACCCAGGAGGCAGCACCTCTCCCCTGGGTCCAGTCTCTTCATTTGCCTCATGGTTTCTGCCTCACCTCGGGCAGACAAGATGGTGTTCTAAGCTCCTTTATTGCAGTGCATGCTGGGCCTTGTAGTTCCATGCCCCATACAAGGATATGGGGCCATTTTTGTTGAGGACTTCATGTCCCAGAATCCTTTTCAGCTGCTGGAACCCTTTGTGGATTGGCTCTCTCTCCCTGTCAATGAGGATGCATGGGAGGGAGCAGAGCGGCTGCCTGTGTCCTTGTGAGCGCCGCTCGCATTAACATAGAGTCAGAGAGGGAAATAAATCCCCCACAGTAGCTGACAGGCACACTTTCCCTTCAATGGGAGCCTCAGTCAGCTTGGCATGGCCACGGGAGATGTGAGCCTCGGTCAGCTTGGCATGTCCGCGGGAGATGCGGGGCACCTGCTACAGATGTTTTGCCTTTCAATTCTATTTTAAACTGAATGTTTTACAAGGTGGTTGTTTACAATTACTTTCCAACAGGGAGCCAAGCGCAGAAAATAAATGGAAAAAGAGCCAAAGTAATTATAAAAGTCACGCTGGACCGCTGCTACCGCACTCAGATGACAAAATGAGAAACAGACAAAAACAATAGAATTGGGAAGCGCAGATCCAGGAGGTGGCAAGGAATCAATTGGAGATGGAATCCATGTGAAATTAAAACAGATTATTGCTGATAAAACATGAAACCAATACACAGTACAAATGGGAAAAATCGTCAGAATGGCCAAACTCACTGTGATAGTGCTAGCAATGGAGCCAAAGGTGGTGGAGAAATGGCTGTCCTGCTTCCGTGAGGGCTGTGGACAGAGGGGGCTGCAAACCAAAAAAGGGGAAGCACTTTCCAACAGCTGGGAGCAGTGACCATAACCAAAGCCGGGCTACATCAAGGAGGGGAAAGGCTGGGCACAGATCCAGGAAGCACAATCACTGTATGACCATAGTGGAAGATGGCAGAGCCACTGCAGTGGCCGGTGAGACCAGAGATGGATGCTGGAGGGGCAGCGGGAACAAAGGCTGAGCTGCAAGGTGTCCGGACACCACAGTACTCCTCTCTGGCTGCGTCACACGCTCCGACCGCAGGCAGATATTTGCAAAGCCTGATTGATCAAATGGATCAGAGCAGGGGATGTGATGAGTATCACAGCAGGTGCTGGAGCTTGAGCATCCTTGGGCATCCTCAAACGGAACATGGAGGAGCGCATGGTCTCTAACATCCACCAGCTCCATGATGTCGTCATGGAGGAGTGGAAGAGAACTCCAGTTGCAACCTGTGAAGCTCTGGTGAACTCCATGCCCAAGAGGGTTAAGGCAGTGCTGGAAAATAATGGTGGCCACACAAAATAGTGTTGTGAGATAATATATATACACACACACACACACACACACACACATATATATATATATATATATATATATCACACATGTACACATACAAACCCATTAAGTATTGAAAAAGTGATTGAACACATATACACAGACACAACTCATAAACCACCAGCAATGTTTTTAAAAAAAATTATACAATCCTCAAAAACAGAAACAGACACGAACAGTGGACCAGCAGTTTGATAATAACTTATAAATTTTGAATCAATGAGGGTACAGGTGTCCAACTCCTCATTTAACCCATGGGGCAAGAGAGAATTGAATTTGTATATCCACATGGTTTCCCTTTTGGATAATAACGAGAATCTCTCGTTATCTGTAAGGGACCCGTTGGGGATATTTGGCTCCATTGCTAGCACTATCACAGTGAGTTTGGCCATTCTGATGATTTTTCCCATTTGCACTGTGTATTGGTTACATGTTTTATCAGAAATAAACTGTTTTAAATTTCACATGCATTCCATCTCCAATTGATTCCTTGCCACTTCCTGGATCTGCGCTTCCCAATTCTGTTGTTTTTGTCTGTTTCTCATTTGGGTATCTGAGTGTGGTAGCAGCGATAAAAGGGCAAAGCAGCGATAAAAGGGCAAAGAGAGTACTATTTTTTTTGTGGCCCTCTCGATCAGATAGTCCCAATGTGTGTGTGTGTGTTATTGTTTTGTTATGTCAATTATGTCTTTGTTTGTATACTGTATGTTCGTTCTGTATGCTAATTTATGTGCACCTTTTGGAATATATTAGTATCTTTGTCTCCCCTTTTCTTCCCTCCCGTCCATGCTTCTTCCCTCGCCCTCATGGGGGGATCTATGGGGGTTTGGGTGATGGGAGCGGTGGATTGGGGGGGGGGGGGGGGGGGGAAGAAGGAAAGTGTTCAGGGAGGCATGGGTTGCAGTAAAAAATGTTGATATTTATTGCATCTGGTTTTGTTTTTCTGGGCCAACTTATTTTGATATTAGCTTTATATGGTTCCCTTGAGTGAAGTGTTAATTTCATGCAATGTTAGGGGTCTTGGTAGTCCTTCTAAGCGACAAGCAGTGTTTACTTCATTAAAGAGATTCTCTCCTTCAATAATATGTCTCCAGGAAACCCATTTAAATTCTGACACTCTGCATTACTTAAAAAGGAGTCAGTTTAATATTCAATATCATACATCTTATTCCAGAGTAGTCTCTATACTTATATCTAATGGATTGGATTTTACATGTAGACACATTAAAAGCAAAAGGATAGCAAAGGTCAATTTATTTTATGTCATATGTCATAGGAAATATTTATAATCCCCCGCCCTTTTCATCAGATGTATTTAAGGAGTATATTCAGTTTGTATCTGAAAAACCAGTGCATGCCTATTGGTTGGAAATTTCAATCAGTATATGGATCCCGCAATAGATAAATATCAAAAAACGGATAAATACATTCCATCTGGGCTTACAGCCTTTGCCAGATATGTAGCGGAATTGGGGTTGATAGATCTCTGGAGATAGCGTAATTCAGCAAAATTTTCATGCTTTTCTAGTAATTATAAAACTCTGTCTAGAATAGACTTGGCACTGGGAACTTATCAATTGATTCGTTAAATTAAATATGAAGCTAGGGGTATTTCAGACCACTCTCCCTTAGTGTTAAAGTTTTCTTTTAGGACTAGTCCAGGGTGTACTTTATGGAAGGTGAATCCATATTGGCTGTCACTTTTTCACTCATCTGAAGGAATTATGACAGAATTAATCACTTATCGGAATATAAATAGAACTTCAGTCTCACTTTCAATATACTGGAATGCACTAAAGGCATTTCTCCGACAAAATGAAGTAACACATGTAAGAGTTGACACAGCTGCACACCCCAAAATGCATTGCAAAATTAGTGGAAAAGTTTCCCCGGGGGGGCTTTAAAGCAGCAAAATATTTTTGAAACAATGTTTAATAACCATGTTTGGTAAAAATATTGTTTAATTCGGACATAGAATGCATTACATAGATACAATCAATATCACATAAAATTCCAGTAGTCGACACAAGCAACAACAAAGGACCATCTCCCATGGCAATCAATTCATTAAAAAAGTTCTAATTGTACAGTTACATTGTAACAATACTATCCATGTGAATCCCCATGAATATCCCAATGCATTTCGACCCTTTTTCCTTTTCTGGTCTTCTTCGGGGGGGGGGGGTTTTAAATTCTAGAGAGATACATCAAAAAAATCCATTAGGATTTTCTACAATATACAAAACATGATAGATCATTTTGTGATATTTTGAAAGTCTTAAAAGTACATCGCCATACATATGGCGAAGTACTTACCATTTGGGAATAGGAAAGTGGGCTTGTGTCGCATAGTTTGAATTAATAAAAACCGTTGCGTGCGGTGGTTCCACAATGTTTGCTCATTCCCTCTGTCACCTCTGGTTTCAATAGGACAATAATTACTGCTTCAGTCATAGAGGTGGGTAATGAGCCCACCTCCATAGCATGAATAAAGACATCCTATAATTCAGATAACAGCACATCCCTGTATTTTTTGTATATTTCCCCTGGAAGACCATCTGGTCCTGGTGCTTTATTATTTGGTAAATTAGATGCTGTTGTTCTTAGCTCCTCTAATGTTAATGGGCCCTCTAATATCGTTCTTTCAATATTTGATATACTCGATAATTCAATGGTATCAAGAAATCTATTCAGGGTCTCTTCTGAATAAGATACTCTACTCTCATATAGGGCCTGGTAAAATTCCCTGAATACCTCCAGTATCTCCGGAATAGTATCAGTCCTCTTATTTAACAACGATTGTATTTCAGTTATATATGATGCAGGTCACTAGGCTTTAACAAGAGTTGCCAATAGGTGCCATGTCCCCTCTCCCTCCTCAAAATATGGTTGTTGTAGAAAGAATCTTTTATTTTCTGACTTCTTCATAGCCACCACTGCATACTGTTGTTGGCTATGGATCCTGTCTTTTTCGGTGTATCCATTTGGATCAGTTATATATAAAAGTTCGGCATGCATCATATTATCAGCTAGGGTTTTTTTCCCATTGCCTAGATTGTTTCTTAATTTTCGATATCTGCGCTATAAGGAGGCCTCGGAGAAATGCTTTAGGGACTTAGATAGGTAGTGTCCTGAACAGGTATAAAAATTATGGGAGAATTTGCATTTTGAATGCAGCTAGCCTGCCTGACCAACTCAAACCTCCCTATATTGTTCTCTTTAACTAGATCTGATGTTCTAGGGGTTAGAGTGATTCCGAGGTAACCTTTACCTTTTTCTTTCCATGTGTAGGGGAAATTAGTGCTAATATCCTACTTGATGTCACTGGTCAGACCCAGCCCCAATAGGTATGACTTGGACTCATTGACTTTATAGTATGATACAGTGTTGAACAGTTGTAGAGCTTGATGTACAATAGCCAGGGAGAATGTAACATTCGTTAACATCAGTATAATGTCGTCCGAGAATAAACTGATGGTATGCATTCTACCCCCTACTGAGAATCCTTTGATTTTTGGATGTTGGTGGATATATTCGGCCAAAGGTTCCATGAGCAAGTTAAAAATCAGTGGGGATAAAGAGCACCCTTGGCGGGTTCCATTTGTTATGTTGCATGGGGTTGAAAGCATGCCCGAAAGATAGACCTGGGCTGATGGGGTTGTATACAGCACCATAATGGCTTGAAGGATCTGGCTTTGGAATCCAAATTCATGGAGAACTTTCTCCAGATAATCCCAGTGGACTCTATCAAATGCCTTCTCTGCATCCAAAGCTAGGAGCAGAGAAGGCGTTTTATTTTTCTGGGCAAGATGTATGACGTTAATTAGGCGCCTGGTAGCATCAGCCGTCTGCTGTCCCTTGGTGAACCCAGTTTGGTCCAAATGGACCACAGAGGGCAGAATGTCCACCAGCCTGTTAGCTATTAATTTAGCGTAGATTTTCAAATTGATATTGAGCAACGATATAGAGCGGCAGTTTTGTGGGACGTTGGGGTACTTCCCCAGCTTCAGCAAAGCAACAATCATAGCTCTAAGCATTTCAGATGGGAAAGAAGATGTGGAGACGGCTTGATTGTATACCTCTAAAAGATTGGGAGTTATTATATCTCTGAATCTTTTGAAATATTCCCCAGTGAAGCCATCTGGGCCTGATGACTTGTTATTAGGTAAAGAATCTATGGTCTGGGAAATTTCTTGTATAGTAAATGGAGAGTTTAATTTGGTTATATGCTCTTCTGTGAGTTGTGGAAGATTGATTTTGCTAAGAAATTCAGCAATTGTGTGGGAGGTAGGTTGGATCGTGCTAGGATCTAGTTTTAGATTGTAAAGTGAGCCGTAGTATGAACTGAAAGCATCCGCTATAGCTTGAGGATGGTATAATTTAGATTTGTCAACTATATAGATCATATAGGGTATTTTGTGTCTGTGCCCTCTAAGCCGAGCGGCAAGTAATTTACCTGCTTTATTGTTATTAACATAGTAGGACATTTTAAGCCTATATGAGGTCTTTTCAAAGTCCTCTAGCAATATTACACGAAGCTCATATCTCAGTTTAGTTAGTTCGTCCGACATTGCTGGAGTAGTATTAATTTTGTTTTGGGCTTCTAGTGTTTGTATACGGGAAGAAATTATTTAAATCTGCCGTCCCCTCAACTTCTTGGCTCTGGCTCCCAGTTGAATCAGTAAGCCCCTCATAAACACCTTATGTGCATTCCAGGTTATAGAAGGGTCAGTCACAGAATTCACATTATGCTCAAAGTATTCTTTAAGGTTTTTCATTAGATCTGATTTGGAGGGATCATCCTGGAATATCCATGGGTTGGATCTCCAAATGAACATGGACTTGGCATTAAATGCATCGTCAACCCGCAGAGACACCAAGGCATGATCCGACCAAGTGATAGTGTTAATCTTAGACATTTGAATTTTGGTTAGTAACCATTTATCTGTTAAGAAAAGGTCAAGTCTCGTATAGGTTTTATGGCTTGTGGAGAAAAAGGAGTAGTCTCTTTCTGTAGCATGTAAGCATCTCCATGCATCGTATAGATCATATCAGAGAAGTGGATGGAGTGCCTGGTGCTGTCTATTAGATGATGGTGGAGTCCATCTTAGGATCTGGGGGTAGATTGAAATCTCCACAAAGCAGTAGGTAACCTTGTCTGATCTGTGAGATCTTTTTCAGAATTCTGTGCAGAAAACGGGTTTGATGGAGATTTGGTGCATATACATTAACCACTGTATAGGTTGTGGAATTAATGTCACAAATCAGAACATGGTATCTGCCCATAGGGTCAGAGATCTCTTTGTGAAAGTGGAAGGCTACCGTGTCCCTTACTGCAGTGAGTACACCCCTTTTCTTAGTATCCGCACTGGCGAAAAAAATGTGTGGAAACTTGGGATTTGAACAGGAGGGTTGGGCATGGATGTTAAAGTAGGTTTCCTGGGCGCACAAAATGTCACAGTTATTCTGTGTTGCCTCTTTCCACCCGGGTGTGGCATTGAGCCACTCATGTATGCATAAGGGGTGTAAACAGAGAACAGTTCCGCTTAACGGCTTTCTCCTAATCAGGGAGCAGCAGGTATTTCCCATTGCCGGCTGCATTCAGTTTAGCTAAGTCTGCGAGCATTTTTGGAAGTGACTAGATTCCAGTCCTCCGCAATGTGGTTGGGGCTTTGTTTTTTGGACAATTGAGGAGATCCTTCTGGTACAATGTGCCACATTTGGAGCAACTGTATGCCTTTGGCTGGAGTATCCACAATGTGATCTTTACTTTCTTTGGTGATGATCAGTTTAGTCGGGAACCCCCACTTGAAGGTGATCTTGTGGTTCCTTAGTGCTTTTGAAATGGTATTCAGATTTCTGCGTTTCTGTAAAGTGAACTGAGAAAGGTCAGCAAAAAAGTGGAGGTCCCTGAATTGCGAGGGGAAAAGATCTTTGTTGCGTGATGCTGCCATTAGACGTTCTTTTACTTGAAAGAAGTGGAGACGTAAGATGACGTCTCTGGGTATGTTGTCAGGCAGGTGTGCCGGCTTTGGTAATCAGTGGATCCTGTCCACTGTGATATCCAAATCTGTCGCATCCGGCAGTATGGATTTGAAAAGTTGCGCTGCATATTCACACAAGTTAGGTTGTTGGACCGATTCTGGGACCCCTCTGATTTTTAAGTTATTTCGTCTGGAGCGGTCCTCAATGTCCTCTAATTTAGCTTTGATCGCCTCCATGTCATCCTCAGTGTTGTCATGGACATCAACTAGATCATTGATGGTGGTTACAAATTCCTCCATCTTTGTTTCTATGTGATCTACTCTGGAAGATGTAGCTTGCAGCTCTATCCCAAATTTATGAACACATGATAGCATGTCAGCCTGTAGTGAGCTCCTTAGGGACACTAACATCACTTTTAGAGTGGTGTCCAGCACTGGCTGGTTGTTTGTAGGAAAGAGATCAATTGAGTCAGGGAGCTCCCTCGTGTCCTCCCCTGAATCTGGGCCCTGGCTTTCTTCCCGGTTTGAATCCATTGCATCCAGCCTCAATCTTGCCTTCTCAAGGCTCCCAGATGAAGGGGTATGAAGGGGAGAGTGTGGGCTTTTAGATGGCGCATTCCTTTTAACTGAATTACCTTTAGCAGGTACCTTCTGAGGAGTGCTGGATCTGGCATGTTCTGATGCGCTGCCGCCATCTTGCCTGAGCCCCTGTGTGAAGTATGCAGTGAGCGGGGGGGCATGGCCGGATGTGATCAAGGCAGCAAGCAACTCTTCAGAGCTCCGTATATCCTGAGCATAATCCGTTGATTTGGAGCGAACTAACCCGGACAAAAACAGAACCGGCACCTGGGGGAAGGTAGGAGGAACGCAGGGATGCAATCCACAGCTTCTAAAAAGCTGCAGAAGGCTCACACAGACCAGCACCAGACCCGCTCCACTAAGGAGACGGAACGAGGCTCCGCCCCCGCCATCTTGTCTTCACGAAAAGCCGAACAGCGCGCCAAACACACAGCGGCTAAGATGGCGCAGGCAGAGGACACAGAGGAGCTGCAAGCTAACACAGACCCAGCAGATGATCAGTTACTAGCAGTGGACACGGAGGCGATCACCAGGCCAATCCTGGAGGCCATCAGTGCCAGTAAGTCCGAGCTAATGGGGAGAATTGACCATTTGTCATCTGAATGTACACTGATTAGACATGACCTTGATAAAATTAGAGGCCGGCTCACCATGGTGGAGGACAGGGTTTCCGGTGTTGAAGATACTTCCCATACTCAGAATACACACATTGCTGAACTCCGTGGCCTGGTGAACTCCCTTCAACGCGGAGCAGATGATGCTGAAGACCGCCAGAGAAGAAATAACATCAGGGTGGTCGGCCTGCCAGAAGGAGCGGAGGGGGATAGGCCAGCGATATTTGCTGAGGCGTTTTTCACTAATCTACTCTCTCTGAAAGATTTACCCCCTACTTATATAGTGGAAAGAGCGCACAGAGTCCCCACTGGTAAAAGACCCCCAGGAGCCTTCCCCAGACCATTTTTGGTCCAGTTCTTGAACTACAGGGACAGGGACATGATTTTGACACAATCCAGAAAATCTAAAGAGTTGAAATTTGAAAATGCCAAGGTAATGCTGTTCCCCGATTTTTCAGCAGCCACGCAACAACAACGCTGCTCCTTTAATGATGTCCGCAAAAGGCTCCGTGAGAAAGAGGTGCAGTACAGCATGTTGTATCCAAGCAGGCTCAGGGTACAGCACAAAGGCAATGTGAGATTTTTTGACAATCCCGCAGATGCATGTGACTGGCTGGATAAGGAACTTTCCTAATAACAGATTGCGTAGGGGCATTTTTGCTCAGGAGGAGTATTGCAGCTTAACCCCTTTATAGGCATCACTGTTTAGAGGCATGAAAGAATATTCTCAGCACTCATCTCATCCATTTACAAAGGTCATAAGCCAATCAGACATATGATGGATATGCAGGCATGCTGGAATACCCCGAGCATCGTGGAAATGAAGGAATAACACACCTTCCTGGGATTATCACAGCATTCCTGAGGAGTTTTGTCTCTATCTGCTGGATCTCTAAATTCAGAGGCTTCCATACTCATTGTCCAGTAACGCTTATGTCAGGAGATACAATAATTTTCCTGGACGTTTCGTTCATTTGGTGCCTTATTTTTTCTTTCTCTATTTTTTTCTTTTTCTTATTTTTGAATTTTATTTTTTCTCAAGTGTATACATTGCACCCCTCAGAGCTGAGTTCTGTAGGTTAATATTGCAGCTCTACTTACCTGAAAATCCCATTGTTGATGTTGTTATTGCAAAGGCTTTTTTATACGTTTAAACAACACTCAATTGTTTCAATGCTCCATCGAATATGATGTTCGGAGCACAGCGCAGTTGTGAGTACACCGTAGGAGAACTGCCAGACTTTGGACGGATGCGGCAGGCACCTGCTGCAAGTTTTTGTTTTTTGTTTTTTGGGATATAGCTACATGCCAGACTTTTTTGTGTTTTTTTGGGTTTGTTTTCTGGTATAATAGCATGGGGGGAGGGTCAAGTCTACTTGTCACAGCTCATATACTTAAAGTAATTATAGGATATATTTTTGCATGGTCATCACTGAAAAGGAGGGAGGAGTTTTCATCCAAATGTGGTAATAATTATCTATCTCAATGCAATGACTGTGGCGGATAAATTGCAAATTGTGTCTTGGAACGTCAGAGGCCTGAATCATAAATTTAAGAGGGCCTCTGTGTTCCAATACCTAAAGCAATCAAAACCGCACATAGTGTTTTTGCAGGAGACGCATTTGGATGGAAGCAGAGTGCTGTCTCTGCGCAAACCGTGGATACAGAAAGCTCTCCACTCTACTTATTCCACCTTTGCCAGAAGAGTGTCTTTGCTAGTCAGTAAGGCAATACCATGTAATGTACACCAGGTTATAACAGATCCTGATGGACGTTATGTGGCGGTGGTGATGGATGTGTATTATAGTCGGATTTTAATGGTGAATATCTACATGTCTCCCCCATTCCAGGCCCAGTTGCTATATGACGTGCTGACCCGTTTGGCCCAGTTTCTGCACCTTCCCCTGCTCTTGGTGGGAGACTTCAATGCGCTGTTGGACACGGCATTGGACTCTTCTAATCCGAGTAGATTAAGTTCGGCAGACTAGTGTGGATGGGCCTCAATGGCCGGCTTGGTCGAACTGTGGAGATGGAAACATCCAACAGATAGATGCTACTCTCACATGTCATTGACGCACAGATCTGCAGCGAGAATAGATCTGGCCTTTGGTAATAATAATATTCTGCAGTATGTGGAAAGTGTTGATTACCTGGCAGGAGGTCTTTCAGATCATAACCCGCTTTCTCTTACCCTGTCCTTTCCGGCTGAGGTTAGAAAGGGGAAGCTGGCGCCTCTCGGCTGGTTGGTTGCAAAATGAACAGGTGGCAGTCCATTTAGAGGAAATCATAAAGTCATACTGGTCCACTAATGTAGATTCTGCTGAACCACCAATGGTCTGGGACGCCTTTAAGGCAGTAACTAGAGGTGAATGTATATCAGCTATAAAAATGGCAAGGGTTAATGAGAATGAGGAGTTAAATACTTTAAAACAGAGTGAGAGGGAGTGTGCGGAGGCTCATGCGGGATCCCCTACTCGGGCCTCATATGAGTCACTGCTGGAGGCGAGAAGGCGTTTATCCCTTCATGTGAACAGTCTCACCAGTTCTGAAATGAAAAAAGCCGCACATATGCTGTTCGCAGAGGGGGACAAGAATGGTAGGCTCCTGGCTATGTTAGTGGCGGACCAATCACCCATTGCTCACATTCCAGTTATCAAGGACAAGCAAGGTAATATGGTTACAGATCCGGTTGCCATTATGCAGGAGTTTATTGATTTCTTCCTCTCCTTATACTCACCGGTCCCTGATTATAATACAGATGCAATGTATTCACTGTTGGAAGGGTTACCCATCCCGAGGCTGTCTGATGGAGATTGTAATTTATTAGAAGCCAAAATAACAGTCAAGGAAATACAGGCGGCAATATTTGCCTTCCCGCCCAATAAGGCCCCTGGGCCTGATGGGTTCCCCATTGATTTCTACAAGTTTAACGTTGAACAGTTGGCAGTATGACTTAATTGGTTGCTGGAATATTGTCAGGACAATTCCTCCCTACCAAACTCCATGTTGGAGGCATATATGATCCTATTGCTGAAGCCAGGGAAAGACCCGACGGACTGTACATCTTATAGGCCAATAGCACTCTTGAACACAGACTTAAAGATCCTAACCAAATTACTGGCAACTAGACTAGCCACGGTCATCCCAGCCATAGTTAACATTGACCAGACGAGTTTCATGCCGGGAAAATCGACGGACACAAACTTGAGGAGACTTTTTACCCACATGTAACTGACGCCCACAGACTCGGACACCAGAATTGTAGTGTCTATCAATACAGAAAAAGCTTTCGACTCTCTCGATTGGAAATATATGTTTAAAGTATTAGAGGTTATGGGATTTGGGCCACAATTCAGGAAGTGGATTTCTATGCTGTATAGGAATCCAAAGGTCGCCATAAGATTAGGATCTGCAGTATCTGCTTACTTTGAAGTGGGCACCAGGCAGGGATGCCCACTGTCCCCATTCCTTTTTGCATTAGTAATGGAGCCCCTGGCCATAGCCCTGAGGTCTTCTGGAGATGTAAGGGCTATAAGAGTGGGAACAATTCACGAAACCTTGGCCTTATACGCTGACGATGTGCTCCTGTTTCTTAATGACCCTGGTAACTCATTGAGGGTGGTCTTGGATATTTTAAATAAATTTGACCTATTTTCAGGGCTGAGGGTAAACTGGAGCAAGTCGTCCATACTACCCATAGATGCCAAAGCTAAGGAGGGGGCTGACCCGAACCTTCAATTACAATGGGTGGGCACTTTCAAATATCTCGGGGTCAAAATCACGGCAAAAGTACAGGATTACTACTCATTGAATCTACTCCCAAGTACAGGCCTGGGCGAAATTACCACTGTCCTTAGTGGGTAGAATCAGTCTTTTAAAAATGAAAATCCTTCCGGTAATCCTATATTTCCTTAGACATGCCCTGGTTTGGATACCAAAATCATATTTCAAACGCATAGACAGCTTAGTAGGATCATTCCTCTGGGCACCTAAACCCCCCCAGATAGGACTTAAAGTGCTCCAAGAACCGAGCGACCAGGGAGGGTTGCAATTACCGGACTGGCACAAGTACTACCTGGCAGGGCAGATGGTGTTTGCCCGCAGATGGCTACTATCATATGACGGGGATGCTGCCACAGTTTTGGAGGCAGCTCACCTTGGGTCATATGAAAGCTTGCGCTTAGCCTTGTTCAGGGGTATCAAAACAGATCTGCCAATCCCACTGACGATGATAGCCACAATAAGAGCATGGGGTCTGTTGGTAAAATTAGCATCTCCCAGCTACTAGGGGATTCCCCATCTTCTCCACTATGGATAAATCCCATGTTACCACAATTTTATAATATGCCAGATCCTATGATCTGGGCAGTCAAGGGTATTAAAACACTTAAAGATATTACATCATATGGTGAACTCCTGACTTTTCCCCAACGGAAGTCCAGACACGACTTACCTAATTCCTACCTATTCTGGTTTCTCCAACTCAGACACGCATACCAGAAGCAATTCAAAGAGTTGAGGGTGGAATCCCTGCCTTCGACGCTCGAATCTATGCTCTCTGAGGAGGAATTGGCCAAAACCCTCTGAGTAACGTATAAAGAATTCTTCAAAACAACACCTAAGGCAGTAACTAACTGTAGAACTAAATGGGAGGCAGAAGTTCCAGAAATACAGGGGGAAGATTGGGATGACTTATGAACACAACCTTTTAGTTATCTAGTGTCAGCAAGGGATAGATTAATCTAATTTAAATTTTTGCAACGCTGCAGCCAAGTGGCTGTGTAAACTGTTGACCTTTAGATTCTTGCCATGCAGAGTAACATGCATTAACCCAATAATTTACTGTCTTCTGTACCTATGTACTAACCTAATAATGTATTTCTCCCTGCCTTGCAACATGATTCCATGTCTACAAATGCCTACATGTTCTCTGGAAGGAGAAAACAAACATAATTTGGAGAAAAGGGGCCTATCCCCCCTTCCAGATGGCATGTCACGGTATGACCCGAGAGTCTTGTCGAGAATTATGCCGGCCTGGTCAATGATCCTGAAACAAAATGGGGATGACTAAATTGTCCATTGTGACTTGGAATGTCAGAGGACTGGGAAATCCAGTTAAAAGGGGGGCGGTCCTTAGACATCTCAAGTCGCTGAATGCGGGGGTGGTCTGTCTACAGGAGACCCATTTCTCTGCAGACCCTCCTCCAAGCCTCTGTCCACGACTGTATACTAACCAGTTTCATGCAACCCACTCCACTTACTCAAGGGGAGCAAGTATACTGTTCAGAAAAGATGTTCAGTTCAACTGCATTAGAAAACGCATTGACCCGGCTGGCAGATATGTCTTTCTTTTATGCTCAATTACAGGCCTCAAATGTATCCTTGCTAGTATCTATATACCCCCACCGTATAACTCAGAGGTTATCCGACACCTAACAGGTTTTATGGCCCAATACCCAGAAGTACCCTTACTGGCAATGGGGGACTACAATAATCTCTTAAATCCTCTCAAAGATAAATTTCCTGTACCTACTGCTGGCACGTCTCAGATGAAAAGTGGTACCCCCTTTGCCAGATTACTAGAAGAAACAGGGCTGATAGATGTCTGGAGATCCAAACACCCAAATGATAAAAAATACTCCTGCCACTCAGCTTCACATGACGGGTTATCCAGAATAGATTTGGGCCTTGGGAATGACAAGATGCTACATTTAATAGTGGAATCTGACTATGCAGACAGGCACATATCTGATCACTCGGCACTTTGTGTAACCATTTCATTACCAAGTAGGTACAAACGGCCAATGTGGAAACTTAATCCCTTCTGGCTCTCGTTGTTTGCCGAGCCAGATCCTATAGCCAGAGCACTCACACTGTTTCTGAGAGATAATATTGGCACGGCTGGGCTGGGGCTGGTTTGGGATACAGCGAAAGCCTTTTTGAGAGGACAACTTATCAAAACAATATCACAGATTAAAACTGACACCAAGGCTTGGGAACTATTGATAAGAAATAAAGTCACCGAGACTGAAAACGATTATATTAACAATCCCACAGGAGACAACAAGAGGGCATGGTTGAGTGCACAGACAATGTCTGGACAACTGGCGTTGCAGCTGGCGGAGAACAAACGTTTTTTTCTCCAACAGTCACATTTTGAGGAGGGGGAGACGACTGGTCATATGCTTGCAGTACTGGCGCGGTCTCAACAGTCGACCTCTCTCATCTCCGCCATATGCGACGCACAGGGTGCTCTGAAATGCTCTACTCCTGATATCCTGAAGGTCTTTGGTGACTTCTATGCTGATCTCTATACGTCTAAAGTTACGCCCACTGATAGTGCAATAACACGCTTCTTAGATAGTTGTGAACTCCCCAGTCTCTCACTAGAGGATAGGGTCATGCTCAATGCCCCTTTAACTGCAGAAGAACTGGATATTGCCCTATCTCAAACTAAAAACAATAAAGCACCAGGTATAGATGGCCTCCCTGCAGAGATATACAAACGCTATGCAGACCCCATGCTCCCCACACTGCTGAAAGTATACAATGAGGCATTTAAGGAGGGTTCATTGCCAAGCTCAATGAATGAGGCAATCATTATTGTTATATTAAAACCGGGTAAAGATGTGAATTCCCCAGGATCTTATAGACCCATCTCACTACTCACATCTGATATCAAGTTGCTGGCCCGGATGTTAGCAAACAGATTGGCCAAGGTAATTCATAAAATAGTGCATAGAGACCAATCCGGGTTTATCCCCACGAGATCCACGGCCCAAAATATAAGAAGACTATTCCTGAACTTACAGCTCCCAGTGGATAACACAGGCAATAGAGCAATTTTTTCGCTGGACGCAGCTAAGGCTTTCGACAGTGTCGAGTGGCCTTATCTGTGGAAAACATTACAAAATATGGGATTGGGAGATACCTTTATTCGATGGATACAGCTTTTGTATGCTGCGCCCACGGCCAGAATACGGATTAATGGGGAACTTTCAGAACCCTTTCCTTTGTTTAGAGGCACCAGACAGGGGTGCCCACTGTCGCCCCTGCTGTTTGCCTTGGCCCTGGAACCTCTGGGAGCAAAAATCAGAAGAGACTCTAGAATAGCGGGATTCCAAAGAGGTATGAACAAAGATGTAGTGTCCATGTACGCAGATGATACCCTGCTCTACCTAGGTGACACAAAAGACTCATTAGAAACGGTTATGTCCCTCATCAAGGACTTCGGGGAGCTATCGGGCTTCTCCATTAACTGGGACAAGTCAGTGCTGATGCCGCTTGACCCCCTGAACACTCCATTACCACTAGGTGCAGAGATGATACAACAAGTAGGCTCATTCCGCTACCTAGGGATCCAGGTAACCCCTAACCCAGCCACTTATGTTGAACAGAACCTAACACCCTTATTAACCAAATTCCGCGAAAAAAGCAGGGCCTGGTGTAGACTGCCCCTGTCTGTTGTTGGTAGAATTAACCTTATTAAAATGGTCTGGGCACCACAACTGCTTTATATTTTTAACAATTCCCCAGTTTGGATACCAAAAAAATGGTTCGATAGATTAGAGACCCAATTCAGAGAGCTCATATGGAGAAAAAAAATAGCGAGGATAAAATTATCAACGTTACAATACGGCAAAGAGGAGGGAGGACTTGCAGTCCCCCATCCTAGGATGTATTATCTCGCCTCCCAACTACAACAACTAGGAGGATGGGGCCTGCTGGACCCGAAAGACCCGATCCGTAAACTTGTAATGCTGGAAGACAATAATTATTCAGCACTGACAACTTTGGAGGCGGGATTCTTACACTTAGACCCGGAAGCTCCTACAGTTAAATTACTAAACTCACTTTGGGCCTATGTCAAAAAACTATTGGGCATCACGGGCTTTCTGTCCAGCACGCCTCTCTGGCGAAATAGACAACTAAAAGAAATACAAAAACTAAAAGACTTCAAGGGCTGGGAGGATGCAGGCATCAAATATATCTCACAGTTATACCAGGGCAATACTCTCAAATCATTCCAACAGATCCACACAGAGTTTGGAATCCCACATAATAATTTTTATAAATACCTCCAATTGCGTCATGCCTTACAAACCCAGAATAGAAATGCTAGAATCCAACCGACAGAACATCCGATTATACAAGATGTATTTATGGATGAAGTTAAAAAGGGCATGATATCTAGATGTTATAATACACTTATAGCACGAATACAAGACCCCTCTAGACTACCAGCCAGACAGCAGTGGGAGGAAGATATAGGAGCAATAGATGGAGACACCTGGGAGATATGCCTTATGAATGCCCCCTTGGTGTCACTTTCTGCATCACAGAAACTTTCACATCTTTACATTCTACATAGGGCGTACAGAACCCCTCTTCAACTCTATAAGTGGGGAATTAGAGACTCACCCCTGTGCCCAAAATGTGAACGGGATCATGGAAATCTACTCCACATGATCTGGAAATGCCCCAAGCTATTCAGATATTGGAAGGAAGTGCTAGACACGATTTCAGAAGTATATATGGTACCTCTTGAGAGAACTCCGGTGGTTTGTGTACTGGGGGGAATAGATGAAGAATTTGCACCTCCACCTACACGTATAGCGCTTCTTCGCTTACTATACATAGCAAAGAAATTAATTGCCCAGTGGTGGATTACCCCGCGAGTTCCCACCAGGGGGCAATGGATAGACAGCGTGAATAGGATCCTAATAAGAGAAAAAATAACCTACCAACGTAGAAAGGCTCCACAAAAATTCCTCTCCATATGGCAGGCGTGGTTAGACGTCCCTGGTTTGGCCCCGCATCAACTAGTTAGGGATAGGTTACTCTTGGGTTGATGTAGACTTGACTACTGTATAGTAACTATGCGCATGCAAGGAAACGTAAAAATTATAAAAAAAAAAAAAAAAAAAAGACAGCCCCTGGGGAATATGAAACAATATGTATGATGAGGTACTGCATGGCAAGGCTTTACTCTGTTTTGTTTCTATCCCTTTTTTTTTTTTTCTGTTTTTCCCTTCTATTATATTCCCTAACTTTAAAAATGAATATAATGTTGTACTAAACATAACGAATCAAGTTAAGGTTGTCGGAATTATAATACAGTAAGAGTTGATTCTGATATTGTTGCTGAATGAACAACAGGTTCACTATTTTTATACTCTAATATGATTGGAAATCATTAGAGCGTTCAGCATATAAGGGTACTATTATTATAGCTGATATTTGCTTAAATCTGTACCTTGTATGGAGTCATACTCCCTGCAAAATATACTATATGTTAGACCTAGTATAATTAAAAGACATGGGTAAGACAGGTGATGCTCCTGGTAACATATCATTGGAACAGTCTACAATAATCTAAGGTAGTTGATAACTGCTCCTGTGACATGCTTTATGAGAATCCCGAAATTTGTACATGTTATATACGAGTATCTGTATGTTACCTGTATTTGTTTCTTTATGCAAAATAAAAACCTTTCTGACTAAAAAAAAAAAAAAAAAATTTTTGCATAGAAGCTACTACACGCCGGCTAGGCTTGCAAAAATATATAGTAGTGATTCGGCAAAATGCTGGAGATGCTCATTCTCTCCAGCTAATGCTGAGCACATCTTCTGGTCATGCCCACTCATCCAAGAATATTGGAAGGAAATCACACAGTGTATTTCAGCTCTTGTGTCAGTGCCCATTCCAATGACAATAAAGGTTTGCCTGTTGGGACTGGTGGAGGAGGTGGTTCCAACGAGGGCTCTAAGAACACTACTTACCATCCTTTTGTTTTGTGGGAAAAAAGCAATATTACTTAAATGGAAGAATAAGAATGCTCCAGAGATTAAGTTCTGGTTGAAGCTGGTCAACACTATGTTACCTTTTTATAAATCCGCATATAGAGCAAGGGGATGTGAGAAAAAATTTGATAAAATATGAAAGGTCTGGTATGAATCGGATATTATGGTTGGATAGGAGATGCATACCATTTAACTCATGATTCTAAGGGTAAATAACAGATGGGAATGCCTAAAGATGAATCCGCCATCCTTATTAACAAGGAGATACTCAGACTGAGGTCGCAGAGGGAATAAAGTAATTTAGTATATTAATACAACAAAGCACTTTGTCATGATTAGGCATAACTTGCTTACTTAGGCAGATTGTTATCCTTGAGCTGTGACAAGGTGGGAGGGAAGTTGGGATATTCGTGCTATGTTAGAATTGACTATGTTAGTCTGATAGTCATGTTAGGCCCTGCAAGGCCTGTTTTACTGGGTAGTTGTCACGTTGACATAACCCAGCTGTTTGTATACTTTGAAAAATGCTCAATAAAAAGAAATTTAAAAAGTATGCAGTGAGCTTCTGTGGCTTTCTGCTGTGTTTATGCCATCTAGGCATGATCGATTGGGTCCTCGATGTTCCGCCTTGGCTCCCGTGTGCTCGGTGGTCCATGCTGGGTGGTATGCAGGCCGGTGTGTGACGATTTTGCCCTGATGGCCGTGGAGCTGCTGGATTAAGCGTCCATTGCTGTCCGTGGCTAGCTCCGCCACCCAATAATTACTGTCTTTATGAACTGAATAGACTCCCAGAAATGTTAGATTGGAAAAAAGCAGGTATAATATTTTTGTATCAGTTATATGAAGGGGATGTTCTACTACCCTTTAATATATTGAAAGACCGCTATCAATTAATGAATAATCATTTCTACCAATACCTCCAATTACGCCATGCATTACAAAGCCAAAATTTAAAACTTCAATTACAATATAAACAATCTAAAATATTATCAAAGGCAATTGCTGTAACTCGAATGAAACGGGGATTAATAGGAGACCTTTATTCAAATTTACAATCAACAGAGAATAATGGGAAACAAAAAGCTTTTCTTGTAGCCAAAAGGACATAGAAGATCTAGGTGAGGAGGAATGGCTACAGGCCATGGAAACATTACCTAAGACATCCCCCTCGCCCCCCCAAAGGTTATCCCAGTTTTTTATTTTGCATAGGGCTCACTATACCCCACAAAAACTCTATGCCTGAGGGAAAATATAGAACCCTGTTATGCTGCTCTCTATTTAATGGATCTCTTATCCACATGCTTTGGTCATGTCCGAAATGGCATCTTTTTCGGGAAAAAATATTTATAACTCTAAATTTAGTATGCTCCACTAAGCTAACAGGGACATCCAAACTTGCATTACTGGAAATAATCCCTGATGGAGTGTTACCAGTAGAGATGCACACTATGTGGATAAGATCCTTATATTTAGCATGTAAAGTTATTTTACAAAAATGGTCATCTTCTGTTCCTCCAACCCATAAACAATGGTGTGAGAAACTTAATTATACGCTTAAAGCAGAAAAATGAACATATAAACATACATGTACACCACAAAAGTTTGAAAAAATATGGTCAGGCTGAATGGAATCCAGTAATCATTTATATCACGGTTTACTTGGTGGAGAGGAATGAAGGGAGAGGAGGTAGATAGGAGTAAAGAGAGGAGGGGTAGAAGAGAAGTGAATATGCAAAAGTGAGATAATTTGATGCTGCATAGAGATGCTTGTCATAGACAGAGGTTTGTTATCAGTGGGGAATAATTGCACATATAAAAACATATCTATGTCCCTATGTAATATTATGTTTTGCTTATTATATACTAAATTATTTTAGTCTGAAGGGTGCTAGGTTTGTTTGTTTTGTGTTTTTTTTTGTTGTTTTTTTTTTCTTTTTCTACTGCATAAACTAATCTGTCATATGTAAATAAATGTATTTCTCTTCTTTTTGGGGATTATTTATCCCTATTAGGGATGAGCCGAACACTCCCTGGTTCAGTTCGCACCAGAACCTGCGAACGGACCGAAAATTTGCACGAACGGTAGAACCCCATTGAAGTCTATGGGACTCGAACGTTCAAAATCAAAAGTGCTAATTTTAAAGGCTAATTTGCATGGTATTGTCCTAAAAAGGGTTTGGGGACCCGGGTCCTGCCCTAGGGGACATGTATCAATGCAAAAAAAAGTTTTAAAAACGGGCGTTTTTTCGGTAGCAGTGATTTTAATGATTCTTAAAGTGAAAAAAAAAAAAAGTGAAATATTCCTTTAAATATCGTACCTGGGGGGTGTCTATAGTATGCCTGTAAAGTGGCGCGTGTTACCCGTGCTTAGAACAGTCCCTGCACAAATGACATTTTTAAAGTAATAAAAGTCATTTAAAACTGCTTACGGCTTTAATGTAATGTCCGGTCCCGATTATATGGATGAAAATCAATGAGACAAATGGCATGGGTACACCCCCCCCCAGTCCATTACCAGGCCCTTTGGGTCTTGTATGGATATTAAGGGGAACCCCGCACCCAAATTAAAAAAAGGAAAGGCGTGGGGCCCCAGGCCCTCTGAACAGCAGTATACAGGCGGTGCAAACAAGACAGGGACTGTAGGTTTGTTGTTAAGTAGAATCTGTTTGCAATTTTGAACTGGTACATTTTTAAAGTGTAGTTCCAGCCAAAAAATCTATTTTTAAGTTTTTTGGAAAATATAGGGAAGGGTTATCACCCCTGTGACATTTGTTTTGCTGTCTGTGCACCTCTTCAGAAGATTTTACCTCACTTTCTGTCTCAATGACAAATGTTTTTTGACAATTTGGGGTTTTTAGTGAATCAAGGATTGGTGATATAGCATCAGTGGAGAGGAGACACGTTTTTCCCATATTAACTCTTGCAGGAGAGAATTTCCCTTCCTAGGGGTAGATTTCATCTCACTTCGTGTTGTCTCCTTCCATTTGCAAGTAGGAGTCGTTTGTAAGTTGGATGTTTGAAAGTAGGGGCCTGCCCTATAAACTCTGCAGAAATTACGGCCTTAGGTGTTGGTGTTGCCACAACACTGTAAGCCCTCACAGTTACTCTTGATGGGCGCAGGAACGGGCTCTGCTGTGAAATATTAGATGAAGAATTGTAACTACATGCCCCTGTTAAACAGGGTCAGAAAAACTGGGCCTTTGGTGGTGGTGGTGCTGGTGCCACAACACTGTAATGCCCCGTACACACGGTCGGATTTTCCGATGGAAAATGTCCGATCAGAGCATGTTGTCGGAAATTCCGACCGTGTGTGGGCTCCATCGGACATTTTCCATCGGATTTTCCGACACACAAAGTTGGAGAGCAGGAGATAAAATTTTCCGACAACAAAATCCGTGTGTACACAAATCCGACGGACAAAGTGCCACGCATGCTCAGAATAAATAAAGAGATGAAAGCTATTGGCCACTGCCCCGTTTATAGTCCCGACGTATGTGTTTTACGTCATCGCGTTTAGAACGATCGGATTTTCCGACAACTTTGTGCGACCGTGTGTAGACAAAACAAGTTTGAGCCAACATCTGTCGGAAAAAATCCTAGGATTTTGTTGTCGGAATGTCCGAACAAAGTCCGACCGTGTGTATGCCCTATAAGTCCTCACAGTTACTCTTGGTGGGCGCAGAAACGGGCCCTGCTGTGAAATATTAGATCAAGAATTGTAATTACATGTACCTGTTGAACGGGGCAGAAAAATTGGGCCTTAGGCACTGGTGCCACAACACTGCAACCCTTTACAGATACTCTAGGAATTAGCCCTCCTGTAAAATATTGCATCAAAAATTGTAATTACACGCCCCTGTTAAACAGTGGCTGAAAAATTGGGCCTTAGGCACTGGTGGCGGCGCCCAGAACCAAAAATATTCTTACAAGCTATCAGCATGATCATTGAGGAAGAAGTGGCACTGGTGCTGGTGCCACAACACTGCAACCCCTCACAGATACTCTAGTTGGAGCACGGGAACGAGCCTTGCTGCAAAGTATTGCATCAAAAATTGTAATTACACGCCTCTGTTAAACAGGGGCTGAAAAATTGGGCCTTAGCCACTGGTGGCGGTGCCCAGAACCAAAAATATTCTTACAAGCTATCAGCATGATCATTGAGGAGGAAGAGGCACTGGTGCTGGTGCCACAACACTGCAACCCCCCACAGATACTCTAGTTGGAGCGCAGGAACAAGCCCTGCTGCAAAGTATTGCATCAAAAATTGTAATTACACGCCCCTGTTAAACAGGGGCTGAAAAATTGGGCCTTAGGCACTGGTGCTGGTGCCACAACACTGCAACCCCTCACAGATACTCTACTTGGAGCGCAGGAACAAGCCCTGCTGCAAAGTATTGCATCAAAAATTGTAATTACACGCCACTGTTAAACAGGGGCTGAAAAATTGGGCCTTAGGCACAGGTGCTGGTGTCACAACTCTGCAACCCCTCACAATTGCTCTAGTTGAGTGCAGCAACGAACCCTTCTTGCAAAATATTGCATCAAAAAGTGTAATTACACGCCCCTGTTAAACAGGGGCTGAAAAATTGGGCCTTAGGCACAGGTGCTGGTGTCACAACTCTGCAACCCCTCACAAATACTTTAGTTGAGTGCAGCAACGAACCCTCCTTGCAAAATATTGCATCAAAAATTGTAATTACACGCCCCTGTTAAACAGGGGCTGAAAAATTGGGCCTTAGCCACTGGTGGCGGCACCCAGAACCAAAAATATTCTTACAAGCTATCAGCATGATCATTGAGGAGGAAGAGGATAGTCACTCAGCATAACAGCATAGTCACTCAGCATCAGCATAGGCAGTCTTGAAGGGATCTGATTTTTCAAAAAAAATTATTCGGTTACATCAGCATCAGGTGCTTGGTAGCTGGTGGTGATCCAAGACTGATTAATTTTTATGAAGGTCAGTCGATCGACTGAGTCGGTGGACAGGTGCACCCTGTGATCGGTTACAAAACCTCCAGCAGCACTGAATTTGTGTTCCTAAAAAAAGCTGGATGCAGGACAGGCCAGTAGTTCAGTTGCATACTGTGCAAGCTCTGGCCAGTGATCCATGCTCAAGACCCAGTAACCCAGAGGATTTTCGGTGGGAAAGGTGTCCAAGTCAGATCTTGCCCCTAGGTATTCCTGCACCATGTAAAACAGACGCTGGCGATGGTTGCTGGAACCGATCATACCTTGGGGCTGCGGACTAAAAAATTGTCTGAACGCATCGGTCAGACGGCCACCTTCTCCACCGCTCCTTCTTTGACTGTGCGAAGCCTCAGCAACACGTTGCCCAGGAACAGGAGTTTGTAACCTCCCAGTCTCTGGGAAAGCGTTGTACAGACCTTTCTGCAAGGCCTCCCAAAGATGTTTCATCCTCTGCTCCCGCAGCGACGGCAAGATAAGGTCCGCAACCTTACCCTTGTAACGTGAATCAAGGAGGGTTGCCAGCCAGTACTGGTCCCTCTCCTTGATACCACGAATACGAGGATCCTTCCGCAGGCTTTGCAGGATCAGGGAGGCCATGCAGCATAGGTTTGCTGAGGCATTCGGTCCGGAGTCCCCTGGGTCACTAAAGACGACATGATCCGCAGCCACCTCCTCCCAGCCATGTACAAGTCCATGGGTTTCTTGGGACTGTAAATGATCCCTTAAAAACTGCTGCTGATGCTGAGTGCCAGGCTCCACCTCCATGCTGACACAATCCTCCTCTTCCTCCTCCTCCTCCTCTTCCTGTGCATGCAGGAACACTGTCTGGATAAAGGGTGCCTTGAGAGCTAAGGAAGTCCTCCTCTTCCTGCCTCTGTTCTGCCTCAAGTGCCCTGTCCATTATTCCACGCAACATGTGCTTCAACAGGTGGACAAGGGGGATAGTGTCACTGATGCATGCACTGTCACTGCTCACCATCCTCGTGGCCTCCTCAAATGGTGACAGGACAGTGCATGCATCCCTGATCATGGTCCACTGGTGTGGGGAAAAAAAAACAAGCTCCCCTGACCCTGTCCTGGTGCCATAGTCGCACAGGTACTCATTGATGGCCCTCTGCTGCGTTTGCAGCCACTGCAGCATGGCCAACGTTGAGTTCCACCTGGTAGGCATGTCACAGATTAGGCGGTTCTTGGGCAGGTTAAATTCCTTTTGGAGGTCAGCCAGCCGAGCACTGGCATTATATGACCTGCAGAAATGCACACAGACTTTCCTGGCCTGCCACAGGACATCCTGTAAGCCCGGGTACCTGCCCAAGAACCACTGCACCACCAAGTTAAGGACATGAGCCAAACAGGGCACATGGGTCAGTTGTCCCTGTCGGAGGGCGGAGAGGAGGTTGGTGCCATTGTCGCAAACCACCATACCTGCCTTAAGCTGACGTGGTGTCAACACCTCTGAACCTGCCCCTGCAGAGCTGACAGAATCTCTGCCCCAGTGTGGCTCCTTTCCCCCAAGCACACCAGCTCAAGCACCGCATGGCATCTTTTGGCCTGTGTGCTTGCGTAGCCCCTTGAACGCCTACAGGGCACCGCTGGTTCCAAAGTCAAATCACAGGAAGAGGCCATGGAGGAAGAAGAAGTGGAGGGGGTGGAGGAGAGAGGTGTGGCAGAATCACTACTAGTAGTATTTTGGAGGCGTGGTGGCAGAACAACCTCCAACACTACTGCACCTTGTCCTGCATCCTTCCCAGCTGCCAGAAGAGTCACCCAGTGTGCGGTGAAAGATAGGTAATGTCCCTGTCCTTGCCTGCTGGACCATGAGTCAGCGGTAATATGCACCTTACCGCTGACCGCACCTGTCCAGCGAGGCCAAGACATTGCCTTCCACATGCCGGTAGAGAGCCGGAATTGCCTTCCGTGAGAAAAAGTGGCTGTCACGTACCTGGTAGGTTTTGAGCCTGAAGTGCAGAGAAAGACCTCCCTTACGGCTCCCACTCCTGTTCCCCTGGAATGGAGACAGAGGGCCCAGGAGTGAGGAGTGGTATCGGTGCCTGGCAGGATCAACAGTCACCGGAAGTTCAGGAGTGGTGGCACCCTCTGGAACCTGAAGCTGAAGAGGAGACTGGAATGCAGAGAGGACCCGGAACCACAGCAGGTAAGTAAGCAGGACTGGAACCAGGAACAAGCAGCAGGTAGTAGACTGGAACGCTGGACTGGAACCAGGAACAAGCAGCAGGTAGTAGCCTGGAACGCTGGACTGGAACCAGGAACAAGGCAGCAGGTAGTAGACTGGAACGCTGGACTGGAACCAGGAACAAGGCAGCAGGTGGTAGACTGGAACACTGGACTGGAACCAGGAACAAGCAGCAGGTAGTAGACTGGAACGCTGGACTGGAACCAGGAACAAGCAGCAGGTAGTAGACTGGAACGCTGGACTGGAACCAGGAACAAGCAGCAGGAACAGGAACAAGCAGCAGGTAGTAGCCTGGTAGTAGACTGGAACGCTGGACTGGAACCAGGAACAAGGCAGCAGGTGGTAGACTGGAACGCTGGACTGGATCCAGGAACAAGCAGCAGGTAGTAGACTGGAACGCTGGACTGGAACCAGGAACAAGAAGCAGGTAGTAGACTGGAACGCTGGACTGGAACCAGGAACAAGCAGCAGGTAGTAGACTGGAACGCTGGACTGGAACCAGGAACAAGCAGCAGGTAGTAGCCTGGAACGCTGGACTGGAACCAGGAACAAGGCAGCAGGTAGTAGCCTGGAACGCCGGACTGGAACCAGGAACAAGGCAGCAGGTAAACAGGCTGGATGCTGGTATCAGACAGAGGGATGGTCAAACAAAGCGGAGGTCGGTATCGGTTGAGCAGCAGAGGTACCAGGGATTACACAGAGGGATGGTCAGGCAAGCCAAGAGGGTCTGGTGCAGGTGGATAGCAGGATGGTCTAACAGGAAGCCGGGTCAGATAGCAGAGTACACAGGTCAGATCAGGTTAAGGCACACAGAACGCTGTAGAGCAGACAGCGGGGATTGAGTGTGACAGGCCGGTTTAAATAGCCCGCCTGGCACTAGCGGGAGTGCGCGCGCGTGCCCGTGCGTGACAGCACCCGTGAACGCGCGCGCATGCATAAGAGAACCCGTGGCCGTGTCCCCGTGCGTCTGGATCGCCGATTTCTGGCAGGATCTTCATGACAGTGGCATTTGGGAACCTGCCACTGAGGAACGGCACATTCCACAAACTCACAGAAGGGGGCAGAGTCTACCAACTGAAAAGGCAGCAGTTGAAGTGCTAGCAATTTAGCCAAGCTAGCATTCAACTGCTGGGCATGTGGATGGCTGGGAGCGAACTTCTTTTTCGGCGGTGCAGCAGCTGGGGCAGGGAAATTTGCCTGTTACAATCTGACGTCTGTGTACCGATAGCAGATTGCCCCCAAGTACTTGGCTGTGACACACCTAATTCTACACCTTCATTCCTCTCAGTGCAGGTCTCAGAGAGGACTGAAGGTATAGTGGGGTTGGACATCCCAGCTGATGAGGAGCAAGGAGAGGTCCTCTTTGTTCTTTGGTGTGGGTCTTTTAGGTACGCTTGCCAACGAACTGTATGGCAGGTCAACATATGTCTGGTCAAGCATGTAGTGCCCAAGCGGGAGATGTTTTGGCCACGAGAGATACGCTTGAGACATATGTTGCAAATAGCAGTGGTGGGATGTGATGTACTCGTCTCAAAAAAGGCCCACACCAAAGAACTTTTGGAATAACGCGCAGAGACAGCAGCGCCCTGCACATGCGGAGCTATGCGGTGTGATGCAGTCTGTGTGCTGCCCTTAAGCTGGCCCCTGGAGGGCATCCTGCCTCGTTGGTGATGTGCCTCCTCCTCCTCCTTTCTCTTATCAGGCACCCACGTGAAGTCAGTGACCTCATCATCCCCTCGCTCCTCATCACTGGAGCAAAGCTGGCAGTATGCTGCAGCTGGGGGAACATGACTGCTAGATTGCTGTCCTTCTTGGGCACCCCCTCTCTCTGGGCTCACGTTAATGCCTTCCTCTAGCTGAGTACCATCATCAGAGCCTTCAAAACGCTGGGCATTCTCCTGGAGCGTGTACCCAACACTGTGGTCATACAGTTCGGGGGACTCCTCAGGAGGACATGGTGGGGCTAGGGAAGGAGTGACTGATGCCATTGAGCCATTAAGTGCACACTGTACAGAGGACACAGTGCACTAACTGTAAGTACTGTAGCTGCCTGCCTGTGGTATTAATAGGAGCAGAACAACAGCAATTGTCTCCAGGTAGCTTTTGGTGCACACTGTGCAGAGGACGCACTACACTAACTGTAAATACTGTAGCTGCCTGCCTGTGGTATTAATAGGATAAGAAGAACACCACCAATTTCCTTCAGGTAGCTTTAGGTGCACACTGTGCAGAGGACACAGTGCACTAACTGTAAATGCTGTAGCTGCCTGCCTGTGGTATTAATAGGATAAGAAGAACACCACTAATTTTCTTCAGGTAGCTTTAGGTGCACACTGTGCAGAGGACGCACTACACTAACTGTAAATACTGTAGCTGCCTGCCTGTGGTATTAATAGGATAAGAAGAACACCACCAATTTCCTTCAGGTAGCTTTAGGTGCACACTGTGCAGAGGACACAGTGCACTAACTGTAAATACTGTAGCTGCCTGCCTGTGGTATTAATAAGAGCAGAACAACAGCAATTGTCTCCAGGTAGCTTTAGGTGCACACTGTGCAGAGGACAGTGCACTAACTGTAAGTACTGTAGCTGCCTGCCTGTGGTATTAATAGCAGAACAACAGCAATTGTCTCCAGGTAGCTTTAGGTGCACACTGTGCAGAGGATGCACTACACTAACTGTAAATACTGTAGCTGCCTGCCTGTGGTATTAAAAGGATCAGAAGAACACCACTAATTTTCTTCAGGTAGCTTTAGGTGCACACTGTGCAGAGGACACAGTGCACTAACTGTAAATACTGTAGCTGCCTGCCTGTGGTATTAATAGAAGCAGAACAACAGCAACTGTCTCTAGGTAGCTTTAGGTGCACACTGTGCAGAGGATGCACTACGCTAACTGTAAATGCTGTAGCTGCCTGCCTTTGGTATTAATAGGGTCAGAAGAACACCACTAATTTTCTTCAGGTAGCTTTAGGTGCACACTGTGCCGAGGACACAGTGCACTAACTGTAAGTACTGTAGCTGCCTGCCTGTGGTATTAATAGGAGCAGAACAACAGCAATTGTCTCCAGGTAGCTTTAGGTGCACACTGTGCAGAGGACGCACTACACTAACTGTAAATACTGTAGCTGCCTGCCTGTGGTATTAATAGGATCAGAAAAACACCACTAATTTTCTTCAGGTAGCTTTAGGTGCACACTGTGCAGAGGACACAGTGCACTAACTGTAAATGCTGTAGCTGCCTGCCTGTGGTATTAATAGGATAAGAAGAACACCACTAATTTTCTTCAGGTAGCTTTAGGTGCACACTGTGCAGAGGACGCACTACACTAACTGTAAATACTGTAGCTGCCTGCCTGTGGTATTAATAGGATAAGAAGAACACCACCAATTTCCTTCAGGTAGCTTTAGGTGCACACTGTGCAGAGGACACAGTGCACTAACTGTAAATACTGTAGCTGCCTGCCTGTGGTATTAATAAGAGCAGAACAACAGCAATTGTCTCCAGGTAGCTTTAGGTGCACACTGTGCAGAGGACAGTGCACTAACTGTAAGTACTGTAGCTGCCTGCCTGTGGTATTAATAGCAGAACAACAGCAATTGTCTCCAGGTAGCTTTAGGTGCACACTGTGCAGAGGATGCACTACACTAACTGTAAATACTGTAGCTGCCTGCCTGTGGTATTAAAAGGATCAGAAGAACACCACTAATTTTCTTCAGGTAGCTTTAGGTGCACACTGTGCAGAGGACACAGTGCACTAACTGTAAATACTGTAGCTGCCTGCCTGTGGTATTAATAGAAGCAGAACAACAGCAACTGTCTCTAGGTAGCTTTAGGTGCACACTGTGCAGAGGATGCACTACGCTAACTGTAAATGCTGTAGCTGCCTGCCTTTGGTATTAATAGGGTCAGAAGAACACCACTAATTTTCTTCAGGTAGCTTTAGGTGCACACTGTGCCGAGGACACAGTGCACTAACTGTAAGTACTGTAGCTGCCTGCCTGTGGTATTAATAGGAGCAGAACAACAGCAATTGTCTCCAGGTAGCTTTAGGTGCACACTGTGCAGAGGACGCACTACACTAACTGTAAATACTGTAGCTGCCTGCCTGTGGTATTAATAGGATCAGAAAAACACCACTAATTTTCTTCAGGTAGCTTTAGGTGCACACTGTGCAGAGGACACAGTGCACTAACTGTAAGTACTGTAGCTGCCTGCCTGTGGTATTAATAGGAGCAGAACAACAGCAATTGTCTCCGGGTAGCTTTAGGTGCACACTGTGCAGAGGACGCACTACACTAACTGTAAATGCTGTAGCTGCCTTCCTGCGGTATTAATAGGATCAGAAGAACACCACTAATTTACTTCAGGTAGCATTAAGTGCACACTGTACAGAGGACACAGTGCACTAACTGTAAGTACTGTAGCTGCCTGCCTGTGGTATTAATAGGAGCAGAACAACAGCAATTGTCTCCAGGTAGCTTTTGGTGCACACTGTGCAGAGGACGCACTACACTAACTGTAAATACCGTAGCTGCCAGCCTGTGGTATTAATAGGATTAGAAGAACACCACTAATTTTCTTCAGGAAGCTTTAGGTGCACACTGTGCAGAGGACACAGTGCACTAACTGTAAATACTGTAGCTGCCTGCCTGCTGTATTAATAGGAGCAGAACAACAGCAATTGTCTCCAGGTAGCTTTAGGTGCACACTGTGCAGAGGACGCACTACACTAACTGTAAATGCTGTAGCTGCCTGCCTGTGGTAATAATAGGATAAGAAGAACACCACTAATTTTCTTCAGGTAGCTTTAGGTGCACACTGTGCAAAGGACACAGTGCACTAACTGTAAATACTGTAGCTGCCTGTCTCTGGTATTAATAAGAGCAGAACAACAGCAATTGTCTCCAGGTAGCTTTAGGTGCACACTGTGCAGAGGACAGTGCACTAACTGTAAGTACTGTAGCTGCCTGCCTGTGGTATTAATAGGAGCAGAACAACAGCAATTGTCTCCAGGTAGCTTTAGGTGCACACTGTGCAGAGGACGCACTACACTAACTGTAAATACTGTAGCTGCCTGCCTGTGGTATTAATAGGATCAGAAGAACACCACTAATTTTCTTCAGGTAGCTTTAGGTGCACACTGTGCAGAGGACACAGTGCACTAACTGTAAGTACTGTAGCTGCCTGCCTGTGGTATTAACAGGAGAAGAACAACAGCAAGTGTCTCCAGGTAGCTTTAGGTGCACACTGTGCAGAGGACGCACTACACTAACTGTAAATACTGTAGCTGCCTGCCTGTGGTATTAATAGGATCAGAAAAACACCACTAATTTTCTTCAGGTAGCTTTAGGTGCACACTGTGCAGAGGACACAGTGCACTAACTGTAAATACTGTAGCTGCCTGCCTGTGGTATTAATAGGAGCAGAACAACAGCAATTGTCTCCAGGTAGCTTTAGGTGCACACTGTGCAGAGGACGCACTACACTAACTGTAAATACTGTAGCTGCCTGCCTGTGGTATTAATAGGATCAGAAAAACACCACTAATTTTCTTCAGGTAGCTTTAGGTGCACACTGTGCAGAGGACACAGTGCACTAACTGTAAGTACTGTAGCTGCCTGCCTGTGGTATTAATAGGAGCAGAACAACAGCAATTGTCTCCAGGTAGCTTTAGGTGCACACTGTGCAGAGGACGCACTACACCAACTGTAAATTCTGTAGCTGCCTGCCTGCGGTATTAATAGGATCAGAAGAACACCACTAATTTCCTTCAGGTAGCTTTAGGTGCACACTGTGCAGAGGACACAGTGCACTAACTGTAAATACTGTAGCTGCCTGCCTGTGGTATTAATAGGAGCAGAACAACAGCAATTTTCTCCAGGCAGCTTTAGGTGCACACTGTGCAGAGGACGCACTACACTAACTGTAAATGCTGTAGTTGCCTGCCTGTGGTATTAATAGGATAAGAAGAACACCACCAATTTCCTTCAGGTAGCTTTAGGTGCACACTGTGCAGAGGACACAGTGCACTAACTGTAAATGCTGTAGCTGCCTGCCTGTGGTATTAATAGGATAAGAAGAACACCACTAATTTTCTTCAGGTAGCTTTAGGTGCACACTGTGCAGAGGACACAGTGCACTAACAGTAAATACTGTAGCTGCCTGCCTGTGGTATTAATAAGAGCAGAACAACAGCAATTGTCTCCAGGTAGCTTTAGGTGCACACTGTGCAGAGGACGCACTACACTAACTGTAAATACTGTAGCTGCCTGCCTGTGGTATTAATAGGATCAGAAGAACACCACTAATTTTCTTCAGGTAGCTTTAGGTGCACACTGTGCAGAGGACACAGTGCACTAACTGTAAATACTGTAGCTGCCTGCCTGTGGTATTAATAGAAGCAGAACAACAGCAATTGTCTCCAGGTAGCTTTAGGTGCACACTGTGCAGAGGACGCACTACGCTAACTGTAAATGCTGTAGCTGCCTGCCTGTGGTATAATTAGGGTCAGAAAAACACCACTAATTTTCTTCAGGTAGCTTTAGTTGCACACTGTGCCGAGGACACAGTGCACTAACTGTAAGTACTGTAGCTGCCTGCCTGTGGTATTAATAGGAGCAGAACAACAGCAATTGTCTCCAGGTAGCTTTAGGTGCACACTGTGCAGAGGACGCACTACACTAACTGTAAATACTGTAGCTGCCTGCCTGTGGTATTAATAGGATCAGAAAAACACCACTAATTTTCTTCAGGTAGCTTTAGGTGCACACTGTGCAGAGGACACAGTGCACTAACTGTAAATACTGTAGCTGCCTGCCTGTGGTATTAATAGGATAAGAAGAACACCACTAATTTTCTTCAGGAAGCTTTAGGTGCACACTGTGCAGAGGACACAGTGCACTAACTGTAAATACTGTAGCTGCCTGCCTGCTGTATTAATAGGAGCAGAACAACAGCAATTGTCTCCAGGTAGCTTTCGGTGCATACTGTGCAGAGGACACAGTGCACTAACTGTAAGTACTGTAGCTGCCTGCCTGTGGTATTAATAGGAGCAGAACAACAGCAATTGTCTCCAGGTAGCTTTAGGTGCACACTGTGCAGAGGACGCACTACACTAACTGTAAATATTGTAGCTGCCTGCCTGTGGTATTAATAGGATCAGAAGAACACCACTAATTTTCTTCAGGTAGCTTTAGGTGCACACTGTGCAGAGGACACAGTGCACTAACTGTAAGTACTGTAGCTGCCTGCCTGTGGTATTAATAGGAGCAGAACAACAGCAGTTGTCTCCGGGTAGCTTTAGGTGCACACTGTGCAGAGGACGCACTACACTAACTGTAAATGCTGTAGCTGCCTGCCTGCGGTATTAATAGGATCAGAAGAACACCACTAATTTCCTTCAGGTAGCATTAAGTGCACACTGTACAGAGGACACAGTGCACTAACTGTAAATACTGTAGCTGCCTGCCTGTGGTATTAATAGGAGCAGAACAACAGCAATTGTCTCCAGGTAGCTTTAGGTGCACACTGTGCAGAGGACGCACTAACTAACTGTAAATGCTGTAGCTGCCTGCCTGTGGTATTAATAGGATAAGAAGAACACCACTAATTTTCTTCAGGTAGCTTTAGGTGCACACTGTGCAGAGGACACAGTGCACTAACTGTAAATACTGTAGCTGCCTGCCTGTGGTATTAATAGGATTAGAAGAACACCACTAATTTTCTTCAGGAAGCTTTAGGTGCACACTGTGCAGAGAACACAGTGCACTAACTGTAAATACTGTAGCTGCCTGCCTGCTGTATTAATAGGAGCAGAACAACAGCAATTGTCTCCAGGTAGCTTTAGGTGCACAATGTGCAGAGGATGCACTACACTAACTGTAAATACTGTAGCTGCCTGCCTGTGGTATTAATAGGATCAGAAGAACACCACTAATTTTCTTCAGGTAGCTTTAGGTGCACACTGTGCAGAGGACACAGTGCACTAACTGTAAATACTGTAGCTGCCTGCCTGTGGTATTAATAGGATAAGAAGAACACCACTAATTTTCTTCAGGAAGCTTTAGGTGCACACTGTGCAGAGGACACAGTGCACTAACTGTAAATACTGTAGCTGCCTGCCTGCTGTATTAATAGGAGCAGAACAACAGCAATTGTCTCCAGGTAGCTTTAGGTGCACACTGTGCAGAGGACACAGTGCACTAACTGTAAGTACTGTAGCTGCCTGCCTGTGGTATTAATAGGAGCAGAACAACAGCAATTGTCTCCAGGTAGCTTTAGGTGCACACTGTGCAGAGGACGCACTACACTAACTGTAAATACTGTAGCTGCCTGCCTGTGGTATTAATAGGATCAGAAGAACACCACTAATTTTCTTCAGGTAGCTTTAGGTGCACACTGTGCAGAGGACACAGTGCACTAACTGTAAGTACTGTAGCTGCCTGCCTGTGGTATTAATAGGAGCAGAACAACAGCAATTGTCTCCGGGTAGCTTTAGGTGCACACTGTGCAGAGGACGCACTACACTAACTGTAAATGCTGTAGCTGCCTGCCTGCGGTATTAATAGGATCAGAAGAACACCACTAATTTCCTTCAGGTAGCATTAAGTGCACACTGTACAGAGGACACAGTGCACTAACTGTAAATACTGTAGCTGCCTGCCTGTGGTATTAATAGGAGCAGAACAACAGCAATTGTCTCCAGGTAGCTTTAGGTGCACACTGTGCAGAGGACGCACTAACTAACTGTAAATGCTGTAGCTGCCTGCCTGTGGTATTAATAGGATAAGAAGAACACCACTAATTTTCTTCAGGTAGCTTTAGGTGCACACTGTGCAGAGGACACAGTGCACTAACTGTAAGTACTGTAGCTGCCTGCCTGTGGTATTAATAGGAGCAGAACAACAGCAATTGTCTCCAGGTAGCTTTAGGTGCACACTGTGCAGAGGACGCACTACACTAACTGTAAATACTGTAGCTGCCTGCCTGTGGTATTAATAGGATCAGAAGAACACCACTAATTTTCTTCAGGTAGCTTTAGGTGCACACTGTGCAGAGGACACAGTGCACTAACTGTAAGTACTGTAGCTGCCTGCCTGTGGTATTAATAGGAGCAGAACAACAGCAATTGTCTCCGGGTAGCTTTAGGTGCACACTGTGCAGAGGACGCACTACACTAACTGTAAATGCTGTAGCTGCCTGCCTGCGGTATTAATAGGATCAGAAGAACACCACTAATTTCCTTCAGGTAGCATTAAGTGCACACTGTACAGAGGACACAGTGCACTAACTGTAAATACTGTAGCTGCCTGCCTGTGGTATTAATAGGAGCAGAACAACAGCAATTGTCTCCAGGTAGCTTTAGGTGCACACTGTGCAGAGGACGCACTAACTAACTGTAAATGCTGTAGCTGCCTGCCTGTGGTATTAATAGGATAAGAAGAACACCACTAATTTTCTTCAGGTAGCTTTAGGTGCACACTGTGCAGAGGACACAGTGCACTAACTGTAAATACTGTAGCTGTATGCCTGTGGTATTAATAGGATTAGACGAACACCACTAATTTTCTTCAGGAAGCTTTAGGTGCACACTGTGCAGAGAACACAGTGCACTAACTGTAAATACTGTAGCTGCCTGCCTGCTGTATTAATAGGAGCAGAACAACAGCAATTGTCTCCAGGTAGCTTTAGGTGCACACTGTGCAGAGGACGCACTACACTAACTGTAAATACTGTAGCTGCCTGCCTGTGGTATTAATAGGATCAGAAGAACACCACTAATTTTCTTCAGGTAGCTTTAGGTGCACACTGTGCTGAGGACACAGTGCACTAACTGTAAGTACTGTAGCTGCCTGCCTGTGGTATTAATAGGAGCAGAACAACAGCAATTGTCTCCGGGTAGCTTTAGGTGCACACTGTGCAGAGGACGCACTAACTAACTGTAAATGCTGTAGCTGCCTGCCTGTGGTATTAATAGGATAAGAAGAACACCACTAATTTTCTTCAGGTAGCTTTAGGTGCACACTGTGCAGAGGACACAGTGCACTAACTGTAAATACTGTAGCTGCCTGCCTGTGGTATTAATAAGATTAGAAGAACACCACTAATTTTCTTCAGGAAGCTTTAGGTGCACACTGTGCAGAGGACACAGTGCACTAACTGTAAATACTGTAGCTGCCTGCCTGCTGTATTAATAGGAGCAGAACAACAGCAATTGTCTCCAGGTAGCTTTAGGTGCACACTGTGCAGAGGACGCACTACACTAACTGTAAATACTGTAGCTGCCTGCCTGTGGTATTAATAGGATCAGAAGAACACCACTAATTTTCTTCAGGTAGCTTTAGGTGCACACTGTGCTGAGGACACAGTGCACTAACTGTAAGTACTGTAGCTGCATGCCTGTGGTATTAATAGGAGCAGAACAACAGCAATTGTCTCCGGGTAGCTTTAGGTGCACACTGTGCAGAGGACGCACTAACTAACTGTAAATGCTGTAGCTGCCTGCCTGTGGTATTAATAGGATAAGAAGAACACCACTAATTTTCTTCAGGTAGCTTTAGGTGCACACTGTGCAGAGGACACAGTGCACTAACTGTAAATACTGTAGCTGCCTGCCTGTGGTATTAATAAGATTAGAAGAACACCACTAATTTTCTTCAGGAAGCTTTAGGTGCACACTGTGCAGAGGACACAGTGCACTAACTGTAAATACTGTAGCTGCCTGCCTGCTGTATTAATAGGAGCAGAACAACAGCAATTGTCTCCAGGTAGCTTTAGGTGCACACGGTGCAGAGGACACAGTGCACTAACTGTAAATACTGTAGCTGCCTGCCTGTGGTATTATTAGAAGCAGAACAACAGCAATTGTCTCCAGGTAGCTTTAGGTGCACACTGTGCAGAGGACGCACTACACTAACTGTAAATGTTGTAGCTGCCTGCCTGTGGTATTAATAGGATCAGAAGAACATCACTAATTTTCTTCAGGTAGCTTTAGGTGCACACTGTGCAGAGGACACAGTGCTCTAACTGTAAATACTGTAGCTGCCTGCCTGTGGTATTAATAGGAGCAGAACAACAGCAATTTTCTTCAGGTAACTTTAGGTGCACACTATGCAGAGGACGCACTACACTAACTTGTAAATACTGCAGCTGCCTGCGGTACTGTACTAATAGGATCAGAAGAACACTACTAATTTTCTACAGGTAGTTTTAGGTGCACACTGTGCAGAGGACGCACTGCACTAACTGTAAATACTGTAGCTGCCTGCGGTATTAATAGGATCAGAAGAACACCACTAATTTTCTTCAGGTAGCTTTAGGTGCACACTGTGCAGAGGACGCACTACACTAACTTGTAAATACTACAGCTTCCTGTGGTACTGTACTAATAGGATCAGAAGAACACCACTAATTTTCTTCAGGTAGCTTTAGGTGCACACTGTGCAGAGGACGCACAACACTAACTTGTAAATAGTGCAGCTGCCTGCGGTACTGTACTAATAGGATCAGAAGAACACCACTAATTTTCTTCAGGTAGCTTTAGGTGCACACTGTGCAGAGGACGCACTACACTAACTTGTAAATACTACAGCTGCCTGCGGTACTGTACTAATAGGATCAGAAGAACACTATTTTTCTTCAAGTAGCTTTAGTTGCACACTGTGCAGGGGACGCACTATACTAACTGTAAATACTGTCGCTTATAGGACTAATAGGATCAGAAGAACACCAGCAATTTTCTTCAGGTAGCTGTAAATACTGTAAAATTACCTGCCTGCCTGTCAGTAGTAGGAAGAGAATAACAGGAATGGATCTAGCTAAACTGAATACAGTGTGTGTGTGTGTATATATATATATATATATATATATATATATATATATATACACAACACCTAGGATGTATATATATACACAATACACTGTAAGTGCAGCTAACTGACTCGCCTGCTACTCTATCTAACTTAAATCAAATGACACTGTCTCTCTGTCTATCTATCTCTCTCTCAACACCGGAACACACTACATAGGGCCGCCGTGCAGGTGGCCTTATATAGTGGGGGGGGCGTGTACTAAACCCCCTGAGTCATAATTGGCCAAAGCCACCTTGGCTTTGTCCAATTATGGCTCTCTGTACAGTCGGCGCTGTGATTGGCCAAGCATGCGGGTCATAGTGCATGCTTGGCCAATCATCAGCCAGCAATGCACTGCGATGCCGCAGTGAATTATGGCCCGTGACGCACCACTCGAATTTGGCGCGAACGGCCCATATTGTTCGGAATTCGGCGAAGAACCGAACAGGCAATGTTCGAGTCGAACATGCGTTCAATTCGAATACGAAGCTCATCCCTAATCCCTATAATGACATAAATGTGGTTATTTGTTTGTAAGGATTGTTTAATAATAAAAATAAAAATGATATGATTAAAAAAAACTTTGGCTCCTTGGTTTACTTTCTGCGCTTGTCTCCCTGTTGTAATTTTCATGCCTTTCCATGGCTGCGAATTGTACACCTTGGTTTCCCCAGATCGCCCATTACTGACCTGGAAATGAATGCCTTTTTTTTGCTTTTATGCTGTAATTTATATAAATATTTATTATTCAGTTGATAATCTGTATCTCCATCAGATGTTATTGCATGCTGCCAACTGTTTCTGTTTTTTTAAACATTATTGTTTTTAATTGATCTTTTTTTTTATTTTTTATTTTTGTGTGTGTGTGTGATCTTTGGGTGTGCCTGTTTGTCTGTCTCCACCATTTTCCAAGCAACATGCATTCTGACAGAATTGCCAGATTCAATCCCCTCTTTGGGTCTATTCAGACTCCTAACATTCATTCGTCCTCTGTGACTAGTTCCACCGATATCACCAGTGGACCCCAACCTCCAACCTCCACACACTGAGGAGTTTGAGGTCCGTATGAGGAAAGCTTTTTTTGCCTTACAACATGCTAGGCAATATGAATGTATCCAATGGTGGGATAAGTCCTTCCTGGAGAAATATTTGGAACTCAAAATAACCCCTAGAGGACTGAGAATAAAGAAGCAATGCAGCTTTCTTGATGAGGGCCTAGTAAAGGATCGGTGCCTATTCTCTGAATTTTGCACCAATAAATGGATACAACTGATCATCAAACAAAGAGACAGGATGTTGGAAAAAGCCAAAGCAGCCGTGGGTGAACATGAAAGAATCACCCGTAGCTTTGCCACTACCTGCCTCTTTGGGAAATGGTATAAAGTCCTCAATGATAAAATTAAGAAATTTGAGGACGAACTAGTGCATTAGAAACTCTAATTTGACTCCAACTGGTACACTGAGTGGGCCCATGTCCTCTGGGCCTACATCTTTGCCCGTTCCAAATGATTTAGTCCCTCCCATCACTGTCCCTTTTCCAACTAGTGTTGTAGACACTTCAGGGCCGCCTTGCCCTGGCCAAATATCGATCACACCAATATTGTTTTCATCACTCTGCCCAATAGATTTAGTCCTCTCGCCAATATTTCTGAGGATTTAGAGCCAGCCACTTCTCCAATCCTTTTCACAGCAACAGAGTCGCCCTCCACAAGTGTTGGGGCTTCCAATATTCTCAGTGAGAACCTTTCTTTTTTAGTACTGTCCCCCACTACCCCTCTGGAAGGAAAAAGAAAACTCAATCGTAGATGTGATGGAAGACAACGACAGACTAAAAAAAAAGACAGGAAAGATCAGATTCCCCTCTACTACTATTAAAATTTACAATCTGTCCTCTCACATCCTTGATGATGCTCAAACTGCTCTACTCAGGAAGGGATTAAGTTTTGCCCCATGTATATCTGCTAACAAATTTGGTCTGTTTAGGGACCTCAATTGTTTCATTAGAAACTTGACAAAGCGCCATTATGCCAAAAATACTCCAACCATTGTTGCGCCTCAAGAGAGTCAAATAGATCCTGTTTTGAACCCTATTATAGGGTCTTCTTCCAATGAGGCCCTAACCCTCCAGAACCTTTGGGAACTCTGGGAGGAGGGCCATACTGATAGCCAGCCTATGGAAGCATTTTTTGATCCTCCTGTGGAACATACTAATGTTCGCCCCATCTCCACATTTTATCCTTCACAATCCAAGGGATCATACAGTGATACATTTTATCGAGTAGTCTATAGGGATCTGATATAGATGTGCAATGAGCAGTCACGCCCAGCACCAAACCTTACTCACACCGAACGCCAGGCATTACGCTCATTAGAGAGCGATTCGAGTGTCACTATCAATTAAGCTGACAAGGGAGGCAGCTTAGTTGTACAAAGACGTAAGGACTATTTAGATTAATCCTTCAGGCCACTTTCTGATACCGATACCTACAAGATACTGCCTAGAGATCCCCTTCCTGAATTCCAACTTGACCTGAGAGACTTAGTGTCAGGTCACCTGAGTCCAGGTGACAGATGCACACTGTTGGAGTCAGGAGTGCACTGCTAAGGTAGTGGACCCTAGGACTGACTGTAAACTAATATTCCGCGCTTAGGACAAACACCAATACGAACTGCAGCCCCCCAAAAAAGGAAAACACCTAAGTGAAGTCCAAGTAATATAAACTATGAAAGGGGGATTGGCGCTGTTCACTATTCAAATTATGATACCTTATCTCACTACAAAGGAATGTTGTGTAACAGATCTGGGTGAAAAAGTGATATATATAGTAAAAGCTAAAAAATAAATTAATTGCGTGTAATCACATAAACATGAATATCAGATATCCAAAGAAAATAATTATTATATAAAAATGTTAAAAATAACCATAAGTATGGCTGAAAACACTAGTAACCATAAAGACCATTCATAATAAAATTAAAAATAATAAATAAAAATAGTTGCAGATGAAAAATGAGTAAAAAGCACCCTAAAAAACAGCAAAGAGTAAACTATCCAAATTATGTTATACAAATGTGTGTATATAAGATTTAAATCGTGATCTTGCAAAAAGTGAAACACTGGTGAGAAAATGAAAAAATGGAAAATTCTGATAAAAAATGATTTAAAAAATAATAATTTAAAAAATATATGTGATGGTTATCTGTGCACACAAAAACTACAAAAGTTGATACATATATCCAAAAATTGTCCTATGTGTAAAAAATCCTTGTGCAAAAAATCTGATGTGTATCCAAGCGATTCCAGATAGATCTGCTGTGGTTGGTGTAAACCGTCTATGTGGAACCCCCTCTTGTGCCCCTACTCACCTGAGCGCCCAACCCCTGCAGGGGTAATGGGCATATAAATGTAAATCCAATGGCCAGGAATCCAAACGAGGACTGACTGCAGCGGAACTCTGGGAGGTTCAGGAAGCAGGTCTACTGGAGCATCAACACAGATCCCACTGGGAGCTAGAGCATAGTTTCCCCAGGGCGTGGAGTCTAAAAGCCAGCAGGTGTTCACCAGAGCCTCTAGTGACAAGGATGGACTGCGCTGCAGTCTGGCTCCAGGTCACGGCTCCCAGGGTCTCACAGCTCACACTCACAGTAGACTATGGGAGAAAGAGGAAGGAAGCAGCAGGCTGGAACAACAAGGATAGTAAAGGGATAAGCCAAGGTCGGGGCGACTAGCAGACAAGGATAAACATAGAACACACCAAAGGTCAGGGCGACTAGCAGACAAGGATAAACATAGAACATGCCAAAGGTCAGGGTCACAAGCAGACAGGGATATTCGAGAAC